>NW_019154086.1:68738545-68888928 GCF_002288905.1 Enhydra lutris kenyoni | reverse complement strand
CTGGGATCGAGTCCCACATCGGGCTCCTTGCTCGTCAGGGAGCCTGCTTCTCCCTCTGCCTCTGCCTGCCATTCTGTCTGCCTGTGCTCGCTCTCTCTCCCTCTCTCTCTCTGACAAATAAATAAATAAAGTCTTAAAAAAAAAAAGAATACTCAGACTCATAATATTTGAGATGTCCAGGATACAATGCAAAATTACTAAGTATGCAAAAGCCAGGAAAACATTCACATGGGAAAAGAAAAAGCAGCTGATGCCAATGCCAATGTAACACAGATGTTTGAGTTATCTAACATATTTATCTAACTTTTTTTTAAGATTTTATTTATTTATTTGACAGAGATCACAAGTAGGCAGAGAGGCAGGCAGAGAGAGGAAGGGAAGCAGGCTCCCTGCTGAGCAGAGAGCCTGATGTGGGGCTCGATCCCAGGACCCTGGGATCATGACCTGAGCTGAAGGCAGAGGCTTTAACCCACTGAACCACCCAGGCACTCTATATTTATCTAACTTTAAAATAGCTATTATAAAAATGCCCAAAGTAGAGATGAACATTCTTGAAACAAATGGAGAAATATAAAGTCTCAGTATAGAACCAGAAGATATAACAACAAAGATAAATGAACATTTTAAAAACTGAAACATACAATAGCTGGAATAGAAACTCACTGGATAGATTCAATTAAGACAGAAAAATGACATGGATTTCATTTTGTTATCTGGCTACTATAGCATGGTCTTCAAGTACTCTGTGAAATGTGAAAGTGCACATCCTTGCCTTGTTGGCCTTAGGGGAAAAGCTCTCAGTTTTTCCCCATTGAAGATGATATTAGCTGTGGGTTTTTCATATATGGGCCTTATTATGTAGAGGTATATTCCCTCTAAAACTACTTTGTTGAGGATTTTTATCATGAATGGATGTTATACTTTGTTAAATGCCTTTTCTGCTTCTATTAAAATGATCATATGTTTCTTAATCTTTATCTTACTGATGTGATATGTCACATTGTTGACAGGTAAATATTGAAGACCCTTGCAACCCAGGAACAAATCCCACTTGATCATGGTGAATAATTGTTTTTTATTGTTGAATTCAGTTTGCTAGTATTTTGAAGATTTTTCCATCTGTGTTCACCAGGGATATGGGCTTGTAGTTCTCTTTTTTAGTGGTATCTTTATCCAGTTGTGGTGTCAGGATCATGCCAGCCTCATACAATGAATTTGGAAGTTTTCCCTTTTTTTTTTTTTTTTTCATTTTTTTGGAATACTTTGAGAAGAATCAGTATTAATTCTTTAAATGTTTGGTAGAAGTCCCCTGGGAAGCCATCTGGTCCTGGACTTTTCTTTGTTAGGAGTTTTTTATTACTGATTCAGCTTCTTTGCTGGTTATCAGTCTTCAAATTTTCTATTTCTTCCTGTATCGGCTATGGTAGTTTATATGTTTCTAGGAATTTATCCATTTCTTGTAGGTTGTCCAATTTGTTAGCATATAGTTTTTTATAATACTCTCTTTTAATTGTTTGTATTTCTGTGGTGTTGGTTGTTACTTCTCCTCTCTCCTTTGTGATTTATTTGAGTGCTTTCTCTTTTTTTCTTGTTAAGTCTGGCTAGAGGTTTATCAATTTTACTGACCTTTTTCAAAGAACTAGCTCCTGGTTTCATTGATCTGTTCTATTGTTTTTTTGGTTTCTGTATTTATTTCTGCTCTAATCTCAGTTATCTCTTTATTTCTGCTCCTTTTAGGTTTTGTTTGTTCTTTTCTAGATCCTTTAGGTGCAAGATTAGGTTGTTGAGTTGACGTTTTTCTGATTTCTTGAGATAGGCCTGTATTGCTATAAACTTCCCTCTTAGAATTGCTTTTGTGGAGTGCCCTGGGTGGCTCAGTCAGTTAAGCATCCCACTCTTGATTTTTGCTAAGGTCATGATCTTGGTAATGAGATCAAGCCCTGCATCAGGCTCTGTGCCTGGTGTTGAACTGCTTAAGAGTCTCTCTCTCTCTTCCTCTGCACCCCCACCCCATCCACTCACCCTCTGGCTTTAAAACAAAACAAAACAAAACAAAACAAAAAAACTGCTTTCACTGTATCCCAGAAGTTTGGACCATTATGTTTTCATTTTCATTTGTTTCTATGTACTTTTCTATTTCTTTTTTTATTTCCTGGTTGACCCATTCATTGTTTAGTAACATGTAATTTAACCTCTGTATATTTGTGGTCTTTCCAGATTTTTTCTTGGGGTTGACTTCTAGTTTTATAGCATGTGGTCAGAAAAGATGCATGGTATGACTTTGATCTTGACTTTGTTGAGACGATTTTGTGGGCTAATATGTGATCTATTCAGGGGAATTTCCATATGCACTTGAATGCATATTCTCCTGTTTTAGGATGGAATGTTCTGAATATATCTGTTAAATTCATCTGTTCCTGTGTCATTCAAAGCCATTGTTTCCTTGATTTTCTATTTAGATGATCTGTCCGTTGATGTAAGTGGGGGTATTAAAAGTAAAGAAAAGGAAGTAAAGGTAAGAAAGAAGAAAAACTTTTACTATTTGCAGATGACATGATACTATGTATAGAAAACCCAGAGTCCACCAAAAAAACCTGCTGGAACTAATAACCAAATTCAGTGAAGTTGCAGATACAAAATCAATCTAGAGAAATCTGTTGCATTTCTATACACCAATAATGAAGTAGCAGAAAGAGAAATTAACAAAACAATCCAACTTATAGTTGTACCAAAAATAGTAAGATACCTAGCCAAAGAGGTAAAAGACCTGTACTCTGAAAGCTTAAAACATTGATGAAAGAAATGGAAGATGACACAAAGAAGTCGAAAGTCATCCCATGTTCATGTATTGAGAGAACAAATATTATTAAAATGTCTGTACTACCCAAAGAAATCTACACATTTAATTCAGTTCCTACCAAAATACCGACAGCATTTTTCACAGAACTAAAACAAACAATTCTGAAATTTGTATGGAGGGGCACTTGGGTGGCTCAGTAGGTTAAGCCTCTGCCTTTAGCTCAGGTCATGATCCCAGGGTCCTGGGATTGAGCCCCACCTCAGGCTTTCTGCTCGGCGGGGAGCCTGCTTCCCCGTCCCCCGCCTGCCTCTCTGTCTACTTGTCATCTCTCTCTGTCAAATTAATTAATTAATTAATTAATTAATTAAAATCTTTAAAAAATTTAAAATAAAATTTGTATTGAACCAAAAACGACCCTGAAAAGCCAAAGCCATCTTGAAAAAAAGGAAAGCAAAGTTGGAGGCATCACAATTCTGGACCTCAAGTTATATTACAAAATTGTAGTAATCAGAATAATATGGTACGGGCACAAAAGTAGACACATTGATCAATGGAACAGAATAGAAATACCAGAAATAAACCAACGACTGTATGGTCAATTAATCTTCAACAAAGAAGAAAGAATACACAATAGGAAAAAGTCTCTTCAACAAATGGTGGGGAAAACTGGATAGCAATAAGCAGAAGAAAGAAACTGGACCACTTTCTTACACCATATACAAAAATACATTCAAAATGGATTAAAGACCTAAAGGTGAGACCTGAAACCATTAAAATCCTAGAACACAGGCAGTAATTTCTTTGACGTCAGCCATAGCAAAATTTTTTTTACATATGTCTCCAGAGGCAAGGGAAACAAAAGGGAAAAGTAACCAGTTTGGACTATATCACAATGAAAAGCTTCTGCACAGTGAAACTAAAAGGCAACCTGTGGAATGGGGGAAATATTTGCAAATGACATAATAAAGCATTAGTATCCAAAATACATAAAGAACTTAAATAACTCAACAACCTAAAAACAAATAATCCAGTTTAAAAATGGGCAGAAGACATGAACGGATATTTCTCCAAAGAAGACATACTCATGACCAACAAACACACGATAAGATGCTCATCATCACTTACCATCAGGGAAATGCAAATAAAAATTATAATGAGATATCACCTCACACCTGTCAGAACAGCTAAAATCAACAACATAACAATTGGCGTTGGGGAGGATGTGGAGAAATAGGATCCCTCTTACACTGTTGGTAGGGAAGGCAAACTGGTGCAGTCACTTGGAAAACAGTATGGAGTTTCCTCAAAGAGTTAAAAACAGAACTACCCTACAATCAAGCAATTGCACTACTGGGTATTTATCCAAATAAATAAAACAGGTGGTACATCACAGTATTGTATTATTTCTTATTCTACTGTTTTGACCACATGGGTGTGTGTAGATACCAATATAAACACACATTTGTTTATATGTTTGAATCAAGACATTTAGGACACTGAAAAAATAGATGATCTTTTATAAAATTAGTTTTAAAGAATATTCTTTGTATTTCTACTTAGAAATCATAATTTACTAATACAAGTGATACCCTAAAGTTTCATAGAACATTCATTGTCTGAAAGTACCAAGGTAATATATTTAAAACTGTTAGTGAGGTTTCCACAAAATTTTAAATTTCACTGATGCACATTTTAGAAACCTGGGGTGGCTGTATTTCAATAGTACTGATAATCAATTTCATTTCCTGCTGTTAAGTAAAGGTAAATGGCATCATGTATCCAGTCCTAAATTTAAGGTATATAAACAAGTGGGAGAGTTGAATAATCACAGTATTATATTAAGTTATATAAGCTTGTCGAAATCAGAAGTTATCTATTATAATCAATATTCCACTTCATTTGCAAATGAAAGTAGTAATATCCTATATGTTATGTATCAACTTGCATTAGTTCATTTAGCCAACTAAAATATCAGCGACTAAAAATGGGTTCATTGATAGCAAAGTAATAAAAATGACACAATGCAAATTATCCATTATGCCAAAAAATCAATAATCATAACAATTAAAATATGAAGAAGAGATAAAATTTCTTCTCTCATATCCCTTTTGCAATTCATCAGCAAATTCTGTTTTAAAAAAAGAAATCCAGATTCTGACCTCCCACCTCCCACATTAGTACTGTTCTGGTCCAAACTATGGTAAGCTGTCTGGACCTCTAAACTCATTTCCTCATTCCCTCTGCTTCCCTTCTACCTTAACAACAATGTTCTCCCTTACACAGCAACTAGTGTCATTTTCGTTTTTAAAAAATAAGTCCTGTCATTCTATCCTTAACCTTTTAATAGCTTCCATCACATAAAATCCAAAATATTACCAGAACTATAGACGTTTCTACCTAACAGGTTCTAACTCTGTCTTTAGCTTCCTTCCTAATAACTGGTTGGCCTCACTTACTGCACTCCAGCTTACTGTTTCTTGAATGAGGCAAACTCTTCCTCTGTAAGACCATTATATTCTTTCCTCTATCTGGAATGCCTTTCCTTGGATCCTTGCATGTCTCACTCCCTAATTTCACTCAAGTCACACCCTTAGAAATGTCATCTCTGACTATTGTATTCAAACTAGTGAATCTATACCTCTCCCCTATTCTATTTTGCTATATTTTTTCTTATTGCACTTTATCATGACCTGGTATTATTATATATATATATAGAGAGAGAGAGAGAGAGAGAGATTGATTGTTGGTCTTTCATCCTAGAATATAAACCCCATGAGTGCAGAAAATTTGTTCACACTGTATTACAAGGGGCTAGGACACTGCATGGTATACATATTAGGCCCATATTTATTGAATTAGTTAATATGTAAGCCAATATTACATGTAATTTTTGCATGGCCCACAAATTTTGGGAGCATAATAAGGAAATAAAATTGGAATGTTAGTGAAGGTTACTACTGTGTTAATTTAAACAAGATATTAAATTATTCAGTAATTAACTTTTTATATGTCCATTTCTATTCCTAAAGATATTCTTAAGCTTCTAGCCATGAGGACTGGGCTAGCAATATATTATCTTTTTCATTATTTTAAAAATAAGTTGAGGGGCTCCTGGGTGGCTCAGTGGGTTAAAGCCTCTGCCTTTGGCTCAGGTCATGATCCCGGGGTCCTAGGATCGAGCCCCACATCGGGCTCTCTGCTCAGCAGGGAGCCTGCTTCCCTTCCTCTCTCTGCCTCCCTCTCTGCCTACTTGTGATCTGTCAAATAAATAAATATAATCTTTAAAAAAAATAAGTTGAGACTGAATTATGCTTCTGAAAGAGTGGAATAAATTTCTGATAGACCAACCCTCCTACAGATAACTATAAATTCTGGGCAGCAACAAAAAATTCCATGTATCTGAAGTTTTTAGAGAACGAACAAAAGCAAGAATATTTTGGAGGGGAGTTAAAACTTAGAAGGTGGCACTGAATGTGGTAAGTTTCCCATTTTGAGGTTTTTTGTTTTGTTTTGTTTTTTATTTAGTAAACTCTGTGCCCCTCTTGGAGCTTGAGCTCACAACCCTGAGATCAAGAGTCCTGTGTTCTACCAACTGAGCCAGCCAAGCGCCTCTTCATTTTGAGGCTTTTAGACTGAGAACAAGCAGCAGTCATAACTAAAACTCTGGGCTGCTAAGCCTCTGGCAAAAAACTTGTCATATTTTTGCCCTGAAAAAAAGAGGACAGGGCATGGGACAACCAGAGCCACTGCAAAGTGAAGGGAAGAACATTCAGTAAAGGACAGATCCAGAGAATGGGAGTCTAAAATTCTAGGTATAGACATTCCCAAGTGTCTGGCTATGTCCCAAACCAGAAGCAAACAAGGCAGACTCAAAGCAGGTTATAGCTAGTGCTAAAATAATGAACTGAGATTTGATCTGCTGTCAACAATCAGTAAGGCCAAGTTTGCAGTGTGAGTTTAAACAGTATCTCTATAAAATAAAAATGGAAATATATAATAGAATTTGGAATTATGTAATAGAATCCACAGTCTTCTACACCATAACATTCAAAATATCTAAGAGACAAGATATCTGATGATCCAAATTTAGTTGACATATGGAGAACCAGAAAACTATGACCAGAAAACCATTTTCAAAGGAAAAGTTAAAAGGTCAACACTGAGATGACTCAACTAGAATGATCAGAAAAGGACTTTAAGGCAGCTGTAGTAACTTAATGAGATAAAGGGGAAAATGCTTATAAATAGAAATTTTCAGCAGAAAAATAGAAAATATTAAAACTAAATGAAATTCTAGAACTGAAAAATATGTCTGATATTTAAAAATCACTGCATAGACTAACTGTAGAATGAAAATGACAGAGGAAATAATCAACAAACTTGAAGATATAGATCAATAGAAATTTTCCCATCTGGAGAAGAGAGAGAGAGAAATATGGGGGAAAAAAAAAACAAAACCTCAGGATCCTGTGGGATAATATCAAAAGTACTTTTTGCATATATGTAGTTGGGAGTCCAACAGGAAAAGGAAAGAGATTGGAGCAGAATAAATTTTTAAAGAAATAATGGCTGAAAATTTCCCAAACTGAATGAAAGACATAATTTATAGATTTAAGAAGCTCAGCAAACCTCCAACAGAGTTAATAAAAAACAAAACAAACCCCCTAGGTACATCGTAGCAAATCATTGAAAACTAAAGAAAATTTCAGAAATACCTGGGGTCAGATGGAGGGAATGTATTTATATACTGAGTGATATAAACTATTATATTTCTTACTATTATATTTCTTATTATATTTCCAGCTCTATGCTGGAAGACTATAGTACGATATCTTTAAAGTGTTGAAAAGAAAGAAAAAAATTATCCAGAATAATAAGATAGGACACTTAGAAAAAAATTTACCAGCTGCTCTGCACTATCATAAGAATAAGTTCCTCCGGCTGAAGGGAAATGATACTAAAGGTAATCTAATTTTCAAGAAACAATAAAAACCAATGAAATGGCAAATATTTGGGTTAATATATAAGATTTTTTTTTTGCTTTAATGTTCTTGAAGTACATGTGAATGTCTAAAACAAAAAGTGAGCATATTCTTAGGTTTGTAATTTGTGTGTGTGTGTGTGTGTGTGTGTGTAATACAAATGACATATGGCAACTTCAGTATAACTGATAGGGTAGATCATAAAGGGTCTAAACAGTTGTAAAACTACATTGTATGTGAAGTGATAGAATATCAATTTCTAGTATGCAGTGTAAATTAAAAATGTGTATTAAAATCCCTATAGCAACTATTTTAAAAATGTAAAGAGATATGTTAAAATGCCAATAAATTAAAATGGAATTCATCAACTGATCCAAGTAAACATCATCCATAATAGGACAAGTGAAAATCATGTGCCACCAGACACAAGAAGAAAATAACATTACTTTCGTGGTATTTTTTGCCAAAAAACAGTCTGAATTTAACCATAAGAAAACACCAGACCTAAGGATTTAACCATAAGGAGACATCAAATAGAGAGATGTCTCCATTACTGCCAACCAACAAAACAAAACAAACAAAAAACTGGCCCTTAACATTCAAAGTGTCACAACCATGAAAGTCAAGAAGAGACTGAGGAACTTTTCCAGGATGAAGGAGACTACAGAGACATGACACATAAATGTGATATGTGATTCTGGATTGGATCACTTTGCCACGAAAGACATTAATGAGACAATTGACAAAACAGGAGTAGGGTCTGAGAATAAGATGGTAGTACTTCTTTAATTTCTTCATTTTGAGGGTTATATTTTGGTTATTCAGGATTTTAGGACAATGGTCATGTTTATTAAGTGACATTAAGTTATTTAGGGGTGATAGGGCATCATTTTGAAAACATACTTTCAATCATTAAATGAAAGAGGTTTTTTGTACTATCATAATTTTTCAATAAGTATGAAATAATTTCAAAATAAAAATTATCTGTAGATAAAAATAACTTTATATGAAATAACAATGTAAAGAAAATGGTGTTTCCATGAGAAAAATCAGAACAGAATGCAGTAGATGAGTAATTTATTTTCATAAAAAGAGTCTGAAATTGTTTTGCTCATATAAAAATTGACTACCTGAATATGTTGATAATTGCAACCATTATGTGAATACGGATATACTTATATGAATTACAGAATTCTTGAAATTTACAGATATAATATTAGAAAATACAGTACTGCTGCCAATTTTTGTTTTGGGGGGACACTTTAACATCTTTAACATCTTTAACATCTTTAATAATCATAAAGATGGACCAGTTGACTTTCTGGATTTCACAGTAGTAACAAGATCGACCTGACAACTTTTAGAGTGAATCCAAGGTAATAGCTCTAAGAAAGACAATTTATATAAGAATGTCAAACGTGTCAAACTAGTTTTTGCATGTACTTGATTTTGGCCCCAAATTAGATATTTGGTTAGTAGTAAGACTTCTGCCTGAAGTACTGGTCTGACCTGCCTTGGTCAATAATTGGTAGCTATAAACTCAAATTATGTAGGTCATGTTAGAATCATTGTAGCAGTTTTTCTACCTGCATATTTCTCATACCTTATCTTTGTTATTTACTTTTAATTATACAATTATTTTAAATAATGTAGCAGAGTTCACTTAAAGGTAGTTTCATATTAACATACCAAAGTCCTTGAATATTCTTCTTACACATAGTATTTGATGATTCACAATGTAGTAGCACCCATTTTATTGCAATATTTTCTCACTAAATCAGACAGTACATATTAATTATATGTCTATTGTTGGCCCAGTATTTTGTGCACTCTTACTGGGCTTCGATATTGCTTTTTCATCTAATACAGATTTTATCTAATTATCAATTTGATTGATTATAAATTTATTAATTTTATCTAATATCGCTTTCTAATATGAATATATGTCAATAGGTGTTTTACCTGGTTGTAGTTGCAGGACTTTATGATCTACACTTCTGGAGCTGTGATTTGTGAAATCTATCCTGGACCCCAAGTATAACCTGCCCAAGTGATAGAGTTAGGCACTTTCTTCTCCCTTTGCTCCTGTACATGTCTCCATTATTACATTGTCATAATCTGTAGCTTTTGCTTAGTTCTGCTTCCTTCTTTGAGACTGAGCTTCTTGATGGTAGATCACAGTGTTCTATTCCCATCCCCAAACACAAGACCTGGAAGTATTCAACCAAAGGTTATTGAGTGGGCAGAAGACTATAAAGTAACTTTTTATAAGTGAGATAGTATTTTTCTTTCTCTTACTTTTTTGATATGTATTTCTCCCACCAAATCTCCTAATCAGGGTTGAAGCAGGTAACACTAGAGTAATCAATATTAGGTCAATGATCTTTAGATTCTATTTACAAATTTCAGAATTTCCTATTTTGCAGGGGGTTTGCTTCATCTTTCCGAAATGTAGACTGGTTAATAGATTTTTCTATAAATATGTAATTTTTTTTTAAGTTCTCTGATACCTTTCTGACCAACTAAGAAGGAGTTTTGCCAACAAGTAGTTACTTGTTAAATTTTATTTAAAAGATACATTTTTTTCTAAGCTAGATTGTGTTTTATTTAAGCTATCCAGACCCAGAATACCTACAGAATGTACTTAAGTGGTAGGAAGAACTGGAATGAAAATGGCAGAATTTAAAATGAGTAAATTAATATCCGTTCCCCTCAGCTGCATGTGGGTGATAGTTTTATAGACAAATTCTCTACTGTGGTGTGGTTAGCTACTTCATTTGATGATATACCTGATTGATCATTTGAAGTGGAGTTCCTATTGAACCAGATGGAAATGGAATCATCATTTTTTTTTTGTTAATACCAACTGTGAAGTTCAAAAAAACCATTTGTTCATTTAATTGTCTTCCAGATTTGGAAATTCAAAGAAGTATGTCAATATACTTATATGTATGAGAGGTAAACCAAATGATTTATAAGGAAACTACCTAGAGATGCTTATTTGAGAAGCTGAAAGAAAAATAAAATAGAAGATAGAATATAGGCATGATTGATATTTAATAATGGTTATTGGGGGGAGGGGGGTTGGGGGGTGGGGTTATGGACATTGGGGAGGGTATGTGCTATGGTGAGTGCTGTGAAGTGTGTAAACCTGGCGATTCACAGACCTGTACCCCTGGGGATAAAAATATATTATATGTTTGTAAAAAATAAAATTTAAAAAAATGCAACAGGAGGACAAGAAAAAAAAAGAATGGATATTACTCTGAGGTCAATTATGAGAATGATCTTTTTACTTATGTAATCATAGAGTCAAAATATTTCTATTGTAACTTCTTGACTTCTTTTACCTTTGTCATAGGTTACTCCTTTTTCTCTTTACCAGTGAAAAGTTGACTGGAAGAAGTGAAGAAGGAATTCAGTTGCAAGGATAGACTGATTAAAATATTTGATATTTTTGTTCATTATTTGCAAAACTACTTACATTATAGTTTGACAAATTCATATAGATCTTTCAAAATGGAGTTATTGAGAAATGTATTTGCTACATTTCTTAAAAAAATCAAAATTATATCCATTGCAGTAGTACTTGGTTTTATAAACTCCATGCAGAGTTTTTTGCTACTACATTGAGCAGTTTTTAATGTTTCTTTTAAATGAAATTTTAATGTTTTTACTGTTTTAAACTTTTTAATGTTTCTTTTAAATGAAATTTTTTGAAAGTTTATCATTGATATTATTTCATAATGAATTATGTAAGATTTCCATAGATAAGTATGTCAAATTTATTTGTATATGTCATCACCCCAGATTATAAGCAAAGTAAATAGATTTCTATTCCATTCTATCAAAGAAAACTCATGTAAATGAACTAATGCTAATCTCAATTTTAAGTTAGGTAAAGTCCCTCTGTGAAGAGTGGTCCATGTTATATGACAACATGTATCATTTCCAGCTGCTTTCTCTCTCTAATCAAAACATTTGTTCACAATAACAGCTGCCTCTATGTCTTGTTTTTAAACCATTTGTAACAAATTAAACTGGGAATAACGTGTCCATAATAAGAGAATTCAGGATTCTGGGACATGTATATTCCTAATCAGGAAAAAGGAAAGCCAGTTCACAAACCAATTATCATTGTACTTTAAAGCTTTGTTTCATGAAGCCCTAATAAAATTTGCAGTCAACACTAATATAGTGTTCAGAACTTTATAATTATTCTTCACAGAATAGCTCCATTTAAAATTGTGTATCAGATATGCACAATATAGTATATAGATTATGTACTTAGAAGAAATATTTAGGGAAAACAATACAGGAATTGAATTTCTTATACAATAGTAAATTCTTATTCTGAGCAATTATGTGTGTCATGCTGATGAAGCTGCATTAATAAAAGTTAATATTATACATATGACTTTATATTTTAGACAGCATTTGATTCAAAAGACACATCAAAGTGAATTGGTATGAATTACTCTTTTGGAATACATCTCATAATCTATGTTTGCCAAAGAAATCCTTCTTCTATTCATATACTTTTTAGAGTATAATTTAGTATTATCAATAATTTTACTGTTTAAGAAATAAATATTGAATTGTTAATGTTATGTATTTGTATAGAATTCATTTCTCTTTGCAATTATCATCGTATCAAGAGAATAAAAGAGTAAGTGTAATTTAGGTCAGACTAACACATCTTAATTTAAACATTGAAAGATGTGTATTTGAAAGATCTCAATCTCCACATGTTCTAGAAATAAAAGCCAGGCAAATAATACAATAAAACTTCATGCATCCCATAGAAGTCTGGATAACCAATTACTTAAAAATTTCACCATCTGCTCTCACTGAAGCAGCAAGACTGAGGCATTTTCGCATGTTATAAACCATGATAATCAGAATATAGCAGGATGAAAAATGCTAACATCATTTCCCTCCCTTTTTTATTTGCTGCTGTTGTTCTTAATGAAAACTTGAGCTATGCAAACAAAGGAAAGGGGAGGATATTCCCCCGCCCCATCTCCTAATTGAGCGCTTACATCCAGTAATAGCTTTTTGCTGCCCTGGGCAGCATGACATTGCCTCATTTGGCCATGCACAGCTATTATTCTAGGAGGCAGCTAGTGAAGTGCCCCAATCCATCTGCTTGCTTTTCATGGGCTGGTGCTTTCCTTGATGTTGACAGCTGTCTTAATGTTCCTGGGCCACCTGCCACATAGTAAATACTGTGCTCTAAGATATAGACAGAAGCTTATCCCTCTGGTGGACGTTTCAGAACAAGAAGCTTAGCATTTCTAAACTACACTTGCATTCTTCTTTAAATGCTTCAGGGATCAGCACTTGTAGTCTCTTCTCATACTTTTGAGGACTTTAGGGCTTATGCTTTGGGAATCGCAGTGTGAAGAACTTCAGGTTTTCTCATGATATATGCTATTGAATTACAGTCTTTTTGTGGAAGTCATCATGGCCACAGGAGGTGAGAAGAAGAGAGCATATTGATAGTTATTTCCTCTATGAGCCTTACTGCAACCTCCTAGATTATAATGGGGGGTCCATCCTGTATGTATGCTCATAGGAAGCTTTCCCTTCTTATACCCTCTTTGCTCATCTGTTTACCCCATCAAACTTGCCCCTCGAGGGAAAGTATCGAAGTCATTGTATCTCTAAGAATGAGCATGCATCTGACATAATAGTTGGCACTTAGGGACAGATCCAGGTTCAGAGGCACCTGAAGATTTTTACAACTTGAGTGGTTCTTTTTAAAGAAAAATGGTTTAAAAATAAGAATAAAAATTAGATAAATGAGTGAAAAAATAAATCATGTGAATTACCAATTTTAAAAAGTTGACTTAACGAACATCACAAAGTCTAGAAAACCAATATAGTTTCCATTAACTCCTTGGCATACCTCCATAATACCATTTTCTTTTAATTTTTATAGTATACTTTTTGATAGCCTTTCATATGACACTGATTTTTTTAAGTAATTTTTATACACAACATGGAGCTCAAACTCATGACCCTGAGATCAAGAGTCACATGCTTTACTAAGCCAGGCACGCACCCTGACAATGATTTTCTAATATCATTTTCTGTACATTTGGTTGAGTGTATTATTGATGGAAGGGCTATGTAAACATATAATACTTTCACACATATACCCACTGTACTGCTGCTATAGGTTTGTGCCCTACGATGAATTCTGATAAATTCTAGGTTACATGATTTTCATTTAAAAAGTTTGATACATTTACAATTATAAAAATTGTATACACTGCATTTTTTTTTAAGATTTTATTTATTTAAGAGGGAGAGTGAGTGAGCAAACACAAGGCTGGGTGGGGGATGGGGTGGGTGCTGGCACAGAGGGAGAGGGAGAAGCAGACACCCCCTGAGCAGGGATTCCCATGACCCTGGGATCATGTCCTGAGGCAAAGGCAGATGTTTAACCTATTGAGCCACCCACGTGCCCCTGTTCTGCATTACTGAACATATTACTGCTATGAGAGAAATAACATCAATTAGAAGTGGTTCTTCCTCTTGCATTTTGTCTTTGGATGCCTGAACTAACTTTCCACAGTCCCCTTTTGCTATTATACATTTCCAATCTTGTTTCACCTCTACTATCCACATATTTTCGGTGTCAGGGGTCTTAGGATATGTTCATATTTTATTTTATTTTATTTTTTTAAAGATTTTATTTATTTATTTGACAGAGAGATCACAAGTAGGCAGAGAGGCAGGCAGAGAGAGAGGTGGAGGCAGGCTCCCTGCTGAGCAGAGAGCCCGATGCGGGGCTCCATCCCAGGACCCTGGGATCATGACCTGAGCTGAAGGCAGAGGCTTAACCCACTGAGCCACCCAGGCGCCCCAGATATGTTCATATTTTAATAGGACCTCTGGTCTTGCATCTTGGATATAATGCTTGGCAGGCTGCATGATAGACAAACTGGAATTTAAGCAATAACTAAATTTTGAAGACACTGACAACCACATAAATATACCCCACTAAATCTAAAGTAAATATATTTTCTACTCAAATTCCCCAGAAGATGCCAAAATGTCCCCCCAAAATTCAACACCAACTGACTTTAGGAGAAGTGGGATACTGGGGGCAGGGGTGTGGGAATCCAGGCAGAAAGAAATGGTGATCTAAATCGATTGCAGTTGAAACAGTTACTTTTAAAAATTTCGCAAAAACACATGACCATGTGATCACATTCCCAAGTTCACATTGGAAGAGACTGCTGGTACTGTAGGCCTTCACTAAATGTCTGTGGAACAACTGAATTATCAAATGAAGACAACTTTGCTAAATTTTCATCTCTAACATCCTCACAACTCTAAAATTCAACATTTTTACAGACTTCCTAATGCAAGGAATACTAATAACTTAGTATTCAGAAGTTATGTGTCAGAATATAAGGATTTAAGATATCTAGAAACCAATAAATACTATTAAAGTAAATGGATGAAAATGTAGGTGTCATTGTTTTATGGTTTTAAACTAATGTTTCATGTACAAAATTTGCCTTAATGGAGGCAGGACACCATTCGTATTTACAATTCATTCAGAATGTTGCTTTGTTCTACCACAGAGTTGATATTAGAGTATCATTAGATATCGTTTCCTTCATGATGTTGTTGCTTTGGAGAAAAAAAATCTATCATAGATATGAATTGGGCCAACTGTTCACTTTAGGCACCTTTAATAACATCTACAATATCTTATACTTTTATAAGCTGTTCATCAAAAGAAAGGATTCTAGCTGGAGGAGGAGTAGCATTATTTCCACTACTTATACTATCCTTACCAACACTGGAAAATTTTTTATGATGGATGTTACACATTATGATTCTGATGCCTTCTCACTTAGGCAGGATAGTATTGACTATTGAAGAAATAGGACTATCACAGCATTTTCCTTGAGAGCTCTTTTTCAGAGAAATTCTTATTCTTAGAAAACTGTTATTAGTTAAAATCAAAATTCAGTACTAAATCTTGCTGGATTCCACCCAATTTTATCCCCAGAAAGACTTCCCAAACAATTCGCCTGCTGGGTGGGCATTAGGGTATAGGGCCCACTTTTCACAGTACAAATGGGGGATACATCTGATAGTCCCCTAACTTTCTTTGGGGAGATAAATTATTCTGTGGGGCTTCTAGTGGGAGGGAACAGTTTGCTTCGTTTTCTCTTTGTTCTCATGTTCTCTGGGCTTTCTAGTAAGTTGGCATTTAATGGAGATTTTCCCCCAAAATAAATAGGCAAGAACTGGGAACTTTACTTGTCCTATATATTATTCCAGCTTTTTCCTATTTTCTCAGACTCACAGAGGAGGAGGAAATATTCCCAAGTGAGAAAACACTGGTAAGTCTTGAATACAGGCTGAAGGAAACTGCTGATTTAGATTTGGTGGGTTCAATCAAAGCACAAATTAGAATGCGTGCCTTGGGCTCTACTGCAGTTAGTAGGGGAAGAGTGCTTCTAGGAGGCAGCTGTAGGATAGCCGGGAAGCTCAACAGTCACCAGCTGATGCTGAAATGACTCGGGCTTATAGATGGATAATTTACTCATAAACAGCCTTCTCTTCTCTAGCACGGCAAAATAGAGGAGGGGGCACCTGGGTGGCTCAGTGGGTTAAGCCTCTGCCTTCCGCTCAGGTCATGATATCGGGGTCCTGGAATCGAGTCCCGCATCAGGCTCTCTGCTCATGCAGGGAGCCTGCTTCCCCCCTCTCTCTCTGCCTGCCTCTCTGCCTACTTGTGACCTCTCTGTGTCAAATAAATAAAATATTTAAAACAAAATAGAGGAGGGATGACCCCCAAGGTACCTTTCTTTCTTTTCCTCAAGACAAAACTGCCTTGGGCATTTCGTTTACTTGTATACAATTTTTATACAAGTAAATGTCTGATAGCTCTGTAAATATCTCTGATTTCCACAGTCTCAGGGTCTCAGGAGCAATTTAGTTTTAAAGCAAGCAAATAAAAAACACCTGGGGTGAAGGGGCTTCATTGTTTTTTGTGCTAGCCAGTAGGGTATTAAGAAACTAAGAAAATCCATATTACTGTTATTAGTGAAATAAGTCAGACACAGAAGAATACTACATGACACCACTTAGATGATCCATCTAATATAGCCAAAATTGTTGTAGAGTGGAATGGGGGTGGAAACAGAGAGCTCTTAGTCAAAGGGTACAGTTTCAGTTCTGAAAAATGAGTACTTCCTAGAGTTCTACTGTACAGCACTGTGCCTATAGTTAACAATACTGTATTGTACACTTAAAAATTTCCGAAAAAGCCACACTTTATGTTGTGTTCTCAAACAATAAGAGGGCAGAAGGAAACTTCTGGACGTTTATGGCATAGATTGTGATGACAGTTTCACGGGTGCATATCTCCAAACTCATCAAGATATATACATTAATTATGTAGGGCTTTCTGTATATAAAACATGAAAAAAATTCCATAGTACCATATTTAGACTGTCCTTTTTAAACCATTCTTAAAGACTGGCTTCCAGATTTCAGTCAAGTCTGTGTAACGACTACAAAATAGGTTTCAACACGTACAAATTTAAATCTCTTGTTTTTGATCAGTGTATTTTTTTAAAAAGATTTTATTTATTTATTTGACAGAGATCACAGGTAGGCAGAGAGGCAAGGCAGAGAGATGAAGGGAAGCAGGCTCCCTGCCGAGCAGAGAGCCCGATGCGGGGCTCAATCCCAGAACCCTGGGATCATGACCTGAGCTGAAGGCAGAGGCTTTAACCCACTGAGCGACCCAGGCGCCCCAAGTGTGAGAAATTTAAAGTGTGTCTGGGTTACGAAAAGTTACTGCAAACTTAAGGGAGTTGACAGACCTACAGGACACCTATGCCCCCACCTTCACTTCTGGGACTCCGCCGTGGGGTACCACCTCTTTTGCAACCCTGGTGGAAAGTGTTTTTGGAGTAGCTGTTAGCTGAAAGACAGCCGGAGGCACTCTGATACCACACTTTACCAGGTGTTTTCACAGACTAGTTCATTGGCTTCCTTCAAAAGTCTGAGTACTGTTTTCGCTCACTGGCCGGGGAATGGAAAACAAATCAGTAATACACAGTAAAAACTGAGCGCAAAGCCAAAAGGGCTGCAGCCTGAACTCGTTTGGGCGGGAAACCGGCAGCCCGGCGTTCCGGACTCAGCGTTCCCCCCACCCGGGGTCTCCTGCTTCCGCCTCCCGTGAGGACCCCGCCAACCCCGCGGACTGCCGCTGGGCCTGAGCTCCGGGCGGGGCCGCAGCCTCTGGCTCCTCCCGGGGACGGGCTAGTCGGGGGCGGTAGGAGGAGCCAGCGCGCGGTTGGAGCGCCAGCCGCGCGGAGAGCGCATCGTGCCCGCGCCCGTCCCGCCGGGAATGGACTGAGCCGCGCGGGCGGCCCGTGCCGAGTCCGTCCTGCCTTTGCCGGGTCGCGCTACGCCGGGCTCCGGGCACAGGACAGTGCCTTGCCGGTTCCCCGCGGACTGCCCCGAACCCGCAGCCGAGCCGGGGAGATGTCAGGCGGCCGAAGGAGGGGCGGCGCCCCCTGGCACACCTTTTCCCGGTTCTTCGCTCCCCGAAGCCCTTCGCGGGACAAGGAAGAGGAAGAGGAGGACAGGCCAGGGACGAGCCAGCCGCCCGCTCCAGGCCACGGCACTGCCAGGTGGGAGCCGCGGGGGACGTCGGGGGCCCTAGCCCGACAGCCCGCAGCCAGCGGTTCTGGGGCCAGGCTCCGCTCGCCACTTTCTGTTCTCCTTTGCTGAAGTTTCCTCCTCCTCGCCCAGTTCCCGTGCCGCTTCACTCCCTTTTCTTTGGTTAGTTAAATCTGGGTGAAGTTCGTGACCCGCGGCGGGGTGCGTTCCCACCGGGCCCAGGCGGCGCGGTGCTCTTCCTTCCCACCTACCCCTCCCCGTACGTGATTCTGTTCCCGTTCCACACTGGCGTCTGCGCTCCCAAGTTCTGTGGCAGAAGCGAGTCCCCCGGCGTCCTGCCGGCAGTAATGGGAAACAGTTGTGAGCGAGCCGAGCCACCCGCCGGGGCAGAGCGGGCGTGATCCCAAACCACTCCGGAGGAAAGGTAAAGCGTTGGAGCGCCACCCCCTCAGCTTTTTGCCAGCCTAGTTAAATTCACTCGAAGTGTTTTTTTTTTTTTTTTTTTTTTTTTTTTAAGAATTGTGGTAATGAGTTCCCAGGACTTCATCAAAATACAAAAACCTCGCTAGTTTTATTTAAATGATGCCGCCCTCCTTCCCCCTGTTTCTTTGGAAACATTTGCCTCAAGTTCCCCAACAGATTTCAAAAAAAACCAGAACGACTCCTGTCTTGGTTTCAGCTTGGAAAATGTGCCCATTCTCTGCAGTCATTGCTCCTTCCTCCACCTGCTGTGAAATCGAATATATATATAATTTTTTTTTTTTAAGACAGGTCTCCTTAAAATGCCGGTTTCTGAGTCTTTTCATCCATTTTGAGGAAGGAAGAGGGGTCAAATGAAATACATCCCACTGTTTTAAATTTTTGATGAGAAGACAGGCTTATACTCTCCTCTCCCAAATTGCACCGGAATTGTGTAATCCGTTTTGATTAGAAGGCCGCTCTCTAGAAAGCTATGTTTACTTCAGATTTTAAAGACTTCGGGAGGACTTCAGAGGAAAATGGATAGGAAGCAGAACTGTGTGAGTGTGCTGGTGTCATTAGTATTCAGGTCTTGTGATTTGACTCTAGGTGTTTATGTGTTCCTCGGTTTCCCTACTTGTGAAACATTTGCAGTATGAAAGTCTGTTAATGCTCCATCTTTCCAAGAAAGCACCTGTAACTGGTAAACTTTTCCTGGGAAGCTTCAGCTGTTGTTGCCCTGGTAAGGGAGAATTTAAAATTCAAAGTTACATGGTAGTTAAAAATAGTTTTGAAGTCTGACAGGGTTCAACCAGAATGTCAGATCTGCTCGTGTGGGCAGACAGCCCGAGGTGCCTGCCATCCTTGCAACAACACTAATCATCTTGGATAATATGCAAGCAGTGTTTAAAAGAAATTCCAAGTAGACTCAGCAAAAGTTGGCAGTTCCAACACTGTTAGAAAGGAATAAGCTGGCCAATTTCAGGTTCACAATAGGATTGTGCAGAAAGCTCTGCCTACCTTCCTGCCCTAATTTGGCTCTTCAGACACTTACCAAATCTAATCTCTCTCTCTGGATAACCTCTCTAGCAACTAGCCTCTTTTCTATTTAGCACTTCTCCATTCTCATTATAGGCACAGGCTGTGGCGTTTTGACACTGAGAATTTTAATTGTGCTTATATGAACACTAATTTTGTCCTCACCTTTTTAGAACTTGCCAGCTGTTAAGGGGATAGCAGTAATCCTTTCTGTGGGTGTTTTATCTTTTAAATGAGCTTTAATCTTTCTTTTCAAGAATATAAACACACAAAGCCTTTATTGAAAGTTTAATGAAACAAATGGAAACTCTTAGTAGTACCCAGTGTCCTAGTAACACAACACCCTGGTGTTACAGGATTGGGAACAGAATTGCGATCTGTCACTGTGTTCTTCTTTCAAAATGAAAGGGTATTTTGGCTGTTTCTCTTAGAGGCAGTGAAAATTTGTAGTTTTAATGGGAGCCCAGTTTACCTTTTACACTGGTAACCCCAACAGCAGACATGCAGTGTGGTAGGTATGTAAAGATGACTGAAAAAAAGTACTTTCTCTCAAGGAACAGTAAGCTGAAAAGACCATTTGCAAACAAATACTAGTACATTTCATGCATATATCTAGCACTTAACAACTTAAAAGTAGTTTTAAGGATATTACACTTGAAGTTGGACAAACCTTTGTGATCAGTGTCCTCATTTTACTGTAAAAAACAGAGTTAAACTTGCGGAAAGGCACATAGCTACTTTTCAGTCAGTGAACAAGTAATAATCGGATGCTGTGGCCTAGAACTTTGAGATCCCTTAAAATACATTAAGGATTGGTAACTGCTTTCTGATTTTTCAGTGTACTTAAAATGCATTTTCTCAGACTGCCAACTTGTACGGTCTCCTTTTCTACACTCCCAGTGTTGCTTATGTGACTTTTATTATATAATTTATGCATGTACAAATACGAAATGGGATTTAACGGAATTCCTTAAGAACAGAATGAAAACTAAACATAACCATAAGACCAATAAAAGTCAGTTTTTAAGCATTTAAACTCTTTTTTGGTTACCCACACAATGCAATGGTACCAACTGAAACAAACCCGAGGTGGTTTGGTGGTTGCCATGACTCGACAGCTCTGTACTGTGCCATGATTCAGGTCTTCTAATATTTCTTTATTTGAACCATAGGAAAACCTTTGCTTTTATGATGTGCTCTAAGTTATTTGGGCTTCATTTGGTGTGAACACATCATTTATATATTGAGTTTGCTACTATTCTATTCTCATTAATCTTTGGCAGTTAAGAAAGGTCTGTTTACATCAACACTGCAAATTCAGGTATGGACACTTGAATTGCTTGTTAGTACTTTCCTTGGATGACTGACCAGGTCCAGGAGGTGCTTATATTTTAGATCATATAGAAATATGTGACTGAAGCTTTCATGGGAAACTTGAGAACTCTGAGTTCTGTGGATCCCAATTTGAGAATCACTGCTATAATGTTTAACCCAATTTATGTGCACACAAGGAAAGGACTCATTACAAGTAGTAGGGGTCTGCAGGGAGGGCTTCACGGCTGAGGGAGTTTTACCTGGTTCTTCAAGACATTGGTAGTGTTTTGTTTTTTTTGTTTGTTTTTTTTTTTTTTTTTAAGATTTTAAGGACATTGGTAGTGTTTTAGGAGGGAACTTAGCCAGGAAGACAAATAGGGAACAGGTATTCTACATTGAGCAAAGGCCTATAGGAGGTTGTGATCTGTTGGGGACTATATACATTAGTGGGACAGAGTGAAAGACGCAATAAGAAAGATTGGAGGTGGGTCACGGGATTCTCTAGACAGTATTTGGTTCTCAATTTAAATTTTAGACTATTGGGAAAGCCTGTTAAACAGACACTGCTAGAATGTGAAATTTGGAGGATACCTACCTATTAATGTTCTCCACTTAGAGAAAATGATTGCTCACTTTTGTTTCTTTGCTATATCACACGTGATAGACCTGTTTAAAAGGAGCTCTGTGTGACATTTTAACTCAGGAGAGGGGATAGTAGGGTGAGATCAGCATTTATCAAGGGCAAATTGTACATGTACTGCTGGGCTGGGTACTTTTACTTTCAGCATCTCATTTAAACCTCACCTTTAGCCTTGAAGGTTGGTATGCCTATCACTATTCTGACAATTGAGGAAACTGCGGGTGAAAAGTTCTTAATGGTGAACACTGTTCGTATCTTGGGTGGAACAATTCTTGGTGGAACTGGACTCTGCTGTCCTTTGCAAGACATTTCTCATCCATGACCTCACCCACTAATTAATTTCCAGTAGCATCCTCTAGTAATTGGGATAATCCAAACACCTCCACCCAGGTGGATGGGAGTTAGGATAACTCTCCCAATAAAAAAATATTTACCCCAAATCATGAGAGTAATAAGTTTCAGGGGAGAGATTTGAACCTCTGTTTCTCTGACTCTAAAGCTCTGGTTCTTTTTTCCACATCATCTTGCCCACCACCGTTCTGAACTAGGCTCATTCAAAACACATTTGAATATGTAAGTCAATTGGAATTTTTCATACTCTGTTCCAGAATGGGTGGCAGAAATGTGGCCCTTTTCAGATATATCTTTTTTTTTTTTAACTATTCCTTTCAGTGTTCTAGTATATTGTTATTGAAAAAGGTAAGACAATCATTAGACCAAGGATGGGGACTGTGTCTTATTTCTTTTACCTAGCTCAGGTGAGGAGTGTATCATTGTTGATAGAGTATTAAAGCACTTATTAGTGGGTTTCAGCCAATAGTACCCTCCCTCTTGAGCTGGGCATTTAGAGATGTGAGGGACCTTGAAAGGATTCTACAGTGTTTGGCTCTCTGTTAAAGTTCAGAGAATTTTTGCTTCTCACTATGGCTGAGGGTGTTAAATGGGTGGAGCCAGGCTGCTAGTGGCTTGCTGTGTAGGAGATACTCTCATTAAAAAATGTCAGCTGTGCCCCTGATGCGTCAGAGCTGCTGGCCTCCAACTTAAAGAACCAGTGCTGACCACAGCATCAGGTGTGTGAGGAAAAGGAGCTGTGTCCTCTGAATTTCATGGTGATTGTATTTTCATTGATTTGAAAGCAGTGTAGAAAATACTTGGTAACTAGTTTATTTGAATAGGGGATACCTGTGTGGTCTTGAAGGACCCCATCAACAGTTCATATCTATTGTAATAAAGATGACTGGAAAATTCCAGAAGTCCTCAGCAGTATATATGTGAGAATCTTGAAATCCCATGTTGACTGAAAGCACAGAAGCTACCTTTGGAAGTAGAGTAGAAATATAGACTGTTTTAAGGCATTGAAACTATATCCTCTTTCAAGTGAGATTTCTATCTTTGGGATTTAACAAGGTGTCTTCCAGTTGCCTAATTTGGGGATTCTGTTTCTTGGTTAGGGCATTCCTTGTAAACTAACTCAGTTGTACATTCTAAATGTTAAAGTAGCAAGTACCTCACGTCCCACAATAAGCTTATCTTCTCAGAACTTCTAACTGTATTGAAACAATGATAGCATTTTTTTTCATCTCAGAGGAAAATATGTAAAGGGATATTAACAGATTTTGTGAAGAGGAAAATAATGTTCCCTTCAAGATAAAATATTTCATTTCCTAACTAGAGTTCTGATGAAACACACTGCAGCCTAGATATGCTAGAAATGCTGATACAACTGTTGTAGTGAGAAAACATAGGTTGGTGTAAATTTAAACTCAGAAAAATAATCTGGGCTATTTCCTGAAAAGAAAAGATCATCGTGAAATAAAAGCTTAAAACATCATTTATTTGGACTCTGTTCATTCCATAAATTTGAATAGCTACTATGTGTCAAATAGGATACCACACAGTGGGGATAAAGATCAGTGAATAATCAAAAGTGCTCTTGAAGAGTTCATAAATTAATGGAAGAGACAAAAAGGTACATCTCTGTTCTCAAGATGAGCTTATTACAAGCCAAAAATGTTTTTGGCATTTGTGACTTTTTTGGTTCAGAACATACTTACTGTTTCATGACTGTCAAATATTGTATGAGAGCTTTATTTGGGCTTTCAGAATATCTTCCCACATTATTAACTTTTCTCTGAACATAGTTTAACATCCTTTGCTAACCAGAATACCGGGAAGATGGGACAGTAACTGGGCCAGCAGGGTGAGTGGCAAGTGCTTCTACTCCTCTTGCTCTTCCTAGACTCCACAACTTTGGCAAGTTCTAGATGGAGGCAGAAAAGCACATCCTCTTGGGAATTAATACTTCACATGAGTGAAGATCCTTACACAAAATAACTTGATGTTGATAGAAAAACAGGTTGAAGCTTTGTGAACAGAAACAGCTCAGTCTTAATGTTTGGTTGGCAGTTGTGAATGGCCAGTGGTATAGCTCCAGCAGGACTATCCCTCAAAGTGTAATCCCTTGGGGATATTTAATTGCAAGTACCCCCAAAGCAGTGAGACAACTGTTTGCTTAGTCGAGTGTTTTTTCCCTTGGTTTTTTTTTGGGGGGGGGGGGGATTGTGTTGTTGCCTGACAGATTAGAGATGACAAAAACTAAATCGTCCTTTATTAAGATCTTAATTAGACCCAAGCCCTGTGCCTGGGACTTTAAATATACACATATGCTTAATCCTTAGCAGCCTTTGAGAGAGGTATCTTTACACCATTTTACAGATCTATAATTTAAGGCTTGGAGAGGTCCAGTAGTTAGTCAGAAGTCTCACAGCCTCTGTGGTAGAGTCAAATTCTCCTTCCTGAACTCAGAGTCTCCAGCATTATGTGATTGCTTCCTCTGCTTAACTTAGGAAGACCCATAAAAGAAAGCTGGCCCTAGAAAATAGTTTCGAATGGAAATAAAAAACAATGGCGTGCAGCTGGCCATCTGCCCAGATGGCTCAGGTCAGCACTCTGTACAATAAAGACTCTGTGGTCCTGACAACCGAGAAAAGGAAAACAAATGTATGTATCTATCAAATGACAAATTTACATTTAATCACATGAAAAGGGTCAGTCTCCTTCAAAATATATGCAAACTGGAAGGATTAGCAGGATACCATATTCCATCTAATTGATAAGCAAAACTTGAGTTAGAGGTGGGTAAACTGGAAGTGGTGACTGGTGGGAGAATAAACTGGTCCCCAGCCTTGGACATGTTCTCTCAATACTACATATTCACATACTCTGATTCAGCACTTCCCCTGTAGGAATTCCATCAGATGTACATAGCTCACAGACAGGCCCGACATTGCCTATGCAAGGCTAACCATTGTGGTGTTACTGTAATAGCAAAAGAAGAAATAGACCTGTGTGCCATCAAGTAGACAAAGGGATAAATCATGATCCAGTCATGTAAGAGAATATTACACAGCTGCCAAAAAGACTGACAAAACTTTTTTTTGTACTGATAAGGAAATACCTCCAAGATTCATTAAGAAGAAGAAAATGCAAGCTGGAAATCACTTTGTGTAGTATGTTCCCATTCCTATATAAATGAGGGAGTGTGAAATAAGTCTTGCTCTGGCTGTGTTAACAAGAGCGGATGGGAGACTTGCTCAAGAAATGAGCAACAGGAGGGAGACTTTTCATTTTATACCTTTTTATATGTAAAAAAATTATGTGAATTACCTACTTCAGGAAAGAAACATTAATTTAAGACCTGGTGAATATCTGTGTATAAATGAGTAAAAATCGAGAGAATTTAGGATCCTGACTTGGCAGAGATCTTCCAAAGAAAGAATGAACTACATTAACTTGTTCAGATGAGAAAAGTTACAATTAAGGCTGTAAATAAAGTAATATTTATATGCAGAGAAATTTGATATTTTGACATTTTTCTAAGAGTGAGGCTTCTATATTATTACTCTGTAATGCAAAACTGGGTGTAGTTAATTATCACCTCACTTTTGTGAGATCACCCATCATACACTTTGAATAACAGCATGATCCTGGCATTTCATTAATTCTTTCAGTCTTTTTGTGAAAAATCGAGACAGGTGGCTCTCATCTCTAAAGTCTCTTTCAGATTTAGCATACCAGCCCAAACTCCATGGAATAATAGGTGTGTACAAAATCAATATGCCTGTATATTAGGAAGACTTTTGTTTTACTGGAACAAGTCACGGATGAAAACTTGATCCATGTTTACCAAGAATTCATTCAGTACCCCGTGTACAAGTTACTGTGCTAGGCTCTGCGAATCCGGTGGTGAGCACACTGCAACATGGTCTTTGGCTCAAAGCATACATGCAGTTTAGTGGGGAAGGCAGATAATAGCATAAATCTTCCTTCCCTTAAAGTAAGTGCTGAGGTGGCTGTCAGGGCTGTAGGAGCATTTGACAGGTTTGGGCCCATTCTTGACACACTTTTTAGAGGAAACTTTTTAAAGATTTAAGAGAGAGTGCTCACATGTGTGAGTGGGAGGAAGGACAGAGAGGGAGAGAACCTCAAGGAGACTCCCTTCCAAGCCTAGAACCTGCTTGGGGGCCCCACATCAGCACCTTGAGATCATGACCTGAGCTGAAACCAAGGGTCAGTACCTTAACGGGCTGAGCCACCCAGGCACCCCTAGTGGAAAGTTTTAATCTTGCTTAATCTCTTTCTTCTAATATTTTTGTACGTGTGCCTAAACAACGCCGTACTGTTCTTTCTGGATTTACAAGCTTTAGATAACTTATACTGACTTCTGGTTATGGTAGATGAGGACTTAGCTATTTAGCTACTCATCCAACCTATATAATTGTTATACTTTTGGAATTAAATCGAAAAGCCAGTCTTTAGATTTTTATGAAATACAATTTTGGTTTCATTAACACAACACACTAGCTTCTCTATCTTCCTTAAGACAAGTAGCACAGATGGCAATGCGAGAAATGATGTGAAAATGGCATTTGAGTGCCCTCACAAATAGTAGTTTCATGTAATTTCTAAAGATATATGTTAGAAGTTTGTGCTTTATTCTTTGAATTAAAATTTATACAAAACATGGATACTACCTTAGTGGCAGAGGATAATTCTTTATAATGGCCATGCTTCTTATGACAAAGAATGGAATACTGTGAGTTTTCCATTTTATTAACTGGGGACAGGGGTTAGGCAAGATGTAAATTCTCAGCCTTTTATTGTCTTGTCAGATCACCAAGAAATATACCCTGGTTGGAGGGGTGGCACTCTGCTCTATTAGTCTGAACTAGAAATATGTACTATAATAATTTTGATTATTTCTTTGTTCTCTGAAGGCAAATAAGGATCTCATTTGGCAATATTGTATATATTATTGATACAACGGAATTACCATTATGTAATTTGTGGTATTAGTATTTTGTAATTTGTCAATGCTAAATTCATTTCCAATAACCTGCATTTGTTTGCTTTTTGAAATCAACTACAATACTTTGTATTTTTTTGTCCTTTTAATAGTAATATATGCTATTATAAAACAGGTATGAAACTATAAAATCAAAAATGAAGTACAACTCATAACCCTACCCACTCAGACAAATACTGTTCTTACGTACATTTCCACATATATACATATTTTTTACAAAAAGTGGAAGTTCTCTTCAGGATTTTGAACTTTATTTTTTTTTCGCTCAACAATGATGCTTTAACATTTTCTGCAATAGTATATATATTTATACAAATTATAAAATCTAAATTTAGTTCTTTAAAAATTTGTTTTGTCATTACTTTTCAGAATTCAGTTTGAATATCTAAATGTGCCTCTGCTTGTGTAGGGTTTGCATTTGAATGGGAGAGGGTAGAAAATTAACAAGTTCTATAATACATAATGTGCTCTGAAGTACAATAAAGCAGGGTGAGGGAATGGGACACGATGGAGGTAATGAGACTGGAGTAAGGTATAGAGAGAATGGTCATGAAAGACCCCTTTCTTGCATAACATTTGAGCAAAGACCTGCATGATACTTGGGAGTAGGAGAGAAATCTGAGAAAAGAACTTTCCAGGCAGTGGGAACAGCCAATTCCAGAGCTCTGGGGCAGGATCATGTTGGCACAGATGCCAGAGTGAGCAGAGACAACAGAATGGAAGGAAGAGTGGCTGTCAATGACACGGGGAAGGGAGTTGGGGGCCAGAGGAGGTAGGCAAAGGTAGGGAGTTGAGATGTTTACTTTTTGAAAGTATCATTTGGATGCAGATTTATATATGTTTATGTATTTGTGTATGTTTATATATTCTCACAAAGATTGCTGGTTTGTTGATGTCTGGAAGATTTGCAGTGAGAAAGAATTTGAGTTGGAGGTTAGAAGTGAGGTCAGCCTTGGTCAGGCTCTGGGAAGGCACAGTCTGGCCTGTCCTTGGATCTCCAGTGCCTCTTCCTTAGGACAGTTTGATGAATACTACATGAATCGGTGCCCATTTTAGAGGGCAGCCAGAACACTGTTTTGAGTTCATGTCACAGCAAAAGATTGAGGGTGTTGATTCATGTGGGGTAGGTCATAAATGTTCAGAATCTGGAGGGTGTGGGGTAGAGGACTTTGGGAGAGGAGAGCAGTTACTGGTGTCACCTGTAGACAGCTCAGGCACACATCAAACATACCAATGTCCTCTCTAGCCCGTGACTGAACTGCAATTATGGGTCTTGTTTTGGGGGCATGGAATAGGGGACAGGAAGTAAATCAGCTTCCAAGTGGAAACATAAATTACAGGAGAAGGCGGACATGATGGATTGGGACTGTCAGAAGAGGCTAAGGCTACAGAGCAACAGAGCTTCATAATCATGTCTATTACCTTTCCTCCCTTCTCCCAGTTTTTCTCCAAAGAGTTTGCCAGATGTCTGAGCTAAAATACATGCTGTTCGACTGCCTTAAAATTGCAGCTTTTAGTTACCTTTTAATTTGAAGCCCAGAAATAGTGCCATAACCACCTGTTTTATATTCTGTTAATGGTCACTTGAAAAATACAAGTACTGGTCTACCACTGGTAGTCACTGTTTATGAACGGACAGTTTTCCAGATGGATGTTTGTAAATCGTCAGTGTGGAACTCTGTCCCCATAGAAGCAGGGTTGGAAATGGTAGATGGCCGCACCAGGCACAAAAGTCAGTTTAATCCATAACATGCCTGCAGTCAAATATTGAACAAAGAGAACCTCTAAGCTTGCCTTACGAAGCTGTTTGTAAGAAAAAATTTCAAGGTAGTATAGATGCCCCCAAGGCAGAAGCAGACCCTTTGAAAGTTTGTGGGGATGAAAGCCCATACTGTATTTAAGGACCCAAGTGTGGGCGGAGAGGGTAGTCTAAGGGAATACAGAACAGGCCCCAGGGGTGGCTTCAGTAGGTTGGAAACAAGGACTGCACAAGTTTCTGTCTCTTTCTCAGAATGTCCCAGCGTTAATTTTGATACTGAGCTTGTTTCTTGGTTAGAGTTTCTCTGTTCCTTCACTACAAAAACTTCAAGGTTAGTCTGTTTCCTTTTCCATTTTCCCTTCAACTGGAGGATCATATGGGATTTTAGATCTGGCAGAGAGCTGGTCTGATGCTTTCATTTCACATATTTGAAAAATTGGATTCAGAAAGGTGCATTTTGACTGAAATGACCTTTGTCCCTAAGGTCTGTCCCTGAAACATAAGTCCATTTTGCAAAGCATTTCGCTACTAATAACAGGAAAGGGTGTGGATAGTTAAGAGACCCCTTCTTGTTCTCTATTATTTTTTCATTTAGTTCTCCATGGTAAAGTCATACCTGGAGGACCAAGTATGATTTGATCACATTTCAGAGGAAGGCCAGATTCTGGCTGCTTCTAGAGTTTCATCAAAGGAATGGTGACAAGTAGGCTCTGAGGTGAGGAACAACATGCCAGGCAGGAGGCCTGATGGAGTTGTGGTGGAGAGGGTGATGTTGTTTAGTAGACCCAGAAGAGGTTTAGGTTAGTGGCAGATGAGAAAACAAGATATGCCTTGACTCTCTTTCCCTGACCTTAGGTCTGCTGGTTCCTCTATTGCAGACCATACCTCATACAATGGAAGTGAAAATCAGTGGGAAAATGATTTCAGGCAGCATCAGGCTGAGTGGGATGAAGAGAAAGGAGAGAAGGGAAATCCTTCATTTCCCTAGGGACAGTGGAAAGTCCCTGTGGACAGTGAATCTGGGGAACTGTTTAGATGTATAGGGCGTTCCCAAATAGGGGGACTACATTTTATTAAGTGGCTTTGTGTTTAGAAATGGTCAGAATTACTGCCAGTAATTCAGTAATTCAGATGTCTTAAGCACCGAGCATTGCCTCCTTTCTAAAAATGGCAAGAAGTAATAGATTTTCTGCATCTGTAGAGAATGGGCAAGCCTCCAAAAGACAGTTATGAAAGCTGTATTCAGTTCTTTAACATTTCCAGATTTTTTTGATCCAGCCACAGGAATGATGTGTGAGAGAAAAGGCAGAATAAAGGCAATGCCCAGCAGCCGTGCTGCAGGAGAGGGAGGAGTGGAGGGCCATCCTCTCCCTCACTGTGTCTCCACCCCATCTTCCGAGTCTGTGTGCTGTCCCTGCGTGTCTGTCTGTTGACCATCTAGGAAGTTGCGTTCTTACCATGTGAGGAACTGAATCTGGGAGAAGCCCAGCAGCATCCCTTGTGCTTCAGTCTGTGGTATATACTGAAAGAGGGTACTTTTTCTCGTTGGTCCCACTCTGGACTTGGCGATGCTTCTCATGCTCATTAGGGCAACAGCTCTTTTTGGGGGCCAGGAGCTCAGCAGGGCCCGGGTGTTGGAAAATCGGTGATGTTTTACATGACTGAGTTTTCTACATAATGGATACCTACCCTTTATCAACACTTAACACATTTAAATAGTACTAACAGGAGATCTCTAACACTAGATCATTCTCTTCCTTACACAACTCTCAGTGGTTGGCTTCTGCTGAACATAGAAACGCTCTTAGACCATTGTTTATCAAGAGTGTGGTCAGAGGGCCAGCTGCTTCAGAACAACCAAGAAGAGGGAGTCAGTTATTGAATTGTGTATTCCTGGGACCCACTCCAACTGGAATCCTTGACAATTGGGCACACACATTTGTTTTATAAATATGATTGCCCAGCTGATTGTGGTGCATTTAGGTAGGGATTCCGAAGGAGTCAGGGCCAGGATTTCATGTGGTGTGTTGCCTGCACCCCAGCACCAAGAACAGTGCCTAGCACTTAAAGGGCATTTAAAAACAGAGGGGTCAGTACTTATCTGGTGAGTGAGTTTCTGCTTCTTATTTGCTATGGGTTGGGGAACCTTCTTATAATTTAATAAAAAATAAGACTGTAAGATACATTGACAGGATGGGGGCTTTCCTCTTTGTAAATTATTTGGACTCTAGAATGTTAATGTGCTCCGTTTTTTTTCTTGGCCCAGAGGTTTGTCTTAGTTTGTCTGGAAAGTAAACGTTAATGGCTGCACATTGGATTCCTTGTTTTCAGTATGGTTTAACTCAAGTTGCTTCAAAAATGAGGAACTTCAGTGTTACTTTGACCTTGATATTTTTCTGGGCTGTTTTGAAGGATTAATTTCCAGAGTTCTGTTAGCTAAGATGAGGCTGTTTAGAAATGCAATGTAGTCTTACTTGCCTACGTGTGGTTATGATCCCTGCCCCTCACCCCCTGCCATGAGCAAAATGTGTACTTTCTAAAAATACTGCTATTGAACTATTCCCCAGGTCCCAAAGGGTGTTAAATTGTGAAAGAACAATAAGAACGGATTGTCGACTTTCTTAAGGTTTGAGATCATCTGAATTTGAACATGTTTCTCTTTCTCTCATATATTAAAGAGTCTGAGAACACTATTCCAAGTCTTTTGAGTCTTTTTCTTTACATATTTTTTAACTAAGCAGACATCTAAGTATAGTGTTTTCAGTATTTTCATCTACTCTGTTTTATTTTTGTGTGTGTTTTGCATTACATTGTTCCCAATGCAACATTTTTTTGATTAAGCAGGCACAAATGGAGAGCCTGTTTGATGTCATTTTTTTAAAAAAATTTAACAAATATTTGAGTACCAGGCACAGTGCTTGGCCCTGGGATACAGACATGAATAATACAATTTCTGAATTTGAGTTCAAATTCTAGTTAGCCAGAGCAGAAGTGTGTGAATGGTATCACTGGGTTCAATAAGAACCCCCCAAAATATAGATTAAGCTAGGATTGAATTGTAAAGGGCTAAGAGTTGGGCAAGGTGTTGAAGGATGTAGAAGGCAGAAGAAGAAAATGGTTTCCTTGCATGTTCTGAGAATGTGAAGTGGTTCTATGTGGCAGGTGTATCTGGAGCCATATGAATAACTTTCTATATCCTAAGGACTCATCATTTTATTCATCAACTGAAAGAGATTTACTGAAAGGATTTTTAAACTGCAAAGTGGGATGATCAGCTTAACAATCATTTTGACAGGAAGAAGGTGTTGAAACAGAGCAATCCTGAAGATGCCAGAGATCAATTAAGAAGGACTCTTTTTTTTTTTTTTAGTAAACTAGAAAAGAGATGGGGAAAGCTTTAATTGAAACACCGATTTTTATAGCTAAACCAAAACTTTAAAATTTGTTGTTTACTTTAGAACTCAACACATTTTGAAATTTTTGTTTAACAGTAAGATTCATGAGACTTAAACATAGGCTATAAGTTTTAGAACGTTTTATGAAGTGTCAAATATTCTTTTGGGTTTCTTTTAGTTGTTTGCTCAATATGGAATACTTGTGTGCTGATCTATGAATATATTTTTCTGGCATTTTGTGTGTGTTTGTAGAGTGGATATAATTATAGCTACTTGAAAATACTGATATCTGTGTTAATCCCATGGATCTGGAGCTACATTTTCTACAGAGGTTTTGTACTGGAAAGGAAACTTTTATCATTTTCATTTCCAATTCACTAAGGCAATAAGTTTACAGAAAGTGCTGTAAACACCCTTAAGTACAATTTCAGGAATCTTGAAAAGAACTAGGAGACTAGGGGCTCCTGGGTGAATCAGTCAGTCAAGTTGTCTGCTTTTGGCTCAGGTCATGAGCCCAGGATCCTGAGATCCAGCCCCACATTGGGCTCCCTGCTCTGTGGGAGCCTGCTTCTCCCTCTCCTCCCTCTGCTTGTGCTCGCTTGCTCTCTGTCTCTCAAATAAATAAATAAATCTTAAAAAAAAAAAAAAAGGCACAAAAATTAGGAGACTAAAATCCTTGTATGTTTAGTTTTTAGATGGGTCATTCAAAATAGATTACAGTTAGAGAATATACTTATAAAATCACTAAGGTCAATATTATCCTTGATTATACTCCAGATTCTTATGATGTGCTCTTTTTACATGTATTGCACCCGTCTCTCTCTCTCTCTTTTTCTTTTGAGCTTAAATAGACCAGATTTGACATTTAATTTAAAACAAGAATTGTAAACAAACTTGTGACAAAAAATAAAGCTAAAATAGAAAATGGAGGTAAAAACCCACTCACTTTTAAAGTAGCAGTGTTGGAGACATTTTATAGATATATAGATGTATTTGGTTACAGTTCTGAATTGTACAATATTTCCCATTTCTGTCCCTGATGTTTCACATGGAGTTTTCACCTGTTAAGCACACAGCTCATGTATTCATCTTCTTTACTTGGTTGCTTTTGCTGTTGACATTTAAAAGGCTTGTGAGTATGACTGTGTCTTTTTGGTCTGTGTATTTCTGCATAGAGTCTGAGACTTAATAAAATTTTAATTTCATTGTATTTTCCACATGCTTGTGAGCTTTCTGTGTTTTAACCATTACCATTTGTTCCTTGGTTGGTCTACATCATTGCACTGGGCGTTATGTATAGAAAACCTAAGAGTAGCCTAAATCATGTCTTCTCTTCCTATCCTGTCCAATCTGAACTATTGAGACCACTCCTTTTCAGTTGCTCTGCCACAGCCACCACAATTGTCTGTGTTTTCCCATTCTCAGTCATTCCGCCTGCTTTATGCTTATCCCCTGGCTCAGGGCTTCCCAGTGCTCGTAGGACAAAGATCAAGTTCTGAAACGAGTCAGGCAGGTTCTCCAGAGTCTGGCAGGCACTGCTTCTGGTATCATTCTCATATCTAGCAGAGTCACCTCTGCCAAGCTGTTGTGCTCCAGTCTTATATTAAAACAAACAAAACATGGTTTCCTGAAAATGCCATGTTCTCTATTCCTGCCTCCTTTGTCTCCTCTGTGGGCACTTTCCTGAGGAGGCAGAATTGCTGTTCCTTGCTTTCTTTGTGCTCCATGGTATTTTGTTCATTTGGCAGCTGTAACTTTTACCAAACTGTATTATTAGTTTGTGTATCAGTCTCCCCTACCAGCCTGAGTTTTATAAAGACCCTGACCTACTTGTCCTTACATACTCAAGGCCAGGCGTGATCCCTGGGGCATGGCAGACAGTCATGATAATCTTCAGTGGGGAGCTGTTCAGTTTGTCTAACAAAAAAGTATGAAAACAAGATAATGTATAAACCTAGAAATACAAAATTTTGTATTTGAAATGTATATGTGCCTAATAGGAAGCATAATTTATTATGACCTCTCAGAAGGCATCTGTGAAGGTATTCTAGACAAGATAATTAGAAGTGGCAGTCTGGAAAATCAGGATCTTAAGGTGCCCTCTGGGACACATTTGGGGCTAGATAAGCCTGCATTTACATTTGAGTATTCCCAAACTTCACTAGATGATCCTGTATGTTGATAAAGACTTACTAAGGAGAAATAGATTCTACTCGTATAGTACTCACTATGGGCTTTAAAAAAAAGATAAGGCTATGGAGAACCTTAATATAAATAAAATCGTAGAGTGTTAATCATTTTCAAGGTTGTGATAGTTGTACAGTGTTGCTTCTTTGTTCGCGTGCATCATTGCTGTGATGCTGATTATCAGCATAAGAAAATGTAGCACATAATAGGCTCACCAAAATTTCTGAGGTCTGGATGAATATTTTCCAATGTGCTTTCAACTGTGGAGGTTCAAATCAACATATTCTTTTTTTTTTTTTTTTTAAAGATTTTATTTTTTTATTTGACAGACAGAGATCACAAGTAGGCAGAGAGGAGAAAGCAGGCTCCCCGCTGAGCAAAGAGCCAATGTGGGGCTTGATCCCAGGACCCTGGGACCATGGCCTGAGCTGAAGGCAGAGCTTAACCCACTGAGCCACCCAGGCGCCCTGCAAGAGACTTTTTTTTTTTTTTTTTTAATTTCTTTTCAGCGTAACAGTATTCATTGTTTTTGTACCACACCCAGTGCTCCATGCAATATGTGCCCTCCTTAATACCCACCACCTGGCATATTCTTTTACATTTGATACATGAGTCTTTTGAGCATTGCATATAAAAGCCCTTTTGATTTTTCTTTAAACTCAAGCTGTATGATTTTATTAATTCTCTTTTAATTTCAAAGAAACTGTGGTTTTTATTTTTCAGTGTTGAAAATGAGCCCATGAGCACAAGTCAGAAAAAGGAAAATGTACTTTCATCAGAAGCAATAAAGGTATAGTTTTAATATTTTATATTAAACAAATATTTCTCTTAATTTCTGTTCCTACTTCTTTTAGATTCTGTTGTCTCATTTTATATTTTACATTTCAAAAAGAGCACTATATTATTTATGGCAATCCAGCCTAGCTCTGTTGGACATAGAATTTAGGTGGGATCGGGTGAGGGAGAGGGTCATCGGGGAGAGTTGGAGAGTGGGGTGTCCTTATTCTAGCTTTGCCACTAACCAGCTGTGGGGCCTTCACCTGAGGAATTTAATGTCCTTGTCCTTAGTTTTCTGATCTGTGAATTGGATTGTCTGACCTCCATAGTTTCTTTTCTCTAGGATGTTCTTTGATTTATGATGTGTTTTTCTTTTTCTGTTTTTTTTTTTTTTTTAGAGATTTTATTTATTTGCCAGAGTTCACAAGCTCTGTGAAGCAGAGAAGCAGGTAGAGAGAGAGAGAGAAGCAGGCTCCCCGCTGAGCAGAGAGCCTGATGCGGGGCTAGATCCCAGGACCCTGAGATCATGACCTGAGCTGAAGGCAGAAGCTTTTTAACCCACTGAGCCACCCAGGCGCCCCTATGATGTGTTTTTCAAATGCTGCTAACATCTAATAGTGCTTTTGGCAGGTGGAAGTTAATAACATGTTCTTAGTATGGGATGGATATTTTGGTCAGCTCACATATGAACCAGTTTCTACAGAACAAGCATGAAAAGAGTATAAGCTACACACCTCCCTAGGTAGTTACCTCCCTAGGTATATACTGATAAGTGTGGTTAAAAATCCTTGAAAATCGGGGTGCCTGTGTAGCTCAGTCATTTGAGCATTCAGCTCTTGATTTTGGCTCTAGTCATGATCTGAAGGTCCTGGGATGGAGGCCTGCATTGGGCTCCCCAATCAGTGGGGAGTCAGCTGGGGATTCTCTGTCTCTCCCTCTGCCCCTCCCCCTCCACTTGGCTTTCTCTCTCTCTCCCTCCCTTTCTCCCCTGCTCTTGCTCCCTCCCATTCTCTAAAATAAATAAATCTTAAAAAAAATCCTTGAAAAATCACTGAACTTTGTACCATTTCTTTTTACTCATAAGTGATTTTCTAGAACCTGAGTGTTTGTGTTGTTCTGTGGTGTGATGCCAGGTATGTGATCGAGCTTTCGTATCTGTCCCGCAGTCATAGAGTTTGGACTCAGCAATTTTCTTTTTACATGATTTGTGACAATCAGTAAAGCAGAATGCTTGTGCTTTCCATGAATTTCAGAGTAAATTAGCTTGGTCAATGGACCGTAAAGTCATCTGAATTCTTATCACTGATAAGGGGGCTTCTAAACATTATATAAGGTCCAAAGGCATTAGGTATAGTGAGGATAAAGCTGTTTTCATTCTTCCCCTATCATAATTAACAATGTAAATATTTTTTTTGGAAAAAATAGCAGAGATCTGATTTATTTGACTTTATCAAAAGAAAGAAGATCAAGATCACCTTGCTTTCCTTATCTTTTTTCATTCCTTTGCTAGTTTGGCTATTAAATCCAGCTTTCAGGAGCACCTTGGTTGCTCACTCCTTTAAGCATCTGCCTTTGGCTCAGGTCATGATCTCAGGGTCCTGGGATCAAGTCCTGTGTCGGGTTTCCTGCTCAGCAGGGAGTCTGCTTCGTCCTCTCTCTGCCCCCACCCCCATGCTCTCTCTCTCTCTCTCAAGTAAATAAATAAAATAAAATAAAAAAATCCTGCTCTCAGGCTTTATAACTTCTCTACCTACTCTTTTTCTATCAGTTTAGCCAACTGTTAGCCAGCCTACTGGTTTACCACTGCAAGGCTTTTTGCATGTCTTCAATTGCCTTACGTCAAGACTTTTACTTCTAATGGTGTATATGCAGCCTTTTTCTTGAGTTGTTTTACGGGAAATATTTTCTTTTGAGATCTCAAACTTTGATGTTTCTTTGGCTACTAACTCCTGTCACTCCATCTCCTAATCCCTCATTTCCTCCGACCTTCACCAAACATTCTGATCTCCTTGCTGCCTTCCCCCGTCTGAGGCTCCACTTGTTCCCCCACTCAGCCTGTAACTGATACTATACTCCTTCGGCTCTGATCTTACTAAAAACCAAAAAAAAAACCCAAAACAACAAAACACAAAAAAAATACCTTCAGCCTTCAGACTTGGCCTTTCCTGTAGTCCTACTTTATACCTGTGGAGATTTGCTCCAGAAAGTCACAACTTTGTAGATGCAGTAAATGTATACGTTGGGAAGATATAGTGTCTGGGCCTCCATGATTCGTCTTTTCTATGCATTCTTAATATCTTGGTTTGATTGCCCAGGTTAATTTCACTTTGGGATCTAGGTCCCCAAGCAAATATGGCTCATAGTCATGAGATTGTTTCTTTTAGGATTTGAGGCCCATTGCATTACTTAAACATGGGCAGCGCAGTTAGCTTGTAATGTAGAGTGAGCCATGTCACTCTCACTGCAGTGGCCTGAGCATTTTGGCCCTTGTAGTTGTTGCTTTATCTTCCAGAAACTACTAGTAAGATTTCTTCAGTCTAGCCACATAGGCCCCAGTGGTTTAGATACCTGTTGTCAGGCATCAGAAATACATATTTTGATAACACCAATAGCACCATACCTTGGGGAAAATGGGTTAGAACCATATTTATGGTCTTGTTATTCTAAATAGTCTCAATTCAAGTATTTTCATTAGCAAGTGGAATAAAATGTGCATTTGTTTTCTAATGAATAATTTTCTGTAGCAGCACTCCACTGTAATGTGATATTTGTGTTCCCATGCTTCCATCTTGTTAATCTGAATTTTATGATAATGCCTTCTATGATAAGAAAAAAATATACAGCATTTTTCCTGTTGAGTCTGAAACATAACAGATTTATGAATAATAAATGTTCTTATCCTTTTCTTTTTGTATTTGACTTTGAGAAGCCAAATCAAGATGTTGATGATTGTTTGGTTAGAAGTTTAAACTATGAAAATCAATTATATTTTCAAACAGTTAAAGACTATAGAAGCTTTGTATTATCTTTGGACATCCTTGTATTCTTAGTTATCACTTACATGCTATACAAGGTTTGCTGTTTTTTAACATTGTAGGCATTTCTAATGCTAGCATTTATCATTCCAATGATAGATAAATTTATTTTTATTGAATTAGGTTCTTGTATCAAGCTGGCAAAACTTCTAAATATTTAGTCCATATTCTACCTTTGTTTTTCTGTGGGTTCTACAATTTTGTCTTGTAGTCTTAGACACTTGGTCCTGTTGCATTCATGTCTATTGTTATTTAAAAGAGTAGGAATGCATGTTCTAATTTCCTGCTGCCATCTACCTACTTCAGAGGAATTTTCATCCCTTGTTGTCTTCCTAGGATAAACTCCCCAAAGCCCCGTGCTTTTGGTTTTGATCCAGCTTTCATCCTCCTGGTTTTGGTCTCTTACTTCCTGCCTTCTCTTAGACCTTGTCTTGATTATCCATCCCTCCATCTTCACTGGCTTCTATTTTTTTTCTGAAACACTGTTGTTTTGGGGGGGCATCTGGATGGCTCAGTTGGTTAAGTGTCTGACTCTTTATTTTGGCTCAGGTCATGATCGCCCAGTTGTGAGATTGAGTCCTGTGTTGGACTCTGGGCTGGGAGTGGAGTCTGTTTAAGATTCTCCCCTCTCTCCCTTCCCCTGATTCCTCCCACTTCCCTCTCTCTCCCCCTCTAAAAAAATAAGCAAATAAATCAGTTGTTTTTTTTCTCCTTTGGTGGGTCAGGTTTCCTTTCAATCTATCGTTTTATATCACTCCCCATTTTTACCCCAAAATTTCTTATGAAAGTCTTTTTCAATCACTGTTTAATTCTTAATCCTTTCTAATTTGATTCCTGGCTCTTCTCTAGTTCCCTCACACATGGGAAACTTAGTACTGTGCCTGGTACATGTGTCGTAAGTACTCAGTAAGTAGTTAAATGAGTAAAAGTCATTCCATGAAACCAATGATCGCTTGCTAACCACAGTCAATAGTCTTCTCTTAGTTCTTATTTAAAAAGTTGAGACATTGATTTTCCAGGTCTTGTCTTCTTTCCAGAAATGTGCTTTATTATCTTTGTTTCCATTAATATTGTACTTCATTGCAATTCCTGCCTCTGGCCATTTCCTTCTGTTTCCTTTTGGTTAAGTTACTTTTCATATAGATGTTTCTCAAAGTCCTCCATCTTCCTCAATGTCAGTCTTCCAAACTTATATCTTTCAGTCATATTGCTTCATTTTTTGGCTCTCCGATCTCTTCTTGACATCCTTCTTGAACTCTAAGCTTGATTTTTGGGGTTCCAGACATTTCTGTATGGATGGCCTTTAATACCTCAAATTCAGTCTGCCCAAAATTCTCTGTATCTTCAGAGATGTTCTTTCTACATATATGTGGTTGGGAGGTAGGAAGGATCATTTAACTGCTTGGGATGGGAGAAGAGCCCTTCCATCTGGAAATTTTTTTTTTTCTTTTTAAAATTTATTTCAAAGTGGGGGGAGAGAATGAGAGAGTACATGAGCACGGGGAGGGGCAGAGGGAGAAGCAAACTCCCTGCTGATCAGGGAGCCCAGCGTTTCCTTGGATCATGACCAGAGCCGAAGGCAGACACTTCACCACCTAAACCACCCAGGTGCCCTTCCATCTAGAGATTTTCAAACTCTTTACTTTTAATCCTGTGTCTCACACTGTCCTAAGTGGTACCTAGTGTCTTCAAAACCTGAACTTTTTCAGGCTGTCTGTGGATTAGATTGTTTCCCTCATGATCAGAGTTACCCCTTGCAGACACTTGGGTAGAAGCTTCCTGTGGTCAGTTACTCTGCCTTCATCTGTCTGTGCCTTCTAAACCCTTTTTGAAATCTCTTATCTGCTCGTATCTACTCTCTCCCTCTCTTTGTATTTATAACTGAAACAGTTCCTTTACTGTCATTTTAGAATGTTTTGTACAAAAGAAGCAATCAGTATGTGTGGTAATCAGAATTTTTATCTCTTTTTGTAATTGAAGAAAGTGAATCTCAGAAATTTTCACTTAACAAAACCCACAGTTAGTGAGAGGAGACAAGAGAATTCAGATGTAGTTCTGTATAATGTTTTCCATTTGTGAACTTAATTTATAAGATATTCATAAACTAAATTTACCAAAAAGAAATCTTATTATAAAATTAAGAGAGCTATGGCAGTAAGTCTATTTTCAGAAGTGAGCCATGAGCTAAATAAATGAATCAAACCTGGATCATAGGTTGTAGATTCTCTAACCCAGACCTAAATAAATTGATGATCATTAGGCTTGTTCTCAGCAGCTTGACATCTGCTTTATATAAAATTTAACTTTTGTTCCATTTTAGAATTGTTGTTATAACTAATCCTACAAATCTGATGAAAGTTCTGGAGTGGTTTTTACTTTTTTTTTTTTTTTTTAAGATTTTATTTATTTATTTGACAGAGAGAGATCACAAGTAGACAGAGAGGCAGGTAGAGAGAGAGAGGGAAGCAGGCTCCCTGCTGAGCAGAGAGCCCAATGCAGGACTCGATCCCAGGACCATGAGATCATGACCCGAGCCGAAGGCAGTGGCTTAACCCACTGAGCCACCCAGGTGCCCTCTGGAGTGGTTTTTAAAAGGCAGTGGTTGATAGATGCATATGATGTTCTATGAATAATCAAAGAGTATCAATCTAGTGTGTATTATTTTTACTTAAGATTTGTAACATTTTTTTAAAAATTATTTATTTATTTATTTATTTATTTATTTGACAGACAGAGATTACAAGTAGGCAGAGAGGCAGGCAGAGAGAGAGAGAGAGAGAGAGAGAGAGAGAGAGGAGAAAGCAGGCTCCCCGTGGAGCAGAGAGCCCGATGCAGGACTCGATCCCAGGACCCTGAGATCATGACCCGACCCGAAGGCAGAGGCCTAACCCACTGAGCCACCCAGGCGCCCTGTAACACTTATTTTTAATCTTAGAAGCAAATAATTTGCAACAAAGAGCTACACTTTTTTTTTTTTAACTATTACCTCTGTTTACTGATAGGTAAAGATGGAAACATTGTAGCTCAAGAATATCTTACTGAAGAAAAATAGTCACTCATTGTTTTTTATATTAATCCTATATTGAATGAACAGTGCTGTTTAGAAGATGGATATATTAAATTTATACATCTGATCATATTTTGATTTGTGTAACTCTTCTTTCCTTACTGATGTTTTTCAACGTTCTCTTGGCCAAAAGTGAAATGATAGTCAAATTTAAATGCATTAAATTTTTTCTTGGTTAGGCTAGGGGAAAATTGATTATTGAACTAATTTTTAAAATAAATTGTGGCCTTAATAAATGCTTGGCTATCTTTTTTTCTCATCGATATAGATAATAGCAGCAGTATGACATCAACTTACAAAGATTTTCAAAAACTGGAACTCCTTTTAAAAAAATTTTGACTTATTTGCATTTGGAACCCATTTATAAATGGATTAACTTTAATTGTTGGGAATGTTGATGAGGGGAATGAGTTGTCTCATAGTGAGCCACTATTTCTCTGCCTCTGCCAACTATGAGCCCCCTTGGAAATGTTTTAAAATTAACATATGCAGTGATGGAAAGAACAGCCTTTGGAATCAGGCAAATCTGGGCTTAAATCCCAGCTTTCCATGTGGTAGTTTTGTAATCTCGGAAAATTTACTCAACCTATTTAAACTTTGGTTTGCTGATCTGTATTGGTTGGGGGGGGGTGTTCAATCCTGTTTCATGGAAGTGTTTTGGAATAAATGAGATAACCTGTAGAGCAGTACACAATGCTGAGCACAAAATGGGTACTCAGGGAAAGAGGTGCCTTCTTGCCATGTAAAGTCTGGCTAAAACTTAGAAATAACTCTTTGTTTGAGAATGGTGCTGTTTTTTTCTGGGTGAATAGTATAGAAAAGCTATTAAAAACATTGACTCTCTATCACATTTGAAAAGAGGGCATACATGGAGATACACATATTGAAATTTAGCTAGAAGTCAAAAATTTTCACCCCTTGACTCAAACTTCTATAAAGACTGAGTGGTGTAAGGGAGCCCGAAGTAGAGATGCCACCATGCCACTCTGTGGTGCATATGCCCAAAGGGACTGGCAGGGCTGCAGCCTGTCTGTCTGGGGCCTCGATATCTTTGAGTTCCTGGGTGTTGCAGGTGTTTTGAAGTACCTGGTTTGATTTGCAGCGGTTCGTTCTATCATAGAACTGTAGTGGTCCTACTTTATGGTATCATGGAATACCTTGTCAAAATGGAAACAGACTAAGGAAGGTCATGTACATACTGCAGATTTTGTGAGTACATTGACCTCCATGGGTGCCAGATATTGACTCAAGAACATTAGAGGGGGTTCTGAAAGGCTCTCCTAGAAACAAAAACATTTACCATTCTTGCCCAGTGTTTTCACTGGAGATCTCTTTTTATGGAAACAGAAAGGAGTGGCTTTTCTCCTATCTTGTGTCATTTTGTTCCTTTTCTCTTCTGTCTTTCCACACCTGCCCTGGTTGATTTGATTTCTACCTGCATCATAGCCTGTGACAAAGCTCACACCTGTCCTTCCAGCCCAACATGTTTTGCTGAGCATCAGGGTAATAGAACCAATTCTTTACACCTTTCCTGCCAGTGTTGCTGGGTATAAGATTTGTCATACTCAAAGTTGAACTCAGACTATTTTATCCTAATTTTTTTCTCTTTCTGTGTTCCTGTCCAGCTAAAAAGTGCTACCAATTACCCAGTCTTGATGTTTGGAAATGATTCTGTCATTTTGTCTCCATCCCCATTGTGCCACGGACCATCAACAGCCCTTTCTTCCTGTCCATATCCTTTGCTATTCCATAGTTCAGACTTTTCTCTCTTTCTTTTTTTTTAAAGATTTTATTTATTCGACAGAAAGAGATACAGTGAGAAAGGGAACACAAGCAAAGCGAGAGGGAGAAGCAGGCTTCCCGCTGAGCAGGGAGCCCAACGAGGGGCTCGATCCCAGAACCTTGGGATCATGACCTGAGCCAAAGGCAGGTGCTTAACGACTGAGCCACCCAGGCACTCCACAGACTTTTCTCTTTCACATCAACAGTTTTTTCTCCTGTGTTGTTTGTTCTGCACATACAACAGATGACTGTCCTGGGTCACTTATGGTTAAGGGCCCTTATTTGGTATACCATATATAACTACATCCTTTTATCAGAAATTACATGGAAATGAAAAACTGAAAGTAACACCTCAGCTAAAATCTTAATTCCATTCTAGAGCATTTTTAAAAAGTGAAATTTCAACTTTTAAGTAACTTTAGTAACAAATTATTTGTGACATGTCAGAGCTGATCATAGCACAGAATCATGACATTAAAGTTGCAGGTAATTTGTTATGTTAAACAATAACCAGCTTAGAGCAAAATAGTTGATGGCCAACTTGCTGGCCTGTTCTAATTTTTTAGTGGAAAAATAATGCTGTGATAAAAATGTAATGTTATCTTTCAAGCAAAATTACTTTAACAGTGGGGGTATAAATCACTCATCTTTGCACCTTACCATTAGTCTTGAAATCCATTTATTGAGAAATTTCATTCATGCAAATATGTATTGGTAGTTTATATGGAATTAATCTGGCATCCCACCACAAATTAAATCCATTAGGATGAAGGTAAACAGTAATTTTGATTTAAAATTAAACTATAGCTTACCTCAGGATATTGGCAATAACCTGATAATAGTTATTTTCCTCAAAATTGAGGAAATTTTAACTGTTGGTGGTAGAATTTCAAATATTGACAAATTTGCCAAGTAATTATGTTGCAACCAGATGTCTAAGGAGAAAACTAACTGAATTCTCAAGTAAGCAGCTGGTTTTAGTTTATGAGTGCCAGATTTTAGTATGTATTAATAATTTAGGTGATAGTCATATTCAGGATGAAAATGTATACAATTGTTTGCCTTCACCTTGTGATAACAAGGAAAACAGTCTTAGGAATGTTCACTAGAGAAACATGTACATAGGCAATTTCTATTCTGAAAAAACTTCTGTTATAGTAGAAATTGCCCAGACAAAGAGGCCAAAGAGTAAGTGGTCTCAGCAGTGGGAATAGTGTTATTGCAAAGATGTTCTGTACAAAGAGAGAGAGAGGAGAAGAGAGAAGGGGAAAGAACGAGTGAGGCTGGGTATGATGATTTGCAAGCACTGTGAGTGGCAAGAGATGAAACTGGGGAAAGACATAGGGGACTAGACCCACCAACACCTTGAATGCCATGCTTGAGAGTTGGGATTTTATCCCGACAGCAGAGCTGTGATCGTGATGAAAGGCCTTTAAGGATAGTCAGACTCGAATTCCAAAAGATTGCTCTAGTTTTTGTCTGGAGAATGGACTGGGGACAGTGCAGGCAAGGAAACAGATGATGTTTTGTCTGACTTTTTAACAAGCGGAAATGTTAAGATTTGCAGAAAATGAAAGAATGGAGACAAAACATGGTCACATTCAGTTTTGGATGTACTGAGCTTGGGATTCCAGTGAAGTATCCAAGTGGCTATGGACGCCTGATTGATAGTTGAACCTACTGTCTGAGCTGCAGATAAAAACCTGGGAATCATCTGTGGGAAATAAAACCTTGTAAGAAGGTCATGAAGCTAAAGCAGGCCCAGGCTAGAAATTGGAGAAATATGTTTGGTAAGGAATGGCTAGAATGATATGAAGTTGAAGGAGATGGAGAAAGTGTTTGAGAGGAAAGAGGAAAATCTCAGAGTAATGTCATGGAAGTGAATAGAAGACTGATTATCAGAATGAGATTCAGTCTCACATTCTGCAGATGCACCATGTAAGAAGTGTATTGAATTAGCAAGTGGGACAGTGTTTCTTAGAGACAGTGACAAGCACAACTAGGGAGTAAGCCAGATTGTAAGTGATTAGAGAGTGATTGGGAGGAAAGGGAAAGAAGGTGGTGAAGATTAGGAACCCTTTTTTGAGGAGGTTGGTAGAGGAGAGGGCTATCCTTGTGCATTTGCTTTTGAATGATGGGCTTCTGGAAGGGACAGATGAGGAACTGTGCTTCTCAAGGAGACATCAAGGATTGTGCACTGGTGTCCTGGTGGGGAAATTCACCTTGGGAGGAGTCCATCCTTCCTGGTGAAGCATGGCAGTGAGTGAAGGAGGCGTGCCGACGCTATTGGGAGTTAGGGCTATGAGGGAATGTCTGCATGAAATGGAGAGTAGGGACCTCTGCTGAGCAAGGTGGTGGGATAGTGGAATGGGGGGGGTGGTAGGTGAAAGAGCTGCTGTAGAAAATGAGGAAAGGTTACAGAGAGATTTCCAGCTGGGGCTGTAAATTGTGAACTGTTCGTAGCCCAAATCTGCATAGTGTGCATATCCTTGTGGCTTTTTAAAGCAAGACTCACTCACTTAGTTAGAAAAAGATAAAATTGGAATTTTTCTGAGTGGGGACGACCAAGCAGTACAACTGACACTTTGAGGTTACTGGTTATATTTGATGGCTGGATAGAGAAGCTAGGAAACTTTGTGGGAACTGAAAGGGACAGTGTAAGGGAAGGCAGAAGCTGTATTGGGGCAGGAGTAGTGGTATGGTGGGTATACCTGGGACAGCGGGGTAAAACAGCTGAAACGAGGAGAGGGTGTGCACACGGGGAATGCCTGAGATTGAGTTTGCGAGGGGATGCAGTTGTGGGGGACTAACTAGGGTCAGAGTTTATGAAAGAGGCAAGAAGAGCGGAAGTGGAAGTTACTGGAGTTGAGGATGTTAAGGAACTAGAAGTCAGGGTATTCTTAAGGATTATCCTTGCTACGCCTAATAAAGGCAGAGTCTGAGGCAGAAAGGATGACAGGCCCAGTGCCTGACACAGGAGAAGAGTCACCTGGCTCTTCGTTATTTTCCATTCAACAGGATCTTTGGTGACCGTCTCTATCCTGTGACCTTTTTGATCTTATTCCCTGTGCCACTTACCATGTTGGCACAGCACCTGCCACCTGCTCTAGGCTATTTGAGGAGGTGACAAACTAATACCAGTTGGACTTGCAAATTCTTACATCATTAGAATGCAGGCTTCATGAAAGCAGGGCTGTTGGTGTTGTGGGTTTTTGTTTATTTGTTTGTTTTTACTGTTGCATCTAAACACCTGGAATGGTATGGTGCTGTTCGTTATTTACTGAATGAATGAGTGAATGCTTTCAAGCTTGCATGGACTCTACCTACTACTTGCTATATCCATTTCAGCCTATTACTGCATTCCCCAGAGACATTAGTCCAAGTCTTCTGTTTCCCAGTTCCACCTGCCTGTCCCTCCTTCGGCTTGCCATCTCTCCTCTCACTTACTGAGGTCAGAGCCACTTGTTGGACCTTGCTCTTCGTCGTCTTCATTTACAGAATTGCTCAGGCCTCAGTCACTTCCTTACCTCTTTACCTGGAAGAGGACGTGTCCATACTCCTCTTCAAGGCTAATACTTTCCCTTTCTTTCTTTCTTTTTTTTTTTTTTTTTTAAGATTTTACTTATTTACCCAATAGAGATCACAAGTAGGCAGAGAGGCAGACGGAGAGAGAGAGAGGAGGAAGCAGGCTCTCCGCTGAGCAGAGAGCCTGACGCGGAGCTCGATCCCAGGACCCCAAGACCATGAACTGAGCGAAGGCAGAGGCTTTAACCCACTGAGCCACCCAGGCGCCCCTCCCTTTCTTATTAGAAAAAGTAATTAGAGGCTTTACTGGCCTCTTTATCTCAATTTATGCTTTTCATTCTCTCTTGTACAATAGTTATTCTCTAATAGGTGTGGAGCTGATCTGCCAAACAAGAACAAAAAGCCATTCTGTCTTAGACCTTAAACTGTCATATTCTTTTTTTTTTTTTTTTTTCTAATTTCTCTAAGTTTTGCCTTTTGTCTATTTACCAACTATTTCTATCCCCTCGCCTACCTACTCACAGCTTAACACTTTGAGTTTAGGGCTATACTCACAAATTCCTGAGCTGTTAAGACTATTTCTCCTGCATTCCTAGTGCTTCTTTGTAGTCCTTATTCTTTATTTACTAATCTAACAACTGTTGGAGCACCTCTTATTGTCAGACACATTTCGAGGTGCTAGAGATACTGCACTGAATAAAATAGACAAAAATCCCTGCACTTGTGGCTTTTACTTTCTAGAGGAAGAAACAGATTTAAAAAAATGTGTGTGTGTGTGTATTTGACACTAGCAAGTACAAAGGAGAAAAAGAAGATATTGGCACTTTCAGAGTGGAGGAATTGGCAATTTTGGAGTGACCGGGGAAGCTTTCAATGAAGAGATGACTTGTAAATAAAGATCTGAGGGAGGTGAGGGGGAGTGAGTCATATTGCTACGTGGGAGAAGAAAATTCTAAGCAGAGAAGAGTGGATGTACAATTCTTGAGGCATGAGTGTGCCTGATGTTTTTGAAGAACAGTGGGGTAGGATAGTCATCTTTCTAGACTTCACAATGGCATATGGCATTTACTCCCCATTTGCTTTCGGAAATATTCTTTGTCCTTTGCCTTTGGAGACCAGTATTCTGGAGGTATGACCTGGCCTTCTCCATCTCTCTCTGATTCCTTCTCTAATTTGCACCTCCTTTTAATCTTTCTCTCTTTTTTTTTCCCTAGAGCTTTTTTGTTGGTCCACTTTATATCCTGCGTACACTGTGTATGGCCAAATTGCATTCTTTTTTATTTTTTTTTTAATATATTTTTTTTAAGATTTTATTTATTTGACAGAGAGATCACAAGCAGGCAGAGAGGCAGGCAGAGAGAGAGGAGGAAGCAGGCTCCCTGCTGAGCAGAGAGCCGGATGCGGGGCTCGATCCCAGGACTCTGAGATCATGACCTGAGCCGAAGGCAGCGGCTTAACCCACTGAGCCACCCAGGCGCCCCGCCAAATTGCATTCTTAAACTGTGCTTCTGACTGCTTTCCAGACATTTCCTGTTATACAACAGCAGGGAACCAAACATTCAGTGACATCTTAAGTAATTTGTTGCCTTACCTCCTCCCATCCCCACAAAGACCCTGATCTCACGTCTCCTATTTCCCATGTCCATTTTTTTTTTTTTAAAGATTTTATTTATTTATTTGACAGAGAGAGATCACAAGTAGACAGAGAGGCAGGCAGAGAGAGAGAGATAGAGAGAGAGAGAGGGAAGCAGGCTCCCTGCCGAGCAGAGAGCCCGATGCGGGACTCGATCCCAGGACCCTGAGATCATGACCTGAGCCGAAGGCAGCGGCTTAACCCACTGAGCCACCCAGGTGCCCTCCCATGTCCATTTTTTACTTTACTCAAATTGTTAGTTCAGAAAACTTAGTTATCTATGACTTTATCCCTCAGCATCTGCTTCTGTTAGTCATCTTCTCTACCTCATTCTCTACTCCCTGTACCCCATTCATCTTCAACCACACCCTTGCCATGATAAACAGAGTTCACAGTTCTGTATCTTTGGATATGTTATACTGAGTGTTTAGGATGTTCTTCTCATCCTTCAGGAGCAAGTTCAAATGTTATGTCTTCTAGCAGTGGATTCTCTTCTAAGCCCCACACAGTGATATAGCAATGAGCTTCTTGCTAGACTATAAGCTCCTTGAAGCTGAAACTGCATCTTCCTAATCAGTGTCTCTGATGCTTTCCTGTGCTTCCTGCTATTAGGCACATAGCAAATAGAGGAGATAGTTGGATGAAATTGACCTAAGGGCAGTGCATTATAGCATATTGAGGATGAAGGGGAAAAATTTCAAATCCCCCAGTTACATATGCCTTCTCAGTAGCCTTTGTTGTTATATGTGGAATACCAACATCTTTGAGAGCAACTGGAATTGATGTTTTGTTTGCTTGAATCCTGACTGCTTTCATTCTCCTTGTTGGAACATTGGCAGGCAGTCTTGTTGGCAGGCAGCATTGGCCCTCGCTTGTGGCAGGCTGAATTTTATTGTTGTTTAGGCTGAGGGGAAAGAGCAGCTGTTTTAGATCAGACTTAAAATTTTAATTCTATAAATTAAAAATTTATTGTGTTTACTTCAAATAGCAGTGCTCTTTTCTGCTAGTTTTTGTTCCTATTTTAGATATCTTTTTCTTGTTGGGAGTATTTCATTGATAGAAGTTTCTCAGAAGAGTATTAGGGAAATGTTAAGAAATGAAGACCTCCAAGGACAAAAAGTGCTCTTCAGTAAACTGAAGATACAAAGATTCTGGAATAGCAAAGAAGCTGAAAATAAAGGGAAGGAGGAAAAAGTGATTTTTAAAAAGATTATATGTATAATTCTTTTTTTTTTTTTTTTAAAGATTTTATTTATTTGAGAGAGAGAATGAAAGAGCATGAACTGTCGAGGGTCAGAGTGAGAAGCAGTCGCCCTGCTGAGCAGGGAGCCAAATGCAGGACTCCATCCTGGGATCTTAATTCTGGGACTCCAGGATCATGACCTGAGCCAAAGGCAGTCGCTTAACCAACTGAGGCACCCAGGCGCCCCAAATTATATATATAAAAGTTAAATCTGGGGGCACCTGGGTGCCTCAGTCAGTTAAGCCTCTGACTCTTGATTTCAGCTCAGCCTCATGATCCTTAGGGTCCTGAGATCAAGCCCCATGCTCCATGTGCTCAGTGGAGTCTGTTTGTCCATCTCCCTCTGTTTCTCTCCTGTTCACTTTGTCTCTCTCAAATACATACATACATAAATAAAATCTTGTAAGAAATAAAAATGTTAAATGTAAAGGTTTTCAGTTGTTTAGCAAAATGTATCTCTTTTGTTGAGAAAGCAGTTTATTGTGTTTTGAAAGGAATTGTAAAAAATAGTTGAGGCAGTGAAGTAATATTTTTGACAAATCATCTTGAGATTTTATTGATGTCAAGAAATGTGATTTCCTGGGGTGCCTGGGTGACTCAGTCATTAAGTGTCTGCTTTTGGCTCAGGTCATGATCCCAGGGTCCTGGGATTGAGCCCTGCATAGGGCTCACTGCTCAGCGGGGAGCCTGCTGCTCCCTCTCCCACTCCCCCTGCTTGTGTTCCTTCTCTCACTGTGTCTCTCTCTAATAATAAATAAAATCTTTTTAAAAATGTAATTTCCATGTTCTTTTAATGTTCCCCTTCTTGTAAACCATTGCCCCAATTTTATGACTCTTATGAATTTCTGAAAAATTTTCAGAATATTTATGATATTCTAATGATTAGCCTATAGTTTACTTCCTTCAGAAAGCTACTCAGGAAGAGCACTTGTTCATACTAGCTATAGAAAAAAATCATTGTTCTGTTCATGTTACAGTCTTAATTCATTTTGACTCAGGAAGAAATGTTGTGGCTGCTAATTACAACAAATTAAATGGCATAGTTAAAGGACAAAAAATATTTACGTGTATCAAGATATTTTCAGGATGTCAACTAACATTTCTTTTGCTAAACTGAGAGGGCCATTATGTCAGGAGAGGACACAGCTAATTTATAGCGCATTCTCCAATAATGAGCACAAGGTTGGAGGGATGAGATGGAGACAAGTGGGAGTGAGTTGCAGTTGAAACCAGTAAAAGGTGAGACTTAGAATGACTCTAGAAGGTTGGTCATATTCTAAATGTAGAGACTCACAAGTTTTATTAAGTTCCTAACACATAGAAAAATGCTGTGTGTTTCCTCAAAAATACCCTCTGACTCCGAAGGTGGGGAACAGACTTATAATACTTCTTGTGGGGCACCTGGGTGGTTCAGTGGGTTAAAGCCTCTGCCTTAGGCTCAGGTCATGATCTCAGAGTCCTGGGATCGAGCCCCGCATCGGGCTCTCTGCTTGGCGGGGAGCCTGCTTCCCCCTCTCTCTGCCTTCCTCTCTGCCGACTTGTGATCTCTGTCTGTCAAATAAATAAATAAAATCTTAAAAAAAATAATAGTGCTTGAAATTAATTTCCTGGGGTAATAGGTTATAAACCTTTTCTCAAGCTTTCATATGCTAAGTTTTGTTAGTGGTTAATGGAACACTGAATTAAAACTATTTTGAATTTGAATTAAAATATGGAAAGAGGTAAACAAATAACATTGAGATCATGATGCTCTTGCCTGCTTGAAGATCAGCCTCTTATAAAACTGTCATGTGAACTCACAGTGGCCTAAGGTGACTTTACCTTGCTGTACTGATCTTTTTTCTGACTCACACTGGAGCTTTTCTTTTATAAGGACTAGTGAGCATGACATCTGTAGATACTGTCAGGCAGGCATTCCTTCTACAAGTAGGTGAGCAGGCATGTTTGGAAGGTAGGCTGAGTTGGCACATGGGCCTAAGGTTAATGAAGCTTCAGGGAAGAGTGTGACAAGGAATGCCAGCAAGCTCCTTGGTAGATCAGCTCCGTCTTGCCTCACAGAGAGTCTGTTTTGCTAGTAATTTCATTATGAGCAGTAAAACACACCCGGGAAGTGTTGAACATCTGCAGGAATTCCCAGTACTGTGCGGTTTGTGTTAATGCACATCTGAGGATTTGGTAGTTTACTATTAAGGATAATGAGCTTTTCCTCTGAATTGATACACCATGTTGCTGTCTTTTCTCATCTTTTTGAGAAACAATTTTACACAATGCGGCAGTTCTTTGTGGGTTAGGACAGTGCTGAAATGAGGTCTATTTAGGTTTACCTATTGTACAGAGTACTTGAAAGTACTGTCCATTAGTTCTGAGTAATGAAGGCTAAATTTAAATATACATAAAATTTGCCATGATCTGTCCCTTTATTTATCTCTCCCTACGCATCTCTCACTCTTCTCATTTTGTACCCTAATGTCCATTCATCTTTAACTTCTTAGAAGCTGTCACATGACTAAATAGAGTTGGGGAGGAGGGAGGAAGAGAGCTAGGGAAGGAGCGGGATGAATAAGCATCACATAGTCACGTAGTAGGTGTCCTTCCGAGGGCACTTCTAGGAATACTCCTCTGTGTTACATCCTTTGCTGTCACTGACCCCAAACCTGGACCAGTTACTCCTGTTCTGGCTTCCCACATGGGGTGTATTTCTCCCCTCATGACATTTACTATATAGCCTTGTTTAAGTTGTGCTGACCGTGCCCTTCCCTAGACTGTAAACAGCCTGACGAATCAGAAGCCATCAGTCTTACTCACAGATGTATCCCTGGCATCTGGCCCAAAATGTGTCATATGATACTTTATTAGTAGATCTGTGTGATTTTTTTAAAATGATGACATTTATTATTCTCTGTTTTGTTTTCAAAGATTCCCCAAAGTGAGGACAAAAGGAACCATGCTGAGAAGTTAATCACTCTTCCAATGCAGGAAGATTCCAAAAAGCCAAATGACCTTTCCCGTTCCACCTCAGATACCAAAATAGGAGAAAATGATAGACAGCCAAAAGAAAGCTTTTTTCAGTTTCTTGGTAACTTATTCAATATCTCAGGAAAAGCATCTCTTAGTGATGCCAAGCAGTCTTCTTTCAAAGGTGACCATGACAGAACTGAAAAAGATCTACAGAATCCCAGTGACCATCCTGAGGAAGACATCAAAAGGGAGAGGGAGATTTTCAGTGGCTCCCTGGGAACAAAGGCGCTTCCAGCAGAAGAAGCAGAGAACTCAGATGAAACCTCAGATGCCTTTTCTTTGGATACAACACAAGACAGTGAACAGGAAACCAGTGATTTACTAAAGTAAGTTTACAGTTAGCTAAAAAAGGGAGCTTTTGGACCTAACTTTTAAGCCTCAGTTCTACTCTTATTAATTAAGGGGAATGGAAAAAGTATTCTGTAATGTCCCTGCTACTAGGTAGAAAAAAAAAAATTGATTCTGTGTATCGTACATATCATCTAGGGCCTTAGGACCTATTTTAAGGGGCAGTACTGATATCTTTTAGGCGCTTTGTTATAGTGCAAGTTTTATTTCTAATTTAAGACTTCCTTGAATGAGAGTGTTTTCTGTTGTCTGAATTCTTCCTGTATTAGGACAGGCAGTGAGTTCAGGATCTGCATTTTGGGAACAAAAATGATTCTAAGGTTTGTATTCACATTCTGTTAATATCTTTGTGGAATGAAATTAGAGGGGTTAGAAATGTTAAATTGACTCTACTTGTAAAACTGGCCTTGTTATCCATTTCCACAGCTGAGAAACTAAAATCTTACAAACATATAAAGATTATTTCACCATCCCTTTTTTCTTTCTTTGACTAACAGGCACCAACTTGTTTTTCTTTTACTCAAATGGGCTTTAAGGATTATTTTCTACACAGGAAATATGTATAACAATGTTTAATCCATTAACCATTTTGTGTAACACAGAAGTATTCATTCTTAGCTAATATTTTTAAGTTCTACCTGTGAATTATATTTGAAGAGGTCATCAGTAAATATATCTGTGTAGTTCTTTATAGTTTCAGAGCGTCTTCATGTATACATTTTGAGGTAATTCCTCATAGCGAGCTCCAGAAGTAGACACAGATCCAACTGATACTTGTGAGAAACTGAAATGCAGATAGATTTCAGTTTGCCCATGAAGATTGATGGGGGGGGGGTAGGGTTTGCCCTAAGAGACGTCGGTGTGCTGAATTTGAAACAGTGTCATACTAATGTAATATTTACTAAACATTTAAATGGAACAGACTAGATTGTCTAGAAGTAGACCCTTGTATATATGTGATGGATGTGGTGGCATTTTTATGTTCTTTTTAAAATTTTTAAATTTTTTTTCCTGTTTACATAAAAGAGGACTTTGTGAAATTGGTTAACAGTTTGGAGAAAAACTTTCTAAAATTTTTAAATTTTTTTTCCTGTTTATATAAAAGAGGACTTTGAGCTTTGTGCAGTGGCAGTATCGTAGCCAATGAGGTTTATCCGAGGCGTGATTATTGCTAATTAAAACAGGACTTTGTGAAATTGGTTAACACTTTGGAGAAAAACATAAAAGCTAGATACTTAACTCATTGGTATATTAAAACAAAATGGAGGAACAGATGTTTTTTTAAAAATACACAACTGAGAGTAGCTAAATGAGAATTATTCTATGTTGGTGAGAAACAGCTTTCTAAGCATGATAGCAATGGAAAGTGTTAGGAAGGAGATTAGTAGATTGGATTGCTTCTAATTTTCAAACTCCTATGTCAAACAAAATAAACAATGATACATTATATGGGCAAGTGAAAAAATTAGGTACAAAAATGTCAGAATGCTTTAACTGATAAGCATTTTAGACACTAGCTCAATGATAGAAGAAAACAGCAACCGATATAAACAAATAAAACAAATATAAAGGGCTAATACATAAGTGGAAGAAAGGCTTATTCTCACCAGCAGTCAAGGAAATGCAAACTACAATGGAGTAACCTTTCTCCTATTGAATCGATAACAGTAATACTACATGATGATTTTTGGTATTACTCAGAGTTGATCCAGCTGATGCTCCATATAAAGTGCTCAGAGTAGAGGCCACAGTTCAGAGCAATGTGTGTCAAGAACCTCAAAAAGTAGTAGTTATTTCTAATGATATACATGACTGTTGCGGAAACATTATTTACGGGAACATATCATTAGAAACAAATGTCCAACAGCAGAAGTGGTTAAATTGAGGTACCTCTGTAATAAAGGATTGTCTAAAGTAGTGCTATTTAAAATGTGGGGTTTGGATTAGCAGCATCAGCATCACCTGGGAATCATCAGACATACAAATTGCCTTGGGAGCAGGGCCCAGCAGTCTTCTAACAAATTCTCCAGAGAGCTTTTTGTACCAGAGAACTTAAAGTGGTAGGGATTTTGAAGTTGTTGTATGGGAATTAGGTGGTTTGGAAAGTTTGTGTTTTTTTCCTCCTTTTTCTTTTTTTTAATCCCCCTTTGGTTTTAATTAGGTCAGGTTTATTTCTTTGGTACTAGACAGAAGAAAATGGAAGATGACACTGTGCCTCTTATTTCTTGTCGGTAAAGCCTTCCTTATTAATAGAACAATTGCTTAAGGCAATTACCAGAACCAGCTCCACAAAGCTTTTGTCTTGACTAAGATACACGCTCCCTCTGGCCCAGCTTCAGAAGCCCTACAAATTACCAGGTGTAGAATAGCAGTTAGTAACTTCCTATGGACAAATGTCAATTTATTTAGGAATTATATAAAAGTTAAATACCATTTTGTTTAATAGTTTATCTTGACAATATGATTAAGAACTACTTATAACCAGTTTTAGAAATTTGTATCTGGGGAAGATATTTACTAATAATTTTAAGACTGTACTAGAAGTATTAAAGTTCTTTTAGTTCTGTGATACAAATTTACTAGAAGCAAGGATATATTTAATTTTTTAATCAAAATCATGGGAATATTCCAAATATAAAATGTTATTTAAAATTAAGATTTGTTGATGTAAAATTAACAAGCCTGTAGAATCTCTGAAAATAAGAGTTTTATTCAAGCCCAAGTTAGAACAGCTGGCTGTAAAACACATACTTCACAGGGAAGAAAATGCTCTGGGGAACGAACAGTTTTTACAGGGTTATATACTTTTTGACATCAAAAGATTATAGATTAGGATATAGGAGGAATCACAGGTTTTAACGTCAAGGAATATACAGAGTAGAAGCATTGATCAGTATCTTAAGGACAAGATGGTTTTCTGTTAGCCACTCATTTATAAAGCAGTTGTACAGTGTATGCTTGGTGAGCCTTAAATCAGGCTTCTGGATTAAACAGAGTTAACATACAGTCATGCTGACTCAGAAAGAAATCTGAAATGGCCTCTCTTGTATCTCAGGCCTTTAGAGAGTGTTTTCTCTCATCAAAGTCTATACTTCTGAAATTAGTAGGAGAGTTCTGCATCACAAAAAATTTCAGTTTTTTAATATAAGGAAGAGTGAATTAACTGAGGTTTTTGCATCATCTTTATCACATAAAAATGCCCCTACTCTTATTCCTCTGTAGATCTTTTATAGTTAGAATGTACCAAAAATGGTTATTAATTAGCTTAATTTAGACAGGTTTATATTCTGTGCTGTATAATGCTATTACTAAAATATCAAATATCCATTTGAAATCACTATTACAGTTTTCAAAATTTGGACAAGTTATGACCTATAGTTTGAAGAGTGTTTTAAAAAAAATCCTACTGCATAGTCATTGTAAATGATTTCATCTTCACTTACTTAAAAATAATAAACAGCTTTATAATTATTTTTATGTATAGTTCACTATGCAGAATTCATTTTTAATATCCATAAAGCCTTTCATTAAACCTGTTTGGTAACAACTTTTAGAGTGTCTTCCATACATTAACTTATGCATCCAGAATAATTAGGAAGCTACTTCATTGTTGGGTTGAAATTTTAAAAAGTTCTATGGTTTTTTGTTTTTAACAGATTCCTATCCATAGTGAACATTTTTTCTGTCAAAGCTTTATTTCGATTTAAAAAATATTGCTGTGGGCACATGGGTGGCTCAGTTGGTTAAGCATCCAGCTCTTGATTATGGCTCAGGTCATGATCTTAGGGCTGTGAGATTGAGCCCTGCATCACCCACCTTGTGTTAGGCATTAGAGCCTGCCTAAGATTCTCTTGCTCTCCCTCTGCCCCTATCTCCCAAATAAATAAATAAAATTTAAAAATTGCTGGATTTGCAACTTTCTTTACATGGAAAAGTTACAAGCTTTTTTTGATATTAACTATGTATTTGAAATGAAATATGTCTTAATGCTGAAAAGGTAGCTTAATCATACTTTCCTAAAAATAAGTTAGATACTTTGCTCTAAGGCAATATTTTTAGGCTGTTATTTAGAATTTTCTTTGAAGAATGACACATGTCTTTGGTTGACCTTTGAAATATTTGGCATATCAAATATATACAAAAAAGAGTACAGCCCTGTGTGGTATTTAGGGGCTTAATAAATCTTTACATGTTAGGTATGTCTTAGGCTAAAATGCATAAAACCTTTTCAGATTTCCAGTATGTACCTATGTTTACTTAAATACTTGAAATGTATAGATATGTTATTTGTTCTCCCTCGCCCCCACCCTTTTTTTTTGTCTGGATACAGTGTTTTTATCTGTTCTATGAAAAGGTAGGGCTTTCTAAGCCCCTCCTGTTCTTTAGGGGGCCTGGGATGGAAACACAAATGTCAAAGTTGGGATAGTCTCTGTGTGTTGGGGATGAGATGAGTTAGAGGCAACGACTCCCCAGCAGTTAACAGCTTCTCTCTTCCTCTTGTGCTCTTACTAGAGCTGGTGGTCCAGGGGTCTCTTTAAGATTCCTTGGAGGCCATGTGGACCTTCAGGTCCTCCACTTGGTTTCTCTAGCTAATTTCATTGTTACACCAGGAAATGAGCTATACAAAATGGTATTTGAGGTCAAAGCCAGTCCCAGCATCAAAGATGAAAGAGTAGGGGTTACTATTAAAGTTTCAGGAGACAACCCTCTGATGCTTGTTTCACTACCTTCTTGATACCATCATTTCTGGAGGTTTTCTCCAGGTGTCAGGTCAGATCTACAACTGACATGTTGAGAGTGAGGACATGGAACAACTTGCCAGGGTGCTTCCCATTCAGCTCAGGGATGACCTTGCCTACAACTTTGGTGATGCCAGTAGAAACAGGGATGATCATCTGGGCAGCCCATTGGCTATAACACTACAGCTTCACAGAAGAGCCATCACAGTCTTCTGGGTGGCACTGATGGAATGGACTGTGGTCATGAGTCCCTCCACAATGCCAAAGTTGTCATGGATGACTGTGGCCACAGAGGCCAAGCAGCTGGTGGTGTAGGAGGCATCGCTGACAATCTTGAGGGAGTTGTTACACTTCTCATGGTTCACACTCATCACAAACATGGAGGCATGAGCAGAAGGGGTAGAGATGATGACCCTCTTGGCTCTACCCTTCAAGAGAATTCCAGCCTTCTCCATGGTGGTGAAGGCACCAGTGGACTCCACAACAAACTCAGCACAAGCATCACTCCATTTGATGTTGGGAGGATCTCGCTCCTGAGAGATGACGATGGGCTTTCCATTGATGACGAGTTTCCTGTTCTCAGCCTTAACTGTGCCATTGAGTTTGACATGGGTGGAATCATACCAGAATATATAGACCATAGAGTTGAGGTCAATGAAGGGATCATTGGTGGCAATGGTATCCACCTTGCCAGAGTTAAAGCAGCCCTGGAGATCAGACACCAGTCCATCTGAGACTTGACCTTCACCCTGGTGTCTTGGGAATGCAGCTGGCACTGCATAAGAAGACATTGCTCTCTGTCAAGGGGGGAGGAGTAGAGAGCCTGTTTTACTTTGTTCTTACTATGTTAGGATCACATACCTTTGGTTATATAGGATGAACTGTAGGTCCCATACACAGTTTACATAATACATGAAATTAATACTCCCTTTTCTCTATATTCTCTAAATATTTTCAGCTTATGAAAATTCTTTTCAATTTTCCATCTTCAGTCTATTTTTAAAGTTGCATGTTTTTGACATTTCCAGTTTATTTACTAGAGCAAATGGCAATTAAAGAACAGTTTTATATTCTTAATACTACTCAATTATGGAGACTCAACTGCATCCTGGGAAAGAATGATGTAGAAAATAGACTACATTGGCATGACTAACCTTTTAAAAAGAGGGAGTACAGGTCATCAATACCTAACAGAACTAATTATAGTATATGAAGCTAAGTTTGAAACTTTGATGCTCAGTACTTTAAACATAATATAGTTGTTCAGTAGAAACAGAGCATATTTTAGTTACAATTATATAACATTTCCACCCAGGTACTGCAGGAGATTATCTAGTTAAAAATTTAAACTAGTTCGTATAAATCAGTCACTTCAGTTGAAACTACCCAGCGAGTCCTAAAAAATGGAGGAAAATGATTTCCCTCACCCCTGAAAGGACTCCAAAACTACCAAAAGGCATTATTAGAGGGAGTTGAAATTTAATGGATTTTTCTGTTTGGTTTATTTTATTGGAAGATCTTTTAGATGAAAAGGTGCATTATTGGATTGGTGCAGGATAAAATGTGTTGAGGTGTTTTCAGGAGGGAGTTGGTAGTAAGAGAACGAAGGTTCCTAGAATAAAATTCTGATTCCTATCTCATTTCCTGTTTCTTTGTATGTTACATTTATTTCTTTGTGTAGACATTTTTATTTTATCAGTCTTTTGAGGAAAAAAATACTACAGCCTGTGGGAAGTTGGTTGTAAGTATAAAATATTAAAGCTTTGAGAGAAAAACCAACCAAACAGTAAAATTTCTTGTAATTTATTCAGGCTTCTGGATCTTCATATGTTGTTCTGTAGGCTTTTGTATTTTCTGAATAATTAGTACAGTTTGATACCAGATTTCACCAGTAACATTAATTTACCTACATGGATTTTTCTTTTTTTCCGTACTTCCATAGACAGTTACCTTATTTACTTTTCAGTTTGTTTCATAACAGTCTTTGATCTAGCTTAACACATGATGAAGCTAAAACCGCTTTTGTAAGACAAAGCCTTTCTCTGTACTTCTCCTTCAGGTGCTTTCTGATGGACAGTAAAAACGTGCATGTTACCATACAAAGTTTTACAATGGTGTGACAGTATTTGAGGGGCCAGCAATTAAATAGATTGAAATACATTATTTCAGCTAAAATTCAAGAAATACATATGAGGCACAGTTGATGAAAATTTGACATTGTGTCAAAGGAGGTTTACTTTCTCTTTTATCATGTAGACAAGTCTAGTGTTCTTGATGTTGCTGCTTTAAAGTTGGGGAGAAAATGTATTATTTTAGATACTGGGATACTGGTAAGTGGATTACTTATTCACATGGATTCTATCATGTTTTGTTAATTATATGTTTAATCTGAAAAAATTAGAACATCAGATTTTTCTACCATCCATCGTTAGAGTCAAGACACTAAAATGAAACTAGAGTTCAGAATTTAAAACACTTTTATATCTTCTGTTATAATTAAGACAGTCTGGAATAAATTGCAAACTAAGAATTTACTGTCATTGCTTTATTTAGTCATTCGTTAATTCACAGAAAGTTATTACACATTTCCCAGATTTTGTAGGGGGCATTTAAAAATATAAAGATGATTAAGACACAATGCCTTCCTTCAAATAGCCACCAGGTGAGCAGGGGGAATATCAGTAAGTGCCTAGATCTTTATAATTTAATATGGCAATTGCTGTGCTCAGGGTTCTTTGTACCCACAGATCAGAAGCTAAGTGCCCTGTTAGGAAAGGGCCCCTGGGATAGGTATGCTCTGGAGATAACTTGTGAACTCTTAGAAGATGCTAGAGTTTCTCTCAGGCCGGAATTGAAGGGGAGAGAATGGTATGTGTAAAGGATTAGTAGGCAGCATCAGATAGTATGAGCACTCCAGAGACAGATTCTTCAAAGGAAGTGGGATGCTGAGAGCTGAGGAACTTTGTGTTGGCTCTGAGAAGAAGTAGAGAACTTTTTCCAGAAGTCCCTGCACTTACCCAAGCAGTTTTTAATACTCACTACACTGATCAAATATTTGAAAACCTTAACATGAGAGGATTTTTAAGGCAATTCTGTCATTGAGTTAACTAATGTATACTGAGTGCTTGACATGGGCTACACATCTCACCAGTTGTTTTCCTTTAAAAGTTCTCTCCCTGTGTGCTCAAAGTTGCTGTTTAAATTCACATCTAAGAGTAAAGGAAGAGAAGCTTACTATGATCCTCTGATATGGTGGAGAAATCTGTATCCATGAACTTGCCAGTATGAGACATACAGGCAGTGTGGTTCCTTCCAGTGAAGCACTCCTTTGAGATTATAACTAAAGCCCAAGCCTTGGACTTGTCAGTCCACATTCTCTCCATTAACCACAGTGAGAGAGATGTACAATCAGGTAAGGGGGAAGGGTTCTAAGGAGCTCAGACACGCATGCTGCCATCATTCACATGCTGCTTGTCAAATCTTTATTACTATTTTTTTTAACAAAGACAGGTTTAACCTAAAACATTTTAGGATCTCCTCCTCCAATTAATACATATTAAAAGTTGGAGTAATTGGAAAGATAGACTTTCCCACACTTTCTAGGATTACTACTAAGTGTTACTAATATATTTCCTGATACTATTGTGCTGTTGCTTTTTACAGACAACTGGATGGCAAACCAGAGAGACCTTCAGTAACGTATGCGACATATCGAGGCCCCAGGCAAATCAGGAAATATTTGAAGCACCAGACTGCATTGGAAACTGTGACTCTCTTGGACAGAGAAAATGAAAGTTCTGACTCTAGTACAAGCATCCATATTGGCCCTGGAAGCGAGACAGAGGCAAGGATGGCATCGCCATTGTCATCAGCTAGCACAGACGTATCCGTGAAAGGACACTTGTTCGAAGGCCTTTTAGAAGACTCTGATTGTGGTGAAATAAATCTTAACACAGAAAGCCATCTGACAAACAACCCAGAATTGCCCAATACTGCTTTTTCTAAGGATGTTTTAAATAAAAATGATCCTGGGGAACCTGTGAGAAGTAGGTCATCCCCTTCTTCTGGGACTAACTCCAGCTCCCCTGTTACAGAATCTGACTCACAGCACCATTTAAATGGTGCACCAATTTCTCAGACTGACAGAAATTTGGTATTACGTTCAGTGTTGTTTACAGGAAGTAACGGTAGTAAAATTCCTTCCAGTTCAGATTTTCAGGGGGTAACAGAAACTCCAGTGAAGGAAGCCAGCTCGGTGATGAGTGATGGGACCTTGGTGCAAAGAGAACATGTTGAGCCTGTGAGCCCTGCTGTTTCTGACTTCTCTTGTAGGAAATCTGATGGGAGCAACACTACCAAACAGGGAAGTACAGATTTGCCGAATTCAAATAAATCAATTAGGCTTGAAGATCCACAGTTGCCAGAGAGTAAGTGTTCTGACAAGCAAACCGCAGACAACTCGGCAGAGCAGGCTGCCAATCACACCAGTATCCCCACTCTTCAGAGACGTGCTGTGACAGAACCTGTATATGAAGGAGACAGATTGTGTGCCCAAGACTCACAGAAAAAACTGGCTGCTAGAAGAATCAAACAAGAAACAGAAAGCACCTTGGTTGGTGAACCCACAGCTTCAAGTCTCGTAAAAGCTCCAAAACATAAAATTGAGCCATTACCCAAAGATACTGACCAGTCATTTGTAACAGAAACCAAAAAGCCTGATTTTTGGCCACCTGGCAAAATGTCTCACGTGGTTAGATTAAATCAAAACAACCCTGCTTCTGTAAAACAGATCAGTGAATCAGCCATTGTAGCATGCTTAGAAAGTAAAATAGCACCTGAACTGGGTCTTGAACCTACCCGAAAGCACATTTCAGAATCTCTTCTTGATTCTGAGAGTCTTCAACAAGCCAAAGCATCTCCTGGTGTCAGAACATTTCTTACCCTTGATTGTAAAAAATCAGATTTAGATATTTCATCTCCTACCTTTGTTTCCAGAGTTCCAAGCAAATTAGATATTCCTGTTTTAAAGGACGAATATTCTTCTGTGCTCCCTGAAACAGGGGATGTCAACATTGTTGGTATTTCCATTCAGCCCGGTCAGTGTCAAGAAGAAAATGTGGCAAATCGTGCTGAGGCAGCAGATGGGAAGAGTCTTTCTGCTTGCCTTCATCTTAAGCATGCCTCTGCAGCTCTAGAATCCAAGGACATTCTTCCTGAAGGCGAAAAAGGCCAGTTTCCACTAGATCTTAAAGCCAGAGATGTTCATGTAACTAGAGCAGACTCGAGATTGGAGTCTGAAAGCTTCTTTGAGGACCACAGTTCCATTTCATTTCAAGACCCTACTAAAGCAGAATTGATGCTTTCAAACACAAGACCAAGTAAGAGCACTATAGAGAAGTCTCATTCTCTTTCCTTGGAAACCAAACCTAACATTGCCAACATTTTATCAAAAGTGGAAGTTGATGGTCAGAACAGTGTTCCTATTGAGCTGCATTCTGGACGAGGGAACACTATAGCCCTCTCCAAGATAGCTGTTTCCCAAACAGAGCCCAGAGACATTTCTCAGGATAAAATTTCTTCTCCATTTGAAGTTACAGATCTTCCAGGAAAGCTTGTTTTATTGAAATTAAGTTCCCAAGAGGTTGAACAGAGCAAAAGTTATCAATTGATGGACCGTAAAGAGAGCAAAGAGAAGTATTCATTTTCTGGCCCTGAAGAGAATTGTCAAACTGAAGTTTCTCTTCCTGCCTCCAAATACCAAGGTATTCAGGAAACAGAGGCAGAAGCCCTAGTTTATCTTCCTGCTTTTCCCAAAACTAATACATTTGAGATTTTACCTCCTGTTCCTAATGAAAAAGTCACTAGGCAAATGGCACAGAATTATGAAGCTAGTGCTTGTGTAATTCATCAATCTTCAGATATTTGTGGGACTAGAAATATGTCTGGTTTCTCAGAAATGGCAAAACTCAGCCTAACTAGTGCTTCCCCACAATTCCAAGAAACTGACAGCATAAAAGTAAATTCACCTTTTCTGGATTCTGATAAAAGTTCAGAAAAAAATGCCTTTGCATCTGAGGAGTCACACTTTCATAATGCTCCTGTGCTGAAATCAGAAAAGAAAGCCTTATTTCATAGAAAGAAAGCAAATCCTCATTTCCTAAGTGATAGTATTGATAGCATGTCTTCCTCCAGTAACTCTGAAGAACTTAGCGTGGTTTTAAGTTCACATAATCCCCCAAATAATTTCAGTTCTGTAAAAGTTACCATGGATGCCACATATGAAGGTGTTTCTTTAACTAACCTGCTGTACCCTAAGAGCTCTTATTTGGAATTGGAAACACCTGTCCCAACAGGGTCAGAAGTGACCCCATTTCAGAAACATTTTGGGAATCCTACTGGGAAGGGATCTCTTGATTTCCCAACTGCTGCCCAATTTGACAATCCCACGGAAGCAGAGACTGGAACAGTTGCTGGGGCTCCAACGTCAGTTAACAGCTCAAGCCAGCAGTGTTCTGAAGCATCTGCTGAGCACATAGAAGCGAGGAGGAGAGCACATGACCAACTTTTGGACCTCAAAAGTGGTTTAGTAAAAAAGGCTGATACATTGATTAGTGAAATTTTTACCTCTGTCAGGGAAGAATTAAAATCTAAACACATAGTTGCTACCTGCCAGGAGCATATAGCCACAGACGGCGTAATGAATCCGGGTACTCCGAAAGAAGACATCCCTGAGAATAACCCATCAGAAGGGACACTGACAGGGACCCAATTGACAGAGCATTTGGAAGAGCAGGGTATGGAAAGCAGGTCAGCTGTCCAAGGGGAAGAAAAGGTCTGTGTTTCACCTACAGCTGGTGAGAAGAAGCTCCTTTTTGATTCTGATAGAATGAATTTATCTTGTTTGTTAGAAGATCAAGCTAGGGAATTAGTCAATGAGATTATTTATTCAGCCCAAGAAAATTTGACAAATGATCCTTTTGAAGATACTAAGGATACCTGGGATTCTGAACTTCAGGATAATACTTCAGAAATTCTGAACAGTGATAGTGTTAAGCCACACGATACATTAAGGGAGTTCTTGGTGTCCGAACAGGCAGTAAATCAAGGCACGTGTGAAATTAGTGATAATAAAGTATTAGGTAGGTTCTTCTCCGTAAGTGACCTAGTTAATGACCCAGAGTCAGCTAAAGGAAGAGAAATTGTTCTCTACCAAAAGTCCCCTTTTTCTGGAAATGGAGCTGGACAGTCTGATAGTAGAAATTTGCTAAAATCAGATACTGTTTTGCTAGTGGAAGACACATGTCATACAGGGTTAGATAATAAGGTAAAAACGCATTTATTTTTCAAAGAGGACTCTAAAGAGAAAGTGGAAATGGAGTGTGTGGATAATCACAAAACTGGGACAGAGAATACAAGGACTCTTGTATTAAATTTCAAATGGCCTCCATTTGCAAATGATGACCTTCATGTACCTGGTACATCCAAAAGCAGTTTGTCTGATAGTCTTGTGTGTATATCTGAAAAAAGCTCACTGGGATACAGTAATAAAAGCACACTCCTTACATCAGAAGTAGGGAAAGTACACAAGAAAGTTACTGAAGTAAATATGGGGAAAATGGAGCTTAGACCTTCCATGTTAGAACTGGGAGAAACAAACAAAAAGGATGCTGAGTTGAATATTATGAAATATGAGGCAGTCCCTCCTATGTCAGAGATGGGAAGAGCATATGAAAAGGAGGCTGAATTAAATATCACAAAAACTGAGCCAATAGCTGACATTCTTACAGTGAGGGAGATATACCAAGTAGATGCTGAGAGGTATATTGAAAAAACTGAGGGATTACCTGCCATTTTAGGAATGAAAAAAGCTTATAAAAAGAGAGATATTGAAGGTGATCTTGGCAAAACTGACATGCTGCCTGTTATTTCAGAAGTGAAAAATATCTACCAAAAAGATGCTGAGGTAATTACGGGAAAGACTGAAATGATACTTCCCACATTAGAGATGGAAAATATTTACCAAAAGGATGCTGAAGGGGATATTGTAAAGACTGAGGTGACACCTGTTGGATTAGAAATGGGAAATATTTACCAAAAGCATGCTGAAGGTGATGTTGGCAAGACTGGGATTACAGCAGTTATGTCAGAAATGGAAGATCTCTACCAAAAAGACTTTGAGGGGATTACTGAAAAGACTGAATTGATACCTGCCACATTAGAAATGGAGGATATTTACCCAGAGGATGCTGAAGGGGATATTGAGACTGAGGTGATACCTGTTGGATTAGAAATGGAAGATACTTACCTAAGGGATGCTGAAGGGGATATGGACAAAGCTGAGGTTCTGCCCATTATGTTAGAAGTGGTAGATATCTACGAAAAAGATGTCGAAGGCATCACTGGAAAGACTGTAAGACCTGTGTTGGAAATACCTTATCAGAAGGATGCTGGAGAGGGTATTAGGAAAACTGAAATGATAGAAGTGGAAGAAGCACACAAGGCAGCAGCCCCTGCCTCCTTAGAAATGGAAAAACCATGTAAGAGAGAGGCTAAAGAGATACTCGGCATGATTGTGTCCACGCCCTCTCCAAGAGAAATGGAAAGACTATCTCCACAAGATTCTGATGAGGCTCTCAGGAAACACAAAGTGTTATCCACAATGATAAACATTCAGAAAACATACGGAACAGATCTGGAATTGCCTGTTACACAAGCAGAGGCCATGCCTCCCATATATGAAGCTGAAGAAACCCCGCAAGAGTCTGGTAGACAGAGTGTTGGGGAAATGGAGAGAGATCCCCCTGAGAGAAAGGAAGGCTTGATAGTGTGTGACACCAGACTTGCCTCCTCCTATTTCAGGGGATATGAATCACCGACATTAAGTAAGGATTATGAAGGCTACCCAGCTTTAGCAACGCCAGATTTTCAACCTGAGAGTGCCATAGGGAAGCTAAACAGAAGATTATCTGTTACTGCAATAGATAACCAAATAAGAGATGATAATTATAGTGGTGAAAAAGAAGAATCTAAATTAGCCTTTGTTTCTCAGGATGAACAAGAAAATTCTTCCTTTACTATACTATATGAAGAACCCCTTCAAGATGAGGATAGGTGTGCTACTGCAGAAGTAAGAAGAACAGACTCTGTCTTGTTTCCTGAGACATCCGCTGACAGCATGCCTGTTTTTGCATGTGAGAGGTCTGAGAGCAGAACTGACCTCGTCCATCATTTTGAAAAGGATACTAAATTAGGTGAGACATCTGATAGTGATAGTTCAGAGTCATTCTTATCAGTGGAGGCCAAAAGGTACAAAATTTATCCCTTAGCTTTGTCTCCCATTTATGAAGATGACAGTTCTCAGGAGGACGTTCTGTCCAGCGAAGTCTCTCCAGGTCACCATGGCTCCACAAAATCAAGAGAGAGTGCAAGCCAGCCCTCTTCTGTTTTATCCCTTCTACAGTCAGTATCAGAGCGTTTAAAGATGAATTTTGATGAAGACAGACAGGGAGTAGAGGAAGAGGAGGAGGAAGAGGAGGAGGAGCCATTACATAAAGGAAGCCTGAGAGGTAGGAGGAAGGAAACCTTCAAATGGCCAGACCCTTCCATGGCATTTTACCCAGATGATAGCCAGGAAAGGACTGGAATTTCTAAGAATTCATATGTAATGTCAAATGAACCTACTACCTCCACCCTGCAAGTTGGTCTGTGGCCAGAAAAGACTTCATTTCTACAAAAATCTGACCTTACTTCCAAACTACATTCTTCTTTAAAGAGTGCTTATCATCAGTATTTGCAGACTTCTAAAACCCATTCCGCAGAGAAAGGAGCCCGATTTGGTGGGATTTTTCAGGAACCAGTGTCAAAATATTTCCAAGCTCAGGACATCTCAGGCAGATTAAGCCCATTCACAGAGGTAAGTTATTTTGATTATTAGCTAGTGAGGTAGTTAACTAGTTACCTAGTGAGGTAGTGCTTTGGGTCATGAAATGATATGAAAGCTTATTAAGAAAGTTAGTGTTTTGAGGTTGTGTAAAGATTGTTTTAAAAATATATCAGAGGTTACTTTATCCTTTAATCAAAGTGTGTCATAACTCCTGTATTTTAGCTGGACTGTTAAATTGAAAAAACAAATTTGTCTAGTCAGAATTTAAGAGGCATAGGGTGAAGCATGTTATTTCCTAGTTCTTTGTTAAAATTTAGTTTTCAAGCTAATTTAAGTGACAACATTCTGAATTTCTGAAGGTACTATATATGGGGAATTTGCTGCTGGAACAATTGAGCCTATGTGTCTCAGTAAGATATTTCATAATATTTTAAAATATTTTAAGTGACAGCCTCACAGTATCCTCTCACTGTAATTGCTCATGTTGTTCATACAAAGTAGGGCAATGAGCAGCATAATTCAAAGAAAAAGCTGAATCATTATAGCTGGGAAATGCCTTGAAATCCAGCTATATGTATTCTTTGCCTTAGAAATATTTAAATGTCTAACAGAGAATATGCCCTTATGTGGGACTTTCAACCAGTAGCATGCAAGGCAAAGTCTTTTTGAAAGAAAGGGTGGGATTTGAAGAAGTGTTTCTTTGATGATTCCCCATCACCAAGTCACGTGGAACATCTTCATTGCATTACAACACACCCAGGTCCTCTTTGTCCAGCCTTGTCTCCTCATGCTCTGGTCATGCACCATGGGTTTCCTATCACTGTACTTTTCCTCAATATGTTCTCTACATGAAAGTTATTTTTCCTTCTACTCCCTGACCCCAACCTGGCACATTGCTTTGCTTATTGAAATCCTGTTTTTCAAGGTCTTCTCCATATCACTTGCTCAGACAAGCCTTTGGGCCCCTCCCTGTGCTATCGTCTGACCTCTATGATGGTGCCATTTCCCTTTATGGCCATCACTTGGTATCTTTTTTGTGTTTTACCTGTAGTTTAACTTAGCCCTTCACTTAGAAGAGTCATATGAATGTGATCTGTTTCCCCCTTTGTAGTTCTAAGCTTCTTGAGGGCACAAACAACACAGTATTTCCCTTTATATTTGCCCTGACAGCCCTTGTAGTACCTAGAGGTGTGCTTTGCATTTAATGGCCCATAAGTATATATGTGATAAATTAAATATGTGAGTGCTAAGAAACTGAACTATTATATAACTTTCTGTTGATGCTTCTTAAGGCTTCCTTTTTACACTTTTATTATTTCAGAATATTAACAAACAAATTTTGAGGTGTAACCCAAGACCTGGGAAGGTAAGCCTAAGTTTCTTGTTTGTTTGTTTGGTTTTCTTTTTAAAGATTTTATTTATTTGAGAGAGAGTGCACGAGAGAGCATGAGGGACAGAGATGGGGAGAGGGAGAACCAGACACCGCTGAGCAAGGAGCCCGATGTGGGACTCAGTCCCAGGACTCTCAGATCATAACCTGAGTTGAAGGCAGATTCTTAAATGACTGAGACACCCAGGCGCCCCAGTAAGCGTAAGTTTCTTATAGACAGAGATAAAATATGAAGAGCACGGTTATTTTAGGGGCATCTGGCTGGCTCAGTTGGGAGGCATGTGACTCTTGATCTCACGGTTGTAAGCTCAAGTCCCACACTGGGTACAGAGTTGACTAAACAAAACAAAACAAAAAAATAAGGTTACTCTCAGATTTGAGGAGTTTAAATACTTTTAACTGACATTTTTTTAAAATTTTATTTTTTTGAGATATTTATGTATGTTTGTATATATGTATGTATGTATTTGATGAAAGCTGACATGGGGCTCCATCCCAGGATCCTGGGATCATGACCTGAGCTGAAGGCAGACACTTAACCAACTGAGCCACACAGATGCCCATAACTGACTTTAAAAGGGATTATTTTACTCACAGATTTAACATCTAAAGTAAAAATTTCTTTCTATATTTAGGATCTTTTATTTTCTACATTCTAGGACATTTTGAAATTTTAAATGCATTTTTAAAATTGGTTATTGTGCCTACTTACTGTATATTGCAGATGGTTATCTATGATCTCCGTGGAAGTAAATATAAGCAAGAGATCTACTGTAGTATTCCTGATGCTACATCATGGTCCTTTCCGAATGGGGTACTGATAAAAGTTGTAAGGGGCTGGTAAGAGAGCTCTTAAAATTTTGTAGTGTGTCCTCCCCCCCCCCCCCACTAAGTCTGTTTTCTTACTGTTTATGTGTTTTGTATTTTTTATTGAAGTCACATTCCCTTTTGTCTAGTTTTTGACAGAATATTTTGAAATCTTATTACTGCTTTATAATTTAATTGTTCTCTTTATCTACTGTGACAGAAAATATAGGTTGTTCTCCATGCTTAAAGCCAGCTATACATAACAAGACCTAGTATATATATTATATACAATCAATACCATTCTGAAACTATGCTGTTAACAGGGTAGATTTGGCAAGTTGAGTTAAAGGCTTGAGTTAAAGGAAGCATAGCTTTGGAAGTGAGTTCAAAATTTGTGGGATGCTAAGGAATGTGAAGGGCACATACTTAGGGTCATTTGTATAGCTGACATAGTTAAGAAGTGAAGGATTCTTTGTGTGGTGTAAAAATAAGGGAAAACCTCAATCAACCATTATCCTTGGATATGCTGGAGCCACGATTTCTTTGTCCAGTGTCTCAGTTACTCACTGATCAGTATTCATGATGTATGTGATATGGTGTAGTGTTGTCTTCATGTAATAAAATGGGATACATGTGCTCCCATTTTATTTAAAATTTGGAATTGTTAAGCTGCTGTTTTAATAGAAATGTATAGGTTTGTTTATACACCATCTAGAAAGTGCATGTGTCCTTTTATATGTGTAGGCATAGGTTATGATCAGGAATATTTCCAAGTTGTATGTCCTTTTATTCTTATGCTATTTGTCTATACTTAAATTAGCATATATCATTGTTTCAAATAGAATTATATGCTAATGGTGGAAAATAACTCAGGTTTTAAAAGTTAGGTAGGTGAGATAGTCTGTGGACTAAGTATCATTTGTTTTATGCCTCATTTCTTAGAAAATTAATTATAAATAACCATGCTTTTATGTTTTTTTCAGCTGGATTTTATATGAGAAGCCACATTTCCAGGGTCAGAAATGTGTGCTGGAAGAAGGGGAAAAGGTGTTAAATCGTGACTGGATCCTTCAGAACAGAAAGCATCCACAGAGAGACTTTGTATTGGGTTCTATCAAACGTGTCTTAAAGGTAGCATGATCACTGATTTTCCCCTAATTTCTGTATTGTTTCGTTTGTCATGTAGTAAAGCTGTACTTCGGCCTAGCAGTGTTTAGAAATGATTGCTAATATTTGTGGTAGTTTTACTAATTTTTATTATATTGATGATAATCTTTTGAATTTATACATATGAAGTATTAGAGTGAATGATAATTTAAACTGTTACCTGTAATCTGGGCCATAAAATGAAATGGTACATGATATATATGTATATGTAACATATATATATATATATATCTGTATAAATAATATTTAGATATATATACATTTTTTTATAGTGATAGAAATATACCATCCAGGCATCTTTAGGAAAAGAGTTGATATTTCCAAATATATATATATATATATATATATATATATATATATTTTTTTTTTTTTTTTTTTAAGTAATCTCCTCTCCTGAGTGTAAGAGAGTGAGTGAGTGTGTGTGAGAGTGATAAGTGTTACGGGAAAAACAGAGAAGGAAGAGTGGCGAGACAAAGGGTAGGTATATTTCTTTTTTATATTCTGTTTAGAAAATATCATTTAATACTTGCATGAGGAAGGTCTCCCAGTATAATAAAACATTTCATGGGAAGTGCTGTGGTGGTTTAGGGGAGAGGTGAATTAGTGATTAGGAAAGATCTCAGATAGGGACAGAATTTTCCCAGTATATTCTTAAGAGTTCCCTCAGCAAGAAAATAGCACATGGTTTACTACAGTTATGAATATGACAGTCACAGATATATATTTTTTACTTTTTGTAAGATTTACTTACTTTGTCCGAGAGAGTGCATGTGAGAGAGACATAAGCAGGAGTGAGCATGAGCAGGGGGAGGGGCAGAGGGAGAGGGAGAAGCAGGCTCCAAGCTGAGCAGGGAGCCCTGCTGAGCTAGATCCCAGGACCCTAGGATCATGACCTGAGCTGAAGGCAGATACTTAAACCACTGAGCCACCCAGGGTCCCCTATATTTTTTCAAGTTATGGAGATTTTGTTTATATGCCTAAAAATACAAATTAAGATGGACCCTATCACAATGATTTGGGTTGATGTTATTAAATTCTTGATAGTTGCAGATGGCATAGAGAAAAATTAAAGATAGCATACAGAAAAAGCCATCATGAAAGGGGTATCTGCATGTATTTTATGTGGATTTATCCTTCCTGGAAAACTGCAAACAAGCCTGTGTCTTCATAAATTTGTGTTCTGCTTTTGGGCCCAGCACTGTGATAGGCATGGGGAATGGAAATACAAGTGAGATACGATCTCATACTCCAGATCGCTTGACGTTTAGGGGAAGGGCAGCTGAATTACATAACCATGTGAAGTAAAAATGCTCTGCAGGGCCCTAGGGGTGCACAAAAAAGGGGTACCTCACCTGGAGGAGGTTACACCTGATTGGAATCTCGAGAGAGTAAACAAGGGTTAGGTGGGTGGGAAATGTGAGCAAGTTCTTGGCAGAGCCGCCTGTGTTCGATGCAGAGGTGAATGTTGGTGGCACTACAAGGGGATAGAAGGCTGCACTGTTGAGGGCAGTGTTCGTTTTCATTGAAAAATTTAACTGTGAGCAGTTCAGCTCAGCAAGCAGCATTTGAGTCTCATTTAATTAGCTAACTCACTAGAAATTGATATGAATAATTTGTAGGTAGAATGTTCTAAGATTTAAGTAACTTACAGTTTTGTGCTATTCTTTTGAATGTCAGGCATCATGCCAAGCCCAGTGGGGAAAAAAGATAAGTTGTTGAAAACAGCAAACTTCTCACCACCCAGAAATCCACCTACAATAAAATCAAGCAAAAAACTCAAGTCTGTTGAATATGGATATATAAATGGGTATTTGCACACCTGCTATTTGCTTAGACTACATTAAAAGAAAGAATAAGTGTTGCTTGTATTCTTTCCTTCTTCCAGTGTTTGTTCTTGGAGTCGTTTTTTAATCGCAGTGTGAGTGCCCACATGTCTTGGACAGGCCAGCAACTTTCAGTGAGGAAGGAAAAACTATTGAGCATCTAATGGAAAAGGCATTAGCATTGTTCTAAACGTTTTACAAAGTTAAGAATCAGGCATCAAACTGCTTCCTTTCTCCAGCCTTGTCAAAATTCTCCCTGTTGATTGCTTCGTTTTCATGGGGACTGTTACCATTTCAAATTCACCTAGGCCTAAGCCCAGAACTAACCTTATCTTGCTTCATCTTCTTTCATTTGTTCTAATCTGAGTAGTCAAAACTTCATTGTTCTCTAAAGATAATACTTTGATCATGTCTTCAGTTTGCTGTGAAGAGCTGTGGAGGATGCCAGCAGTTAGCAGTGGTTGTAGATTCTGCTCAAGGGCCATCTTTGCTCCCAGAGATAATTGGGGTAAGGTAGCATTGCAGTAATTCTTGAGTCGGATGTTTCTTTTCTCAAAAATTAGAAGTGAATGTTGCAAATTACTGTTCATGGTGCAGCTAATATTTTTTAAAGGAATGACATTTTTCTTATGGTCAGAAGTTACTTCGGTTTTGTCCTCATTAATTTGCTGAGAAGAGAGATCTGTTGTTAGCAGATCAGGGACTGAAGGTGTTTTATGGGAGGTGAAGTCAATTAGATTTTCTTACTGGTTTTGTTAACTATAATCCATTCTTGCCTGTTTCTCTCCTGTAGTTTTGCCTTCATGCCTACAAAAGCTTTCGTAGTCTAAGCTTGCAAGTTTCATCAAAATATTTGTGGAGTATATTGTGACTAGAAAATTTGGGGAGGGAGCCATACAAACTGCTAAGAATGAACTGTTCATTGTTGCTAGGTTACTATAAAGTATTCTTCAGTTGTTACTGTTTACTAACACTAGTCTATCAAGAATTAGGCAAGTCTTGCAAGAGACATTATTTCTTTGAGAATAGCCACCCTGAAGAAGATAAAACTTAACCGGTGAAAATTTTTTTAGTTAACTAGAGAAAAAACGGATACTCTGGCTGAGGACATAAACATTCTTATTTTTGTTTATTTTCCATTTTTTAGCCATCATTATACTTTTTTCCATTATGCTGTTTCCTTCTGCATTGTGGCAGACTCAATTGCCTTTTAGCTTTTTCCCTTTTAAAGCACACCACCCATGCATTGTTTGTATAACACAATGCAGAGGAAACTTTCTTGTGTGAGACACTTAGTTAAGTATTCTGTTACTGTGCCTACCATCCCTGGGGGAACATTAATATGGCAGCATTTTAAATACTGTTACTAGAACTCTATTATTAATAACAAACAAAAGCCTTGAAGATTGACAGGTGACTGTTGTGGATGTTTCTGGCTTTTTTTTTTTTTAAGTTTTATTTATTTATTTGACAGAAGAACAGAGATCACAAGGAGGAAGAGCAGCAGGCAGAGAGAGAGAGGGAGGAGGAAGCAGGCTCCCCTCTGAGCAGAGAGCCTGATGCGGGGCTCGATCCCAGGACCCTGAGATCATGACCTGGGCTGAAGACAAAGGCTTAACCCACTGAGCCACCCAGGCACCCCTGACTATCTTTGGAAGGAAATTTTAAACAGATATATACTTTTAAACTTTAAAGGATATTTTAGGTTATGCCTCTTTACTGTATTGCATTTTAGAACTAGCTTTCTAAAAATAAAATATATTAATTTGCTTATACATATTAATAGGAATGATTAAGAATGATTAATAGGAAAACTCAGTTTAGAAGGTTAAAAAATCACAAAATTGCAGTTATAGATTGCAAAACTGATTATAATAAAAAATACAATTGTTCAGCCTAATGTCACCTCTGATTGTTACCGCATTTACCTGTTTGATTAAAGCATAATCACTTGAATTTTGCAATTTCTTAGGTGAGAATTATGCTACTGAAAGTTTGAGTTGTATAATTAAACACTCATGATTACGGAGTTGGTGTGTTCAGACAGAAACACATCCGTAATTTCAGAGAAGGGAAAAATAATTGTAGCTTTGATTCCCTAAGAAAAAGATGAAGTCTTTTTTGTGTTAGAACTTGACTATTAGAAGATTTTCATTGGTAAGAATATAGAAAATTCTCCCTTTAGTTGCAATGGGGGAAAACATTTACAAAGAGAGGCCATATAAAGAAGGGGTAGGGAAAGTATTGATACCAGTGTGGCTGAAAAGGTGTGTGGAGTTCCTCAGGGTCACTGGGTTGGTATCATGTTGTAAAAAGGCAAACAAATGTAATTTATTTATTTATTTATTTATTTTTACAAATGTAAATTTGATATGCTTGGGTTTTGAGCCAAGGAGTGTCATGAGGAAAGTAGTGTTCTCTAACAAGCCCAACTGTATAAAGCATGGCTAGTACTTGACTGGTGATACAGGCCTATAATCCAAAGTCTTAGCCTTGATGAATGGCCTTGACAGTGGGAATAGAAAAGAGAGATACATAAGTGAAATTTTAAGGGAAGGTTTGACGGGACATGGTGGCAGTGAATTTGGGATGGAGGATGGGGTGAAATTTCATAATGCCTTTCTTCTTCAGACCAACTTGTTCTAAAATAAACAGAATCCCACAAGTAGGAAAACAGATTTCCTTTACCCTCACTTCTAATTCCTACTTCTTTTGTCAATGTAAATTAGATAACACACTGAGGGAGTAGTGTGCCTCTCTGTTATTTATTTTTTATATCCCCCATGAGATCAGCTTTTATTCAACTCCCTTCCTCCTTATGGCTTTGTTATGCTTCTGAGAAGGAAGGCTTAAAGACTTTTGGCACTCACAGAGTTTGGTAACTAAACATTGATTGCTTAATAGAACAAGACTTTTAAAAACAAAGCAGAAAAAAATGAGTAATACTCTTTTAATTGATAATATTTATAATTTTCATGTTATCAATGTAACTTCTTAGAAAAAAATTCATTTTAAAAAACTGGTGAAGTGAAACAGTATTTCCTTCGTGTTGTTTTTGTGAAGAAATTCAACTGAACAATGAAAATAATTTTAATTGTGTATCCAGGGTATTGAGAATACTGAATTGTGTGTGTCTCCAGATGATTTCAAAGCCAATTTTTTCTTTTTTATCAGGATTGCAGCATTCCAGAGATAGAACTTTGCCCACAGGCTGACCCAGCATGTTGTCCCATCCATATACAGCGAGCAGTCCCCAATTTGGAAGAGCTGAATATCCCCAAATCTGTGTCCTTCACTGTGAAGTCAGGAGTGTATGTATCCGTTTCTCTTTATTACAGCGATTGATGGCCCCCAAACTTAACTTTTTACTTCAAATTTCAGTGGATGACCTGTATATTTGTGAAGTTTTGATTTTATTTATGCTCCTGGATACTCAAGAAAGACCGTTGCAGGGATTAAAACAGATTCTGTCTTCCTTTGGATCCAATTAAGTCTCTGATGTAGGACTCACAGGAGCGGATAGATTCTCAGGCATAGTTCTTGATAGATGCATTCATCATGTTTTCATCCACCAGATTTTGGGACTGAGAAATAAAAGCATGTCCTGGCCTAAAAATCTGGAGCTTGAACTATTTCAAGGGTGTCTCGGTGCCAGTAGTTACTGAGTGCCTCCACAGCGCGGACACGTGGTACTTTTTTTGTTTGTTGTGTTCCTGTAAGGTAGGTGGAGCGACTCATTTTACAAATGAGGAAATTATATGATTTGCTTCAGCCTGCGTCTGCTACCAAACCTTTCTGATTCCAAAGGTGTCTTTAGACTATGGATATGACTGAGCTGAGTCTTAATTTAGTTCCAGATTAGCGCGAATCACAACTCTGTGATGCCAGTTCAACATGGATTCCTTTCCTATCTTCCATTCTTTTTTATTTGCTTTGATGATGGTTGGTGTAGATATTTGGGGGTCACCGTAGGACATCTTTCTTCATCTCTCCTAACCACAGATTAGAACTGTGGGCAGACCCAGTAATTGACCCTGCCCATGAGATAAGTCTGTAATTACCAAATTTAGTTACAAGGTAGGTCTGTCTTTCAGGAATCTCATTTCAGATACTGTTCCTGCAGCAGGCAATTGAACTGATTATTGATTCTAAAAATGTGGGTCAAAGATGTAAAATGCCTTGATTGGGGGAGGAGGGGAAAGATATAAAAGGCCTATGGAATCCCACCTTTGATTGCCCCACTGTAAAAAAAAAAAAAAAGAATATAGTGGAATTTTTTTTTCTTCCAGTTATGTTCTGCTTGAGTCAAGGGTGTCACACCTCCTAAATACTAGAAAATTCTAAGAAAAGTAATATATACTGCTTGGAGTATGTAAAATAGACTTAAAGTGTTTGAATATGAGTACTGAAAAATACATTAACTCTTGTTATATACTATCAAGTGAAGTCATTTCAAATGTGTTTTACTGGTTGTGATTCTGCCATGAAGGTTTTCTGTTTTTTTGTTTTGTTCTTTTGGTTTTTGTTTGTTTCATAGCCCTTTATACTTTTAACTGTTACAGTACCAGACTAAAGTGTTCCTATTATACTTTAACAAACCATTCATTTCTTATTTAGTTGGCTTGCCTACCCAGATATTAATTTTAAGGGACAAGCTACAGTTCTGGAGGAAGACCATGGACTCTTTGAGATTTCTGCGACAGAAATGAAATCATTGCATCCACTTCAAATGGTAAGCAAATTTAAAAACTGGCATTTTCCAAAGTGCCCATGAATCTAAAATAACTGTGGTGATTGCTTATGCTGTCTATCCTGAGAAATGAATATGTGTACTATTGGATCAGCAACCTATACATTATTTTTCTGTGCCTCTATATTATAGAGAATATCTGTATAAAAACATTTAACGTTTTCTAGAAGACAAATGTCTGAATTTACTTTGTGCTGCGAGTTATTACCATGCATGCAGTTTCCTTATAAGTACTGTTCTGTGAAAATTTTGAATACAGTTTTGAAATTTTTTTGATGCTTATTAGAAAACTACTCTTCTAATTATGCTTTTCCATCAGAGTAATGAATGATAAGCTCAGCATGGACAGTTCTGTCAGTGGTTGCTTTCTTTTTTTTTTGGTTGCCTTCTTAAAGTTAATAAGTGTATACAGTATTTTTGTTGCAAACATTTTTAATTGGGGGCAAACTCTTCAAATAAATGTTAGCTATGTGGTAAACCAGTTTTGGCTGTTCTGTGCCTTTAAAAAATAAAAACTAGGAAAAACTAAGAAATTTTAAGAAATACCACAGTGTGGAGTAGCATTAAAAACAGGAAATTCTATTAGTTTGTTGAGGAAGGGGTTACCTTTTATGCTCTACAACCTTGAGGTCACAAAGATAGTTAATGATAAAAAGTGTTGCTGGAACTTGGAAGGGGAAGCACTCTAATTTAGAAAGCCTGAGCAGTTGTCGGGAGGAAATGCAGGGTCAGTGGTTTGCAAATCTACTCTGCCAAATGAGATGTTTTGAATCTAGCAACTCCACTCTGTTTCTTGGGACAATCTGCCTTGGGCTTAAATCTTACTCAGTCATGTGTGCTTAAGGACTAAACAGCTCAGTTTCCTTCTTTGTACTAGTTTTAATCTGGAAAGTATATTTTAAAGATTTCTTACTGCCTCTACATTAATGAGCTGTCTGACTTGGTTTTGACTACCATAGAGTTCTGTGCTTAAATTTTAAAAGTTACCACAACTTAAAGTTGGCTGGCATATAACCTTGAACTAATCATATTTTTTTGTATAACCTACATATGTCACTTACTTTCAAGTGTTCTAAATGTTTCTGTGTCTAATATTAAAATTTTTTATCTTAAGGGTGGACTAAAAGTGGAAATGCCTATGAACTTAAAGGTAAGTCTTAAAAATGGACTTTTATAGCAGGATAAAAAGTTCGAGTGTTGATCTTTAAGTATTTTGAACTATTAAAGTAAAAAAAAAAAAGCTGAATATATGCTAATAATATCTAGCTAGTGAATGTCGGAGTGAGGTGACGGCACAGAACGGCCAGTGAGGACGCATGCTGTGAGGGCAAATTGGGTCAGTGTGCCAGGATGGAGGTCAAGCACAGCAAACACCAAATACAGGATGGAAAGATGATAGGTTTGATTTTTGATTTGGTGGGGAGGGGGCAGTTGAGGTGGCAGCTGGACATTCTAGTGGTGGTATCTAGCAGACGTTTGGGAATAATGCTCACAACATTGTCAGTATAAGCATCTGAAGGGAACAGCCGAGGGAGGCAGTGAAAATTGGAGCAGTAGTGGCACCAGGATTAAGCACATTTGGGGAAAGAAAAGGAAATGGAATTACAAAATGTGTGTGAAAAGAGTTGGAAAGAAAACCAGTGCAGTGATCAAAGATGCAAACAGACCTCTGCTTGTCTAGGTTATAGCACTTCCAGAGGCAGGCGTGGGAAGGATTCATCCGTCCTTTTCCTGTCCTGCAAAACAAGACACAGCTCCTCCAATCCTCCCATTTCTGGAGGCTTCTTAATTGATCGAACTGACCACCATTCTCTTAATCACATAGGTGGAATCTTTTAAGACTTAGTAACCTTGTTGGAGTCATATATACCCAAGTTTAAAAAAAATACTTAGTCCTGTATTGGTCTGGGATATGGTCAGAGCTCCTCAGGTGATTCTAATAACACGCAGCCAAGGTTTTCGAACCAGTGATCTAAAAGATACAGGATTAGCTCTGACACTTTCTCAGCGACTTCTGTCTTAGGCTCTTCAGGTGTGACAGGCTCGGTCTTCTTTCGATGTTTGCAGTTTGACAGGTTGTAGAGGTATATGAATGAAATAACTATCATATAGTGATGGCTTACTCATCAAAGAATTACTGCTTCTTAGTCTGATTGGGTTCAGCATATGTAGAAAGTCTTAAATATAACTTCAAATATAGCACCCTGTGAAAATTTAAAATTTGGAAAATAGGAGCCATACTGTGTATTTTTTTTCAGCTTGTTTGATGTTATCAATTTTTGGAAACAGGGAAGCTATAACTTGTTCAGTGCTTTTAAGCATGGGGCCTTATTTTGCTGGTTGTACACCTCGTATGCCATCAACCACAAATAGAACCAGGTAATAGAGTGTGGATAGATGAGTGCTGTTGTCGTCATTGTCACTTCCACATACTAAGGGCAGGTGGGTCATACTTGGGAAGTAAAGAGCACCAAAATGGCGGAAGAGAAATATTTGTACCAATCCAAATTTGAAGTAAATGAAATGCTAGGAATGGATTTCCCGCTGTACTTACCCCCCACCTATATGAACCCAGTATGCAAATAAAACCCTTAATTTTTTCAATCACTTCTTTTTATTAGAAAGTTTGTATTCAAATTCAGGAATTTGCATATCTTTTATCAGTGAATAGCAACTGCCATAGAAGCAATTAGTGTTATAAGAAGCGGCCATGTTTTCTCACTCCAGTAGATAATTTATTGTGCCATAGAACCTCTATAGAGAGGTTTGTTTTTTTTTTTCTAATAGGGAAAATTCAGTACATATAAGGCAGGTCTGTATTAAATTCTAAGCAGTGAGCTAAGTTTGGTTAACTTAAGTGTCCATTAGAAGACAGTTTACCCTTTGAGATGGTCCTAGGATTTGGGTAACCAGAACAATGGCATCATATTTGACTGTTATTATGAGAGAAACATGCTATTAAGATATTTTATCCTTATGATAATAACTCACATATTCCTTGTGAATATCAGACAGCATGCTATATTGTAAATATTAATAAAAAGGACAGTGGTCCCTATGTCAAAGTCTTTAGTTTCACTTAAGTAAATGAGTTTTGTGTCTATTCCAAAATACAAGCATGTTAAGTAATTTTCTTTCATATCTTTCAGGTTATTATTTATGAAAAACCTCACTTCCGTGGACAGGCCAAAGAGTTTAGTGAACACATAGATTCTGTCCCTAAGTTTTTAAAAAATAATGGGGATTTTCATGGAATTGGATCAATTCGTGTCGTCGGTGGAGTGTGAGTGTTATATTTACAAATTTGATTTAATAGTCAATTTTTATAGATCAGCATAAAAAATGTGCCAAGCCAAGCATAAACAATGTGTCTTAATCTAAAAATATTACCTCCCTTCTGGAAGGTACTCTTTTTTTTTTTAAATTTATTTGTCAGAGAGAGAGGGAGAGAGAGCAAGCACAGGCAGACAGAATGGCAGGCAGAGGCAGAGGGAGAAGCAGGCTCCTCGCCAAGCAAGGAGCCTGATGTGGGACTCGATCCCAGGACGCTGGGATCATGACCTGAGCCGAAGGCAGCTGCTTAACCAACTGAGCCACCCAGGCGTCCCTGGAAGGTACTCTTAAAAATATTAGTCACTACTGGCTTTTCTGTGAGCTCTTGTTTAGAGAGTTTGAGGTAGATTAAGTGTAGAAAATAGTTTCTAAAACTTAAAACAGTATTCTAAACACAATATAGAAGATAAAAATTACCAAAAAAAATATTTATTTATATTTACAAACTTTGGACATGAATGAGAACCCCAGTTTTTATTCTCTATTCTGTGGATCTTAGTTGACCTTCTCTGCTGAGGATCTTGGCAGTGAGTCCTTCATTAAAGAAGTAGCCTAGGTTGTATGTTTCCCAAGTCAAGGATTTAAAAAATTTTTTTAATTTTTTATTAATATATAATGTATTATTAGCCCCAGGGGTACAGGTCTGTGAATTGCCAGGTTTATACACTTCACAGCACTCACCATAGCATATACCCTCCCCAATGTCCATAACCCAATCACCCTCTCCATCCCCCCTACCCCAGCAACCCTCAGTTTGTTTTCTGAGATTAAGAGTCTGTTATGGTTTGTCTCCCTAACAATCCCATCTTGTTTCGTTTTTTCCTTCCCTATCCCCAAACCCCTCACATTGCCTCTCAAATTCTTCCTATCAGGGAGAACATATGATACTTGTCTTTCTCTGATTGACTTATTTCGCTCAGCATAATACCCTCTAGTTCCATCCATGTTGTCACAAATGGCAAGATTTCATTTCTTTTGATGGCTGCATAGTATTCCATTTTATATATATACACCTCTTCTTTATCCATTCACCTGTTGATGGACATCTAGGTTCTTTCCATAGTTTGACTATTGTGGACCTTGCTGCTATAAACATTTGGGTGAATGTGCCCCTTCGGTTCACTACATTTGTATCTTTAGGGTAAATACCCAGTAGTGCGATTGCAGGGTCATAGGGTAGATCTATTTTCAACTTTTTGAGGAACCTCCATGCTCTTTTCCAGAGTGGTTGCACCACCTTGCATTCCCACCAACAATGTAGGAAGGTTCCCCTTTCTCCTCATCCTTGCCAGCATCTGTCATTTCCTGACCAAGTCAAGGATTTTTAACATTGGTTACCCTCTGGCCCTGTACTGTTTTTGAGGAAGCACCCCCAAGAACCTCTCAGTATAAACCCAAGTGTCACCAATCATTGGTACCATCCTAGTATCAGTCAGCAGTTTCTGGGGCAGGTACCCCAGAAAAATCTGTGACTGCATTGGGATGTGCCTTTGTATTTGTATCCTGGCAGATAAAAATTAGAAGAAGCTTTCTTCATAGTTTATTTGCTATTGTCGACCCAGTGCTAGAATTCCTCTAGAAACACTGTTGGTCTCTTTGTTGATACAATGGTTTATTTGGAATATTGGTTCATTTTAATTTAAGTATTGATGTCTTATTATTTGCAGTAATATTATAAAACTTGTTTATGTTATTCTATCATAAGATGCTACTAAACCATTTTATTCATAGGTGTTAAATGACTGGTCTAAGATCACTCAAGAATCTATATTTAAAGACTTAGACTTTGCAGTTTCTGGCAGTAAATCTAGTGATGCCTACACTAGCCAATATGGAAATAAAAGAGAATGTGCCATATATTAGATATGTAGAACATATCCAAAATTGGTCTAACATATTGTAATGTAACCATTTAATTCTTTATCCTTCAGTTTAAAAAAAAAAATTTAGGCCCTTGAAGAACAAATATGTTTTGGATAAATTTTTATTGTGTCCTGTTTATTTGTACTCTAATCTATGAATACATTCCCTTCTTGTTAACCCTGCTAAATATTTTTGCCTTTTCTTCCCTTTGGGATCTGAATGTTTTCCCATTAACTAGATCATGATTTGCATTGTTTTCTGAGTTTTTTTGGTAATTTAATTTTATTTTTTTAATTTTTAATTTTATTTAATTTAAAAAAAATTTTTAATTTTTAATTTATATTTTAAGAAAATATTATTGTTTGAAATAGAACGCAGGAGAAAAATTTCATGTCCCCATTTAAAAGTGAACAGTTGAGGGGCTCCTGGGTGACTCAGTCGATTAAACATCTGACTCTTGATTTCAGCTCAGCTCATGATCTCAGGGTCATGGGATCAAGTCCTGTGTTTGGCTCACTGCTAAACACAGAGTCTGCTTCTCTCTCTCCCTCTGCTCCCTCTCGCCTGGCTCGCACCGTGTGTGTACTCTCTCTCTCAAATAAATAAGCAAAATGTAAAAAAAAAAAAAAAAAGTTCCATTTTTTTCCCACTATTTCTACCATTTTTCACTTTTTTTTAACTGTTTAACTGCAGATAGTAGGAACTCTGTCCCATCTTGAGGAATCTAGGGAAAGTGAGGTTGATGTTTCTTCATTTTTCTCAGATAACATCTATTTTTAAATATTCCAGATGGATATACAAATTGATTCTTAAAATTTTTTTAAAAGCGGCAGATTTTTGAACTATCATCATGTAATAATTTATTAATCTGTCTTTAATATTAAGGTCTTCTATATATTTTATCATTTTTCCCATTCAGATATATTAAAGGCATGTTCTGAGTAGACACATTTATATAAATGAAAGCCACATTTAGAATTTGAAAGTTTTCCTGTGCAATTTATTTTCACATAATAGTTTAAGAATAAAATAATGTTGGTCTTTTTACATATTACAAACCCACTAAGATGTATAAGATGTTTATTCCAGTGCATGTGGACCTCTTCTTTCCCAGTCACATACACACCTATATGGTGAGGGCAAGGATGAATTCATGATTGCTGAGTGGTTACTGTTATTTTGTACCCTATGGAAACAATTTTTGGAGTAGTTTTTTTCATTTTCTCAAAACAATAGTAGTCAGCCCTACCCAGCTTTGTTTTTCAAGCCCCAGAATTCAAAAGTCCCCAACTTAGGAGCTCAAAGTAGTCATCCTAGAATCTGCCCCATTGGAGGGGGTCCCATTCTAACAACAAAGTGCCTCAAAAGGCAGATTGAAGCAGGTCAGCATGAGTGATGAACCATCTATGCCCACATTACATTCATTAGCTACTGTGAATTAGTCCATTAAAAAGGTAAGTTTCATGGAGGAACTTAACGACTAATGGTGTTTATCAGAGTTCTATTCAGTTTTTGATTAGAAGTCAAGAAAGTGTCCAGTCAGTTAAGTGTCCTGGATGGGTGGCTCAGTCAGTTAAGTGTCCAACTCTTGATCTCAGCTCAGGTCTTGATCTCAGGGTCACTGGAGTTCAAGCCCTGCATTGGGTTCCATGCTGGGTGTATGTAGCCTACTTTAGAAAAAAAACAAAAATAAAAACAAAAACAAAAAAACTTGTGCCTCTGGAAAGTACTCCGCCAAAGTGCTACCCATTGCCATTATCACCACTGATAAAATGGTGGGAACAACACTGCCCACCTGTAAATATTTACAGAAGTATTCTAATTGTGTAGGCCATCAGGGCTAATGTCAGCCCATTTGCATTTCTCTTTGCTAAACCCACCAGTAATGTGTTTTTTTTTTCTTTTTTTTTTTTTAAGATTTTTTTTATTTATTTGACAGATCACAAGTAGGCAGAGAGGCAGGCAGAGAGAGAGAGGAGGAAGAGGCAGGCTCCCTGCTGAGCAGAGAGCCCGATGCGGGACTCGATCCCAGGACCCTGAGATCATGACCTGAGCCAAAGGCAGAGGCTTTAACCACTGAGCCACCCAGGCGCCCCCAGTAATGTGTTTTTGATGGGAAACCCAGGGAGAGGTTCCTTTGATTTACAACCTAAATAAATGCTAAATACAGTAATCATTCTGTGATTCCAGAAGGGCTTTGTCAGTAAAATAAGGATAATTATCTTTGAATCTCAAAATGGGTTTATAAGTTTACTCATTGGCTATTGGTGCTTTCCATTATTTTTTACTTGGCAGACTATCCTTTCTCCACATTGAGATGTGGTATCAGGTTATACCACAAACATTTAGTGAGCATTGCTCTATCACAATCCTGTAACAACGTTTTGTTGGGAAAATCCTCCAAACTATAAAGCTGTTGATCCTTGAAGCATACAACATCTGTCTGTCTTTATAAATGGTAACAAAACAAATGTGTTGCTTTTTAAAATATGATGATATACAATGAGGTGCTTTATCATGATTTTCTCTTTTTTTTAAAGTTAATCTTATTAATGGCTCAGTTGGATGTCCTTTGTATTTCTAGGTGGGTTGCCTATGAAAAAGAACATTTTAAAGGCCAGCAATTCTTGCTTGAAGAAGGAGATTTTGAAGACAGTAATGCCTGTGGGGCATTAAGTGGCCCCATCTTGTCTTTCCGGTTCTTACAAGCTGTGAGTTACCATCATTATTCTTAATTTTCTGTTGGTTTTCTGTCCATGAAAGCCAAACATGAGTTGTGATAGAACATGAGGTTATCAAATGTTTGGAATACCTGAAAGCATTACGCTGACCTGCTTATATGGCTTGCCTGCTTTTCTTAATGAATACTTAGGTTTGCTTTCCATCCACCAATTCCGTAAATATTTGTTGAGCACCTGCTTCATGAGCCGGATTGTGTCAGATGCTGGTGAGACAGTGGCCAGAGTCTCCGTCCTTGCTTTAGGAGAGCTGGCAGTCTGATAGGGAAGCTAGTACTTTCATAAATGCTTGATAATGTTTGCCTGTGATCGGATTAGGCACAAAGTACTCACCAGAGAAAGGTCAACTGCTCCCACTTGGGAATAGGAAAAGAAAACAGTTGAACAAAATTTCAGGTTCAAGAATTGGCCAAGTGGAGAGGTTCCAGGACTGACTGAAGAGGAAAGGTGTAGGTGCTATTTTAGCAAGAGATTAACATATAAAAAGGCAAGGATGTGAGTCAGTGGTTCTCAGCTGGAGGTGACTTTACCCCACTGCATTTGGCAGTGTCAGGAGACATTTTGGATTGTTATGACTTGGGGTGCAGGGTGGGGTGTGATACTGACATCTAGTGGGTAGAGGCCAGGGGTACTGCCAAACCTCCACAGCTCACAGGACAGCCTTCTCACAACAAGATGTCATTAGGTCCAGGGACACCTGCATGGCGCAATTGGTTCAGTGTCCAACTTTTTGTTTCTTTCTGCTGGTTGTGATCTCAGGGTCATGAGATCAAGGCCCTCATCGGGCTCTGCACTGAGCACAGCAGAGTCTGCTTGAGATTCTCTTTCTCCTTCTGCTTCTCCTGCTTGTGTGTGCTCACTCTCTCTCTCTGTAAAAATAACCTTAAAAAAAAAAAAAAGTCATCAGGTCCAAAATGTTAATAGTGCAGAGATTAAGAAACCCTCATGTAAGTGAAACTGGTGTGTTTGGCAAATGCAATTAAGTCAGGATGTTAATAAGCAGAACTTTGGGAAAATGAGACCAAGAGCCAGATAATGAAGGATATTTTATGCATATTGAAGAGTTCAGATTTTTTTTTTTCTTGATTTGACCTTGAGCCTCTGATGGATTTTAGGCCTAGTGAGCAAGATTAGATTAGAAGTTTCAGAAGATCTTCTTGGTAACTCTTGAGAAAAGGTTTGGGGTGAAGAAGGTAAGTCTGAACACCATAGGACTCCAGGTGGAAGTTGATGAGTTCACAGAAAAGAGATAAATGTTAGAGAGTTCTGTAGGATATCAGGGTTTATCAAACATTGCTCATTTTCCTCACCAGCTCTAGAGACTTTTTTTTTTAAAGATTTTATTTATTGGGACGCCTGGGTGGCTCAGTTGGTTAAGCAGCTGCCTTCGGCTCGGGTCATGATCCCAGTGTCCTGGGATCGAGTCCCGCATCGGGCTCCTTGCTCGGCAGGGAGCCTGCTTCTCCCTCTGCCTCTGCCTGCCACTCTGTCTGCCTGTGCTTGCTCTCTCTCTCTCTCTGACAAATAAATAAACAAAATCTTTAAAAAAAAAAAAAAGATTTTATTTATTTATTTGACAGAGAGAGATCACAAGCAGGCAGAGAGGCAGGCAGAGAGACAGGAGGAAGCAGGCTCCCTGCTGAGCGGAGAGCCCGATGCGGGACTCGATCCCAGGACTCTGAGATCATGACCTGAGCCGAAGGCAGCGGCTTAACCCACTGAGCCACCCAGGCGCCCTAGCTCTAGAGACTTTTTTTTTTAAAATGAGTTTGGAAGTTTTCCTTCCATTTCTATTTTTTGGAACAGTTTCAGGAGAATAGGAATTTTTTTTTTTAAAGATTTATTTATTTATTTATTTGACAGAGAGAGAGAGAGAGAGAGAGATCACAAGTAGGCAGAGAGGCAGGCAGAGAGAGAGAGGAGGAAGCAGGCTCCCTGCTGAGCAGAGAGCCCGATGTGGGCCTCGATCCCAGGACCCTGAGATCATGACCTGAGCTGAAGACAGAGGCTTAACCCACTGAGCCACCCAGGCGCCCTCTAGAGACTTTTTAATGTGTTCACAGGGACATACTTTCTTAAGATTTACCACTGTAGTTTCTTTCCATAGTAATCTGTATCCATATAAACCCTGAACTGTCTGGAATGGTTTCCAAAGCCCTTTTTGAAGGAATTGATATTGAAGTGAAGAGTGATTATGGGGTCTGTATGGACTTTGAGTGAGCACAGGTTGGTAGTGTGCTCTGGTCCTTCAGGTTTTTATCTGTTGGGGCCTTTCACCTAGTCAGGCAGGAAGGGCCAGAATGGGAAAAGTAGCATAGGGAATAAGGGAGCATTTTTGGGGGGGTGGGGTGGGTGAATGATCTTTTTTAGTAAGAACATGAGTTGGAAATCAGTTCTACCTAAAAGACATATAGGACAGTCCACTGAAGACTGGACACTGAGTTTGCTTGAGCAATGGATAACTTTTGAGGTATTTAGTCCACCAATCCTATTCTGCAAGGGTTTTTCTCTACCTAGCTCTTCCTTACTTGAGCACTAAAAGGCAAGCAAGACAAAACAAGATAGAACCTTCATCTTTTATTTTAGGTCTTCATGACCACATGCATTCAGGGAACTATGGGTCATGATTCAAAGTGTCTTCCACTTAATATTGAATAATTTTTAATTTTTCCCTCTCTATTTAAAAAACAGTTGAACAGAAGCATTGCTGATTCTAGAAATGTTCAACAGTGAATGTGATGACACCTTCCCAGAATGACTGTGACTAAAACACGCAAACAAATAATAAAACCCCAGGTCACTCACTGAAGTCTCCCAATAGTAGAAAATGTGAAGAGATATAAATACTATAACTATATAGTTAAATAATTAGAGGGTATTTGGTATAGACAGTATGATAATATACATTGGAAAAATTGGCAGGAATTGGCACATTGATTACTGTTACACAGAAAAGTTTTGGGCATTTACAAAAATAATGATACCATTTTTATATAAGTAAATGAAAATGCCCTTTTTAGAAAATCCTCTGTCCTCTTAAAATAAGATTTTTTTTTTTTTTTTTTTTATTTGTCAGAGAGAGAGGGAGAGAGAGCGAGCACAGGCAGACAGAATGGCAGGCAGAGGCAGAGGGAGAAGCAGGCTCCCCGCCAAGCAAGGAGCCCGATGTGGGACTCGATCCCAGAACGCTGGGATCATGACCTGAGCCGAAGGCAGCTGCTTAACCAACTGAGCCACCCAGGCGTCCCAAAATAAGATTTTTTAACAATTAAAAGACTACTTGCTAGCTTATAAAGATATTATCGTCCTCGTCATTATAATCTTGGCATTTATCAAGAACTTATTAATGGCCTTACATGCATACTTGTACTTAATCTTCACAAAGACCATGAGATACTCTTATGATCTTCATCTTACAGGTACAGAAACAGAGGATCTGAGAGGTTAGGTACCATGCCCAAGTGTAGAGCTGTGATATCTTACTCTAGAGCCCATGTCAAATTATCCTTTTTTTGTTTTGTTTTGTTATAGAATGATTAGACTAAAAAAAAAATCTTAGCAGAAAACTGGATTTCATTCAACCAAAGGCTTATTAGCATTTTATCTGTAGCTATAAATATATGGTCACATTGCAGACCAGTACATATGTATAGTAAATATTTACATGGCTTTCAGACAGTTTGTAATTTCATGTTCATTAAATTATTTTCAGTTGAAATATATTATATTCTCCAGATATAGCATATAGTTGGGGAGGAGTTTGGGTTTTTTTTTTACTTTATTGAGATATTATTAACACACAAAAACTGTACATATTTAATATATACAATTCAATGACTTTGTCGATAAGTGTGCACCTGTAAAACCATCACCACCATCAGGTGACAGACCTATCCGTCTTCTCCCAAAGTTTCCTTCTGCCCCTTATTAATTTTTTTGTGATAAGACATAAGATCTACCTCTGAAAATTTTAAGTTTATGATGTAGTTAGGCATAGGATTTTAAAAACTCTGTGGTTGTTGGGGCGCTTGGGTGGCTTAGTTAAACGTCTGCCTTTGGATCAAGTCATCATGATCTTGGGGTCTTGAGATCAAGCCCCAAGAGGGGCTCCCTGCTCAGTGGGGAATCTGCTTCTCCTCCCCCCCCCCCGCTATTATCCCTATATCAAATAAATAATAAAATCTTTAAAAAGAAAAAAAACCTCTTATGGTTCTCATAGTCTATTGACGGTAACTGGTAGAGTTGACATGTGACATCTTTTCATATCAGTTCTCCTAGTGTTCCTAACCTGGGAAGAAATGAAGGGCTATATGTAAGATCTAAGTTGAAATAATATGAACAAAAGGATAGAGAGAGAAACTCTACAATACAATGCAATTTTCTAATGTCTTGGCTTCAGCATGCAGAGCACTCTGGATCCACTAAGGTCAAATTCTGGACATTTTCCTTAGGGATAATGTAATCTGTGTCACAGAGTACTTGGAGAAGACAACAGGAAATATGTTTCTAATTCCAAATGAGTCAGGCAGATACATAATGACTTCGAGTTAATTTTTTTTTTTTTTAAAGGAGAGGTCCAGAAGAATATAGGAGTACTAGGCTCCAGGGATTAAAAAGGAATTTTTTTTCCTTGGCTTCCTGGATAAAACTTTCTTGGTATGCTTATTTTTCCTCAGTTTTATACTAGCTTAACTTTTGGATTTGCTTTTATTAAGATTTTCAGTCTTGGGGCCTCTTTTCAGATCTTTGAAACCAGGTGGTATGCAATGGAGATCATTATTTCTTCTGAATTAATGGGTATACCAGATCTCCACTGGTGTCTCATATTACTTTGTCTACCAGAGGGTTATAGCACAAGGGCTCCTAGGGCAGTTCAGCTGTGGGATTTTATGGAATTTAAGAACACCCAAATTATAAATCCTTAAAAAGGCGTATCTTTGGTCCTGAAGCATCTGCTCATTGGTTTTTGGTTTGTTTTTGTTTTTGTTTTTGTTTTTGTTTTTGACAGTGGGGAGTTCTGTACTAGAGACCATAGTAAGCTATCCAGATTTTCCCTTGGATGTAAATGCTTTCAAAATGGAAAGCAGAGTACAGATTTGAGTTCATTTCATCATTATTCATTCTTAAGCAACAGAGCTCCACTTAAGACTTCCATAATTATTTTAATTGTACCTGGTAAAGCAAGATGCTAGTAACCTGGAAACCTCATAGTGCTTACCATGGACGTGATTCTGAGTGCCTGTTGCAGTCACCTTCTGAACAAGGCAGTTAGAGGTTTTGGTTTTTGCGTTTTGTAGGTTTTTGCATGTTTTATATCACACTTCATACATGTGATCCCTGGACATTTAGCCCCAGGTGATTGGATTTGGCTTAGAGTTAGAGCTCAGGGACACAGTATTGATGGTAACTAGTCAACCAGATCAGACACTGTATATTTGGTAGGTTTGAGAGTAAAATGCGGAGAGTGTGAAAACCAGAAGAATGGCTCAGAAAGGTGCTTAGAAATAAGATAGAAGGCAAGAGCTGTAAGGCAAGCAAAGCCATGAATACACAAAAGCAAATGTAAAGAAGAGAGTGATGCCACTTAAGAGGTGCCTGTGGCCCTCGGCCAGGTCTCGGGGAATAGCAGGCAGAGAAAAAAGGGCACAAACTCAAGTCACACGAGTACATTTGTTTGTGAAATCGTATGCTGCCAGCTCTTGGGTCCTGTGATAGCAGATCCCTTCTTCCTTCCCTGCTCACCTCCAGCCTTGTTGCCAAGCAGCCCTAGCCTGCTTGCCAGCTCACTCTCCCACAACCCACATGGTAGGACTTGTGCAAATCATTGCTCAAGTAAAATACATCACACCATAAATTATTTGTTAATGAAAGGGCACAGACACAGCGCATCTGCACATGTCCATATTTATTTCTTAATGTCTTGTCCTGTTTTACTCCAACACAAAGTAATAACCTTGGCATTTCAGCTTATCCTCACTCCCCTATTCCTGCAGCCCTCATGGAGAGTACAGAACAGTTGTAGGGGCAGAAGTAGAAGCAGAGATGGGACATTCCATAGTCACCAGAGTAGGGGAGGAGAGGTCCATATAAATTTTTGAGAACTGCTGAGGACCCTCCCATTATGGTTGGGCCTGATTGGATAGTGGCTGTTGGTAGTGGTTCCTGCCCAGGACCAGACAGGGCCCCCTTCAGCTCATCACATTGTATCCTCATGGCCATCTTGAGCTAGTTACATACTTTCATATGAAACAGTCATGTTCAGGTTCTTCAGATGATGGAAGTTTATGTTGTCAGGACAACCAGATTTGCTGGTGTGCCACCCAGGCTGTAAATGTATTTCAGTTGGAAGGCTTGCCCTGAGGACTTTAAGGCAAATCACTCATGGGCTATAAAAGCCTTGCTTTGAGATATGTTTACATTTATATATATTTATTTTGGCAAAATAGCAAATGTGTCAAAATAATGTGTGTGCTTATATATGTATATATGTGCATGTTTATGCATGTATATTACACATATATGTAAAATTTCAGGGCTTAATGGAGCTCAATAATGATAAAAAAGTACAAGTGTTTTGAGAATAACATGTTATGTTAATAGAAGGAGGGATGGGGACAATGAGGTAAAAAAATCACCCAGCTCTCATTTTTTTCTTTTTTTAAGATTTTACTTATTTGAGAGAGAGAGTAAGAGGGGGGTGAAGGACACAGGGAGAAGCAGACTACCCACTGAGCAAGGAGCCTGATGCAAGGCTCAATCCCAGAATTCCAGGATCATGACCCAAGCCAAAGGCAGACACTTAACTGGCTGTGCCACCCAGGTGCCCCAACAGCTCTCATTTGTTTTTAAGAACCCTGTGAAGGTAACAAAGGGAACACATATCCTCAGGTTCCAAAGGTTTACTGTCAAGGGGCAATTAAAAATATAATTATGGGTTATGAATTATAAAGATTTCAGGTAAAAATCCTTTATCTTTTATCCTAAAGTCTCAAATGAAATTTGATCTAGTTACATGAACAATCTTTAAATCCTTGGAATTTGACAACTGATTAGTAAATGAGGAAATTATTTTAAGAGTATTTTCCCTCTTCTTACGGATGCTTTGGTTTTTGTTTCTGACACTGTTTTGCTTGTTCATATAAAGTGAACGTTTATCCTAGAAATCTTTTCTTAGATTACATTTCATATAATTAGATTACATATATATATATAAAGATTTTATTTATTTGAGAGAGAGCACAAGCAGGGGGAGCGGCAGAGGTAGGGGGAGATACAAAGAGCTCAATGTGGGGCTGGATCCTAAGACCCCGAGATCATGACCTGAGCCAATGGCAGATGCTTAACCAACTGAGCCACCCAGGCACCCGAAATTTATAATATTTTTAAAGGGGGGGAGAAAAACTGATATTGAGACTTATAAAAGTTGATAACATTTCCCATAGATCTGAAACTTAAAACAAAGTAGTAGAGACAGAAGAAGATATTTTGTTTATTTATTTTTTTAAGGTTTTGTTTGAGAGAGAGAGTGAAAGAGCCCAAGTGGTAGTGGGGTGGGGAGGGAGAAGCAGGCTTCCCGCTTAGCAGAAAGCCCAAAATGGGGGCTCCATCCTAGGACTCTGAGATCAGGACCTGAGTGGAAGTTAGATGCTTAACCAACTGAACCACCCAGGCACCCATGTTTCTTTTTTTAAAAAATAATGTATTCGGGGCGCCTGGGTGGCTCAGTGGGTTAAAGCCTCTGCTTTCGGCTCAGGTTATGATCCCAGGGTCCTGGGATCGAGCCCTGCATCGCATCTGGCTCTCTGCTCAGCAGGGAACCTGCTTTCCTTCCTCTCTCTCTGCCTACCTCTCTGCCTACTTGTGATCTCTGTCAAATTAAAAAAAAAAATATATATATATATATATATATATATATATATATATATATAAATATGTATTTAAAAAAATAATGTATTCTGTGTTTTCCAACTACGAAGTCTATTATAAAGAGTTGAAAAAATGTAAGTTAACTTCTTTCATTCTGACAGGGATTAAGAGCTTAGGGTAGTAGATAGGTAGATAAATTTGGACTCAAATTCAATCTCTGCCCCTCAGTAGCTGTGTTAACCTCAGGCAAATTAGTTACTTTCCTTAGCTGGAAAATGAGAATGATAGTAATATAATCTCATGTGGTAGTTCTTTTGGAAATAAGGCACATAAAGCTCTTGGCCAGTAGTATTGAATGTACTGTTAGCTTCTTCTTAATTATATTCCATCAAGCCGTAGGTAAGATGCATAAAGGTATATGTTTATACATCATTTGGGCATTTACACTGTTTATAGCTTTTCAGTATTATAAAAAAAAATGCATCTTTGCATATAAATTGCCCATCATTTAGTTTCAGGAAATTTTTTCTAGCCTAAAAAAATTTCAACAGTATCGGAGAGTTTAAAAATACTAGTCTTTTTAAATGTATTTCTAAATTATTTTCTAAAATAGCTATTCAATTTATTTTTCTACCAGCAGTGTTCTCAGACAAAACTGGATTTTTAGGTTCTTCTTAACTTACTTTAAAAAGTGAAAATTGTATAATGGTTTTAATTTGAATTTCTTTATTTTTACTGGTGAAATTTGGCATTAGCTTATTTGGTTTTTTGTTTTGTTTTAAAGATTTTATTTATTTATTTGACAGAGAGAGATCACAAGTAGGCAGAGAGGCAGGCAGAGAGAGAGGGGGAAGCAGGCTCCCTGCTAAGCAGAGAACCCTATGCGGGGCTGGATCCCAGGAAGCTGGGATCATGACCTGAGCCGAAGGCAGAGGCTCAACCTAATGAGCCACCCAGGCGCCCCTGCTTATTTGTTTTTAATGCTTATCTTTTTCATGAATTGTCTATATCTTTTGCTGACTTATCAACTAGGGTCTTAAAATTTCTTCTGTTTTTTTTTTTTTTTTCTGTTTTAAATATTTCATCTAACTATAAAGGCTTTAAAATTTTTCCCTTTTTATTGTTTTGATCTTTTGTCAAGGAAGTTTCATTTTTTTATGTTAGTTACCATACAGTATATCATTAGTTTTTGGTGTAATGTTCCATGATTCATTGTTTGCATGTAACACCCAGTGCTCCATGCCATATGTGACCTCCTCAATACCCATCATTTTTTCTTTTACATTTAAGCTTATAAAATCCTCTCCCCCAAAATACCAATTGCACATTGTATGTTAACTCTATTTCATGCTGTGGCTTTTACTCTTTAGGCACAAGTGAAACTTTAATTTCCTTTAGTTAGTGTAACATACAATAAATAGTTTGTGAGTCCCAGAAATTTACCAACTCTTGGTTAATTTCCACTTAGTTAATTCCCACTTATGTAGAAAACTCATTTTTTCTTTAAACTATTGAAGAGTAGCAACTATTAAAATTGTTCCAGTTCCATTTAAAATTTTTCCTGGAGTTATTTGTGTAAAATTATCCCATGTGGAAATTGTGCTGAGATACAGCCGCCTAAGAAACAAAATCCATATGTTTTCCTTACCTTTTCTCTTCCTCTTTTTAGAATTTTATAGAATCTTCTATCACATTATATGACTCTGACCTAGAAAGTGGGAAGTTTATTGACATTACAAATCAGGAAATTTCTGACTTGGAAGAAGTCGGCTTTGGCAGTGAAACAAGATCCATTCATGTTAAAAGTGGCGTGTAAGTTGTCTCCTATTCTGGGAACTTTGAGAGGTTCTTTGGTTTTAAAAATGTCGGTTGCTCTCATTTGAATTACCTCTGTTCTTTCTCCCTTTTTTCCCCTACTAGATGGGTTGCTTACCAGCAGAAGTTCTTTTGTGGAGAGCAGTACATTTTAGAGAAAGGGAAATACAAATGCTTTTTTGATTGGGGAGGATCGAATAGTATAATCATGTCAATACGACCTATCCAACTGGTGAGTTAAGAATGACCATAACCAATTCTAGAGCATATAATAGCATACACTTGACTATGTGGAACAGGCTTTTTAAAAGCAAAACTGCTGGATTATGTTATGTGAATATATAGAGAAAATGAAATAGCATATGAATTTTCTTAGACTCTATAGGGAGCTTGTAGTAGTTATTATGAGCTCATCAATGACTATAATTTGATCATTCTTTTAACAGTATTTATTTCATGCCTCATATGTCAGACACTACTGATCACTGGAGATACAAGATGAATAAGATTGCCCTGATGGGCCTGTCTCTTAGAGGAGATTGATGTGTAGGTGGTTGTGGTATGATTAGTGAGGAGGTGGAGTGTGTAGGCAGCACTGCGGGAGCCAGTGAAGGAGCCCTCAGAGCCTGGGAGTTGGGCATCATGCCACTCCTGCATTAAGTGATATCTTAATGGATAAAAGCACTTTTGCTAGACAATGGAGTGGGGCAGAAAAGGCAGTCCTCAAAGAGGGAAATAATCTCATGTGCAGAGTCATGCAGTTATGAAAGAGTGTGGCCAGTGTGGAAAATACATACTCCAAGAAGGGTTCCCATGATACAGTGTGGGAAAGGTAAGGGCAAGAAGCTCAGACTCTCTCTCTCTGATGGTCATTGACACACATATTTTTTTTTCCCCCAACTACATTACTCAAAATGAATTAGTAAGGAATAAATACTAAAATTATTATAATATAATCCAATAAATTATTTGAGGGTCATAACCAGTTCAAGAAATCTAGTAAATTTGACCTTTTTTCCCCATTTTTTAAAATGGTATTTTAAAACTTTCAAAAAGACAACTAAGATTACATGATAATGGTTTTTAAAATGTTTTCATATATGTTTCAGGAACCACTTGGAATAAATGAGCCTCCACATTTGGTATGTTTCACAATTTTTTAAATTTACTATTATTAAAAGCATTTGTGCTCTTTGTCTTAGTTCTTTCTCTTTCCATCAGATAAATTTCTTAGGTCTATAAATCAGGGCAGTTTATTTGGTACTTGATACCTGTGGGCAGCAGAGTACCCATCTCCATGACAGGTTCTGTTGGCCTAGACTTGTCACATTTCCTTTTGTTTTCTCCCCATAGAGCTTTAGCTCTGACCACTTTGGGATCATTTTGAACCTCTGCCCCTCCTTTCCTCCTGCCTGTCCATTCTTCAGTGTCACACTCTTGTTCAGCACAGCACCTTCTGCCGTCTTTGGAGGAGCAAACTTAACATGGAGAACTGGCTGTCTGGGCATGCTTATTATGTAAATGTATTTTTAATACCTCTAAGTCAAACATTTCTTAAAAGCATGAGTAAAACTGCAGCCCTACTTGTTTGTTTTTAGTGTGTTAATGGTTTGAAGGATTGGACAATATTCTGGAGTCTGACGTTTATTACCCATTGAGGGCTACAAATTGCACTCACTTTATGCTTCTAAAAACTCGGTGAGGTCAAAATTAATCCCAGTTATTGATGAGAAAACAAAGATTTAGAATGTAAGTGTCATTTCACACAGCTAGAAGTAGGAAAATAGGCATTTTTTAGCATCTGACTCCACTCAACTAAAGCATTTTCAGGATTTTGCATCAGAGAAAGACCTATCGTGTAATCCGTACATCCACAGGAGTAAGAGGGCATGAGAGACCTTGCTTCTTCTGTCTTATTTTAACAAATTTGGAAAAATTTCTATCAAAACCCAATTGAGTGATTAAATATTTGACATTTGCTGGCTTTAGATAATGCTAAATCTTTTTCTCTGAGTGTTTTTATTTTTCATGTTCACGTCAGTGTTTCTCTATTTCAAGTTAGCTTAGTTGTAACCATGTTTCTGTTCATAGTGTTTTCAGGTTTTCTTATTTTCTAGTTAGCTCAGGCCTATTGGGAACATTTCCTTTTTGAATATAATTAAGTTGTTATACTTGGAGACGCTTCCTGTGAGATCTTTTTTTCAGATCTTTGAAAACTCCAGTGGTGAACTTGTAAAGAACTTGTACATGAATCAGCATAACATGAGCAATTAAAGAGTTAAGCAGGGATAATTCCTAACTGCACATTTTCTGAGTTTTAAGTGCAGATAAAAGTCACATTCTTGTAAGTTCTGTTTTTTCCCCCCTACATTCCTATTCTTTTTTACGGACTTCCTTGTTTGGGGCAGATTGCTTGAAGGATTTTCTTTATAGTATTTCCAGTCCGACTTGAAGAGAGAGGAAGCAGCAGAAAACACCGAGCGAAATCAGCCCCACTTCATATTTCTGGATCTGACTCAGCCATCGCCTTGTGAAATAAGTGTTTCTGACAGGTGTATGATAGCCAGATATTTAATAACATGCAGACAAAGCCTCCTTAGTTTATCTAGTATCAAAGTTTGTACTATTTTCACTGGACCAAATTTTCAGTATGTTTTGCTTGTTTTTACTTGGGGAGAGAAAGAGGTTCTTGGCCGACTTGGCAAACTCTGGTTCCATTCAGTAACTAGCAAGTGTTTTCTCCTTCACAAATAGCTGTCATAGATTGACTATTCAGATGCTGTGCTCAAATGGGATAGTTATTTTCCCTGAGGACTAAGGAGGAAATGACATCTCAGAGTTCAAGTCCAAGGAGGGTTTTTTTTGTTTTGTTTTTTGTTTTTTTTTTTAATGCTGGTGATTTTAAAGGAAACCTCAAGGAACATAAGAAGGGAAAAGCCAGAATATGCGTATGTATAGATATAAATAAACATCATGAGTGTTACTCTGATAAATATATCATTTTTTGATGTGTCACCATATTATAATGAGGTATGTCTTATTTGAGACCCAGAACACCTCCTTTGAAAGATTCTTATTTGTCCTCTGGCTGAAGACCAATCACCAAGTCTAACTGACAACTCAAAATATACAGCATCGTTATATAGTTCTTCATAATAGCAGCTGGCATTTAATTTTGTTTTCACTTTCTCCAAAGAAAACAAAAACAAACAATATGGATTATGTTCATAATGTCATCATCTCTTTATCTTAGCAGATCAGACATCTCACTAGATTAAATCCTATAAAATTGAGTTTAGTTTTCAGGGAGGTTGTAGTCAGGCACAGTTCTCTAGAAATTCTAACAAGTTATTCCCTTTGATACAACTAAGGACTTTTTTCCCCTTAGAATATTTTTCAAATCCATGTGCAAATGTTATTACAAACTTTGATTTCTTTGGATATTGAGCCCCTCATTTTATACGTGATTGTAGTTGCGAAAAAAGCAACTGGATATTTTTTATATTGCATAATTTGGCCACATTGAATTTTAGAGTTGTCATAGGATCTTTAACAGTTACCATGTATGGGGGATAGGAAAGTGACAGTTTTAGGCAAATATCAGTAAGATTAAAGAATACTAAAGGAAAACACTTCTTCGTGGTGTTGCAGTCAGACCATTTTTATAGAATTCAAAGACCAGAAATAGGAATAGCTACTTCTCTAAGTAAAAAAAGCCCTCTATGAGTAATCAGGGAAGTAAAATTATTGTGTAGTAAGTATTTGATGTGAGGAGTACATAACACTACCACCTGAGACACTATGACGTAATAGAAGAATAGAAACTGATAGAAACAGGACTGTTCCTTGTTTAACAATTAACATATTTGTGTGAGGAAAGTCCAAGGGCTGCAGAAAGTCAAATATGCAATAGAAAGTTTCTCATAGAAATTATCATAGCATTGGAAAAAATAGTTACTTTGAAGAAATTATTCTGATATTGTGAAATTAAGCACAACTTATGTGTTTGGTCAGTAATTAAAATTCTGAGTTCTCAGTTTGTAAGATTAAAGAGCTATTACATTTATATTCATGTAGATCATAAATGAAAAGTACGTAATAAGCCTCTGTGCAAAAAGTTCCTCATAAAATGGTGGTAGTTTCTGTCTGAACTGGTAGTTCCAAGAAGTAATATATATGAAAAGGCAGTTGGCACTGCAAAACCGAGGTACCGTGTGTGTGTGTGTGTGTGTGTGTGTGTTTATCTGTACAATTCTGTTTCTGTTGGGGAGGCTGGTCGATATTGAAAAGGAAACCAGAATATAACTTCTCCACCTAGCTTTTCCCAGGTCTTAATTTTACCAAGGCACTGTTACTTAATTTCACTAGGAGTAGCAATCACAATTATTATAATTAATAAGCACAGAATTGGTTTCTTTTTAAATTTTTTTTCAGAATTGGTTTCTGTATGGACCATTCTCAGAACATTATTATGAAAATTCTATTCCAAGACATTTGTAGGGTAATCAAAATGAGGCATTAGTTCTCTGGGGTTGATCAAATTTTGGGTGAACCCTCTGGCACTGTGTATCATTTGGGGAGTAAAAATTTTAAAAAAGCTCAGATCAGCATTAAGCCTGGTTTTTCGGTTTGGGCAAAGAATTAACCCATCAAATCCAAAAAGTATTTTATGGCAAATGTGTTTGTGTGTCTGTATATATTGTAATTAATGCTCCTGGGACTAAAGACAGACTAAACACTAGAGTTGGCTACTATATATACGCCATCCAAAATATGCTTAACCTGCATGGTCAGTTGTCTGGATTTATGGTGAAATTGTGAAGTATAAATCTTACGCTCAGCAACATAAAAACAATGAACAAACTGGGTAGTTGCAGAGTAAACAAAACAGCTGTGACCTCTGTTCTCATGTGGCTTTTCCAATTCTTAATCATGAATTAAGATATTGGCATGTAGAAGAAATTGCATTTTTTGGAAGTAAAATTGTGATTTACTTCTCAATCCTTTGTTTTATAAGTCTTTAAGTTAAAACACATAGTTTGGAAAATGACTAACCAAAATATGTGTTTATCAAGAAAATGAGGGGCAGTTTCCCTGGACACACGGAGTTGTTTTTCTACAAGGAATTGTTTCAGAAGTCTGTCTCATTTTGGACTTCCTGGTTGTTGCTAGCCTCTGTATCCACCAGAAGGACCATGATGGAAACTTGCTGGTTATACCTCCTTAAGGTTGTACCACACCATGGTTGGTCCAGGGGAGCTGATTCTCCCCTTTCCTGATTTTTGGTAGTCTTTGATGTCAGAGCAGAAGGAGATAGTCAAGAAGCGGTTCCTCAGAACTTAGAGGCTGTCAGCCTCTAAGAGGACTCTTGGGAAGATGAAGGAGGCAAACATCAGTGGCTCAAAGCTGCTTTGTTCTTGATACAACACGAGCGGGAGAAAGGACAGTGCTGTCCAGCCCTCAATATGATGGATTATTAGCTACAATGCAAGCCTGTGCAAGATGAACCTGTGGGCCGTTTTATTTCAAAGCGCCAGTGTATTTTGAAATATTTATAGGGCTCATTAATTCTTTCTTCCCTATTATATAGATCCAAGGCTACTAGAGTTGCAGATCATTGTGTATCTGGTCTGAAGGGAATCATAGTTGAGATTTCATGGATTTTTCAACAAAAGGGACTAAAGTAGAAATGTGCTTGTATATAGCTGTAAGCTTTATATTTAAGATAGTCTTAACAGTAAAAAGGAGCCCGTTGGCTGAAATACATGGATGTCTTTCTTTTTTCACCATAAATCTTCTGCTAATCTCGTTGTCGTTACCTTCTCTGCCATCTGCCCCTTTGTTCTCTTAGGCCCACTTGCCTGCATTCACTCATACTCTGTCCTGCAACCTTTTATTAACTGGATCAGTGAGACTTGGGAAGAGAAAAGGCTTACCAACCACTCCTCATACTAACTGAAACTGCCTTCATATTTAGAACTAAATTGCTTCTTAAACATGTAGTCTCAGCACAAGGGATAATTGATACAATGGGCAGGGACCACATGTTAGTGGAGAAGGGATTCTGATTTAATCTTACAGGTAGAATTGTTTTCTGGGCCTCTGTGCCCAGAATCTGGTGGAAAAGATGGATGAAAATGCTTAACTGTGACATTTCCAGAAATGGGTAAGGAAACAAAAATGGGAGTTTAAAGAGAATATTATCCTTAACAAGGATCCATTGGTAATAAATAAAACACTCATATTTTGCTGAATTTTAATTTTTAAAAGATTTATTTTATGAGACTGACGCACTACCTACTGCGCTAATGAGGCACCTACAAATTATTTATTTTAGAGCATAGCAGGAGGAGTGGCAGAGGGAAAGGGAGAGAAATGCTCAGGCAGACTCCCCATGAGCATGGAACCTGATGGGGGGCTCAGTCTCATGAGTCTGAGATCATGACCTAAGCTGAGATCAAGAGTTGGACGCTTAATTGACTAAACCACCCAGGCGCCCCAATTTTGCTGAATATTTTTACAAATATAAAAAATAAAAGGTTTTCATTTGCTTTTGTGATAATGTCAAGCAGTTGTTTTCTGTTAATTAGTTGTGTTATTCTCATAGCTCAAAGCATTCAGTAAACCAGGGTTCCAAGGTGAATGCATAGATTTTACAGAAGAAATTTCTGATTTGACTTCATTCACGCCATGTTCTTTTAAAGTTCTTCGGGGTTGGTAAGTATGCTTGTTTTGAGTGTTTTCTACTAATGTTTAATAACTAAATTTCCTTTAAATTTACAGACATTTGACTTGTTTTATTATTATTTTTAATTCACGGTGAATTAAAGTCTTTTAGTCTTTGGTCAGTTGCTAATTAGCCTATATTAATTTTGCCTATCTTGTATTATGGGCCATTGTGTAATACAGAGGGAAAAATGCTGATTAGCTAACTTTGGGAGCATTGTGGCCGTTTTATTTTCTTACTGTTATTTTAGATTATTTCCTAAATATTTTGAATGCTTATATTGTATGTTATTGGATAGCATAATAGAATGTTATATAAAAACTAGTGTTTTGTCCATAGTAGACCTATTACACTGAAATTAAAAATTGTTTAAAGTATGTATCAATTTCATCTCATAGATGAGGACTCCTGATTTCAAAGTTAGGGTTTCCTATGATCACATGATCACATACCAAATGTCAGACCCATGATTGCTTTAGTCATTTTTAAAAAATTTAATTAAATTAATTCTAATAAATTTAAATTAAATCTTGTGTTCTTTGAGCTATAGCTGTATACTAGATCTTTTTCAGATGTAAATGAACTGTATGTGATTTCCAAGACCAATACATATTTCCTCATTTTTTAAATTGTAAAATATACATAAAATACAGTTTACCATATTAACCATTTGAAGTGTGCAGTTCAGTGGTAGGTCTGTTTCAAGTATCTACCTAATAACTCATAAGAATTTTCTGTTCATTCTTCAAGAGTCTTGGATTCGTCAGTTCTCCTTTTCCTCTTGAATCATTTCTTCTACTTGCAGAACTCTAGTCTCCTGGTTAGCTTCACTCTAGTATTATCTTCCTTCCATCCTTTACCAGAAACCGGTCATAGCCCAATTATTTGTCCCACAATCCAGCTTATTATTTTTATTACTCTGCTTTACATTCCCCAGTCCTCCTCTACTACCAGTCAGATCGAGTTCAGATGCGTCCTTTTCCAGATTTACTGTCAGTTAGTCTTATCTGCCCCACCCATTCCCCATTCTGTCCTTCCAGTGTCTCCCTCTCTTTCCCTCTTCCCCCCTTCCCACATTTACTCTGCCATGTATTTTCTGCCTTACCCTCTATATCAGGGGTCAGTCCATAGACCTTTTCTTTCAGGGTCAGGTAGTAAGTATTTTTGGCTTTGTGAGCCTTGCAGGCTCTGTCCCAGCTACGCAGTACTGCTGTTACGAGCACAGACGCAGCCACAGACATTACAAAAATGAACGGCTCAACTATGTTTCAGTAACTCTATGGGCACTGAAATTTCAGTCATATAGCATATTCACATATCACAAGCTGTTCTTTTAATTTTTTAAAATTATTTAAGCACATGAAAAGCAGACTTAGCTTCTGATCTGAAACTGGCAGTTGGACAGATGGCCCACAGGCTGTACTTTGCTAACCCTGCTCCCTATGAATGGCTCTAAGTTTCAGGGAAACCTAGCCAGCAGATGTTATTTGTTTGGCCTACACACACTGTTAAAAAATATATATCAACATTTTGGATTAGGGTTTTTTCACCTCTTTAAAAAAAAAATCAGAAGATTTGAAAACTGAGAAGCATTCACCTTTGGGAGTAATTAGTGATTGTTAACTAAATGGCATATGTGATTCCAATGTGCTATAGGATATATTCCAAGTTGGTTTTGTTTTTTTTTTTTAACCTGGTATACTCTTCATGTACATTACCTGCCTGGCCTCCTATAGGTATGTAAACTTGTGGCCCCCATTTAATACTAAACCAAGTATATCTTTATGGGTCAGCCCATCCCCATTCCCTCTGTCAATCTTCTTGATTAACCCTAATTCCACCAGTCTTTCTCTCCCAGATTTTCTATAGCTCTTACTAGTTTGAACTTGTCTCTGCATGTTAAAAGGATGTGAAGGTATTTGTAATATTAAAACACATAAAATAGGACACTATAACTTAAGTTAGACTATCTGCAACTTTTTAGTGAGAGAGAAATGTATAGTGGGCATCTGAAATAACTTTGTTACTAGTATTTGGCTCTGAGTTTCTTCTCCACAACAAAAGAAGTTGTTTTATAAGATATATTTGCATTTTCTAATAAAGGGAAATATTGAAGGTTTTCTGGTGGAAAATGTTTTTTCTTGACACTGAAATCTAGGACAAATTAGCCATATGTTCACTTTATACAGAGAATATACATTTTATATATGTATATATCTATGTGTAGTTTATTAAACTGCAGTTTAATAATAGAATATAGGAACCCTGGCAGTTGTGTAAGTACTTGGAAGACCTGGATTGAAGCCCAGTTCTACCACTTTCTAGATACATAACCTTAAACAAATTGGATTACTATCCAAAATTAGTTGTTTCATCCTGTAAAGGAGGGATAATAATGGTACCTACCTCAAAGGATTTTTTTTTAAGATTTTATTTATTTATTTGACAGGCAGAGATCACAAGTAGGCAGAGAGGCAGGCAGAGAGAGAGAGGGAGGCAGGCTCCCCGCTGAGCAGAGAGCCCCATGTGGGACCCTCTGGGACCATGACCTGAGCTGAAGGCAGAGGACTTAACCTATGGAGCCACCCAGGTGCCCCTTGAAGGATTTTTATAAGGGCCCAAATAAATGATGCATATTGCATATGAAGGGCTGAAACTCCATGCCTGACATATTAGAAATATTTGATAAAATGCCTAGTTACATAGGAGATATGACAGCAAGTTATAATGTTACAGAGCATATCTTTGGTGGTCCAGAGTGAACCTGGCCTAGCACAAAGACAGTTCTGGTGGTCTTAGAGTGTCGGGCTAGGACTTAAACACACTCGACGTGAAGTAGGAAGAGCCCCTTCATTTCTCACTTGGGCTCTTTCTTTTCAAAAAGGCATTTTCTAACCAAACTTCTGATGAGTGATATATTGAAGATAACCACTATCAAAGATTCTAATGGACTTAATTCTTTTGTAAAAAAAAAAAATTTTTTTTCCATTAACAGACGTATAGGTGACAGATTTTATATACTACTGTGCGATTTTTAGAGTCTAGTTTCTGTATTCCCCAGACTGACAGCAAGCCCATCATTAAATGAGGATAGAAGTGATTTTTTTCCCTAAAAGAACTTCTAATCTGTTCAAGTACTTAATAATCACTATAATCTGATCCCAGGGTTTTGTACATGAAGACACTAAATGAAGCTAATATTGGTAGCCTAAAGCAGATGTCCTGTTTCAAATTTCAACTCTGCCATTTAGCAGTTGAGAAAACCTTGGGCAAATCATCTAACCTTTCTAATCCTTAGTTTTGTTGCCTATAAAAATAAGGATGTGTTTCTACTTCATAGAATTGAGGACACAACGTAGTAATACAGGTTACGTATCTAACTCATGTATGGCACAGGGTAGGTAAGCAGTCAGTAAAGGATAGTTTTGGTTGTTTGGGTCCTACTCCTCCTCCGGTTCCCACAGCACGGTGATGAGCCTGCCCTCCCACCTGATGCAGTTTGACTGACTGTCTCACGGCCTGTTTTTAAGCTGGCTCCTGTATTACCCAGAGGACATTTCTGATAATCAGTGTGTGTTAGAAGAAGGCCTCTATGCTGACCTCACTTCCTGTGGCTGTCCAACATCAAGGGTGAAATCACTCAAGCCTATTGATTATGTAAGTACTTTGCTTGAATGCATAATTACAGGATTTTTTCTTGTCCAGTTTAATTACCATGAATGACGTGACATTGGAAGAAGTGACACATGGGTAAATATAAAAATATGAATAATTTATTCATGGACTGCAAAGTTGGGATTCACTCATGAAATCCAACCAAAATGTAGACTGATTTATATATTTAAGTGAGAATTCAAAACACAGGAACTAGAATAATATGAAAAATAATAGTATTTTGTAAGGCCATTGGGATATTGAATGAGATGACTCATAAAATGCCTAGCATGTGGTGAGCACTTATTAAATGTTAGCTATTAATTAGCAGTAAATTTTTGGCCATAATTGTAGCAGTTGCTTGATAACAATAATAACCCGTTCATTTTATTACTCTACTAGATAAGTCACACGATAATTTGCTAGTCAGGTGTACAGTGTTACTTTAAGGCATGGATCTTGATATGGCCACTGGTACTGATTTCAAACCTTCGTTTGGGGGAACTAGGGATTTCCTGCCTGGTTTGTGCAGAGTTACCTGTGTCACCTTGGAGACCCACATTTATAGGGTTGATAGTTTCTCCCTTCTATTGTATTTACTCAGAATTTTAAACTGGAGCAAAACAGGATCACTACTTTGCAGCATTAGTTCACACTCCATGTTTATAGGGTCTATGCAGAGGAAGTAATGAGGATCTGGGATTATCAGGATGTCTGATTATGATCATTTCATCAGGGCATTTAGTCAGAGCTGAGGTTTATACAGAGGTGATTTGAAGCCCTGTGTAACGGTAGTAGTGACTGAGACCTTTCAACCAGAGCTGACTCCAGAGATGATCATCATACTCAAAAACTTTGGTCCCAACATAAGCAGTGTTGTCTTATTTCACAAGACATTCCTGGATAGAGTATTCTTGGTATCAGGCTAAGAATAGTCTTGGGTGAGGAACGAGAATAGAAACAGTCTGTGGTCCTCTCAGTGGCCCTTTAGACACCAACTGGGAAAGACTAAGTGGCTATTGATACTTCCTGTCTGTTGGACAAAAACCAGTGGAGAAAAAAGAATGTGGTCTGGTCAGTCTCTCCCAAGTATTGATAAGGCTGAAAAAGGCATGGAAAGCAGTCCATATTTACTGGGAAAGGAATTTTCTTAGCAATTTTCGTGGTCAAACCAGCAGACAGATACTTACTTGGTATTAACTAAAAGCAAAATAGAGAGCTCTCAATATGAAAGTACCATCTTGAAAGGATTTTGTAGGACTTCTTTTTTTGTGTGTGTGATTTTTTTTAAAATTTTTTTATTTTTTATAAACGTATATTCTTATCCCCAGGGGTACAGGTCTATGAATTGCCAGGTTTACACACTTCACAGCACTCACCATTCAGCAAGCTAAACCAACTAAATTTCTAGTGAGCTCATTTTAGAAACAGTCAAAATGAATGAGTGTTATTTTTCTTTGAAGAATTACAATTTTACATTCATGAAGTCAAAAGTGAAGAATTAAGAATGAAAATAGAAAAATGTTTTTAAGTTTTACTGCAGAGTTGCATGTCACTGTTTGGGTTCCATGGAACCCAAGCAGTGTTAGTGAAGGTGTCTCTTGGGAAGGGCCGGGGAGCTATAGACAGAACCTTTTCACTCCAAGAACTGATTACAGTTTCACTCCAAGAACAGATTTAAAAAGCTGAATATAGTCAGGTTATGTAAGGGCAACACATTTATCTTCTTAATGCCTTTACATGGAGTGTTTTAAATCTTGGAAAAGTCTTTGTTGAGGATACATTTAGGCAGTAGGTTTGGTTTTGAACTGGAGGGAATGTGTTGTGAGGGTGGGCATCCCAGCAGAGACACCCAGATTGAGCATGGAGAAGCCTTAACAGAGGTAACGTTTTCTTGGTGAAGTCAACCATGCTACCCTTGATGGCCCTGATGCCCTGAGTTGATCAGACCTAGGAGACTGATATGTGAACCAGGTCAGTACACTAATCTGTAGTAGGTGGATTCTCATGGCTGCAATGCTTGAGAATTCTGTCCTGAGCATTTTTTTCCCTCTCTAAGGGAACAGGGGAAACTGAATTAGTCCTCAGAAGGTTATTTGTTGAGCATAAGTTTTAGGTAAAGTGAAGTTAGTTATCTTGAGATTAGTTAACTCAGCTAACATTCCCCACAAAAGAGACTCCTAGGGGTCTCAGTTGTGTGCGTGCTCCAAATTGTGTTGTCTTTCCCTGGAAAATGCGACACACACTCTACCTATCCTGCTTCTCTGATTCAGTCACCTCTCCCCTGGCCTTTTTCTCCAGATTTGTTAATGCTATAACATAAGCCACAGTCCAGTGGGTTTCTGGATTAATTCTGGGAAATGTTTCTGTCCAGTCGAGTTGCCTTTACATATATACATGAGCCAACCTCATGATTCTGTTAATTATTTACAACTGTAGAATTATGAAGGTGTTGCCTATAGCTGGCATTTCTAGACACACTGTGAATTACTGTTGAAAAGTCATAACAGTGTAATATTGAGAAGTTTTAAAGATTCCATCTTCATACAAGATCAGTATGTTTTGCAAATGACTGTTTGCTCCAGGCTGATTTGTTTGCCCAGACTTACGTTAGATTCTAGAGACCCATGGATAATTTGCAGTCATTTCACAGTGACAGGACCTTGGGACCATAGTTGATAGTACTGCTTCTTACTTACCATGACACTGGGAAAAATCACTTAATTTATTTGTACCTCCATTAACTCATCTGTGAAGAAACTGTTAGAATAGGCATTTTCAAACCCTTGTCTGTCTTTAGTTCTGTTGCAAATAAGTATCTGGATATATTTCTAACTGAATATAAAAAACATGGTATCCAGTGTTAGGACTCCTGTGATCTGAGGGAATAACGTAGTATATTAGCTTTCAGTAATGTTATGCCATAGAACAGTCCCCAGAACAGTTAGTTAGGAGCTGGAGGTGAGTGGGGAGCCCACATAAATGCTTGAGGCATTGGCCTCGTAGTGTGTGGGGTAACCTGCCTTTATTGTGTTTCCATGCGAGTGGCCTTCAACCCACTGCTTCTGTAGTGTCTCCGTGGTAGCCTGGCATGGGCATGGCCTCCTTTGAAGTAATAATCCAGTCCTGGCTGCTAGCAGCAGCCAAAGCAAAAGAAACATTGTAACAAGAGGCTGTAGAAAAACTTCAAATGAAATTATAACTGTGATGACATACATAATATTAGAGGTAGAATAAGAATTGGCAAGGCCACGCAAGGGTGCTGAATCAGGGCCCCAGCTAGAAATAGTAGACGACTGTCAGTCCAGCCCCAGAATGAAAGGAAGCAATGAGTTCATAAAGTGTAGAAGAATTTGGTTACTATTAAATTTTTCAGCTGAATCCATACTGAGTTAATAGTATTAACTCTTTTGTACATTTTAAAAAGGAAGGCTAGCAAAACCCTGCAGAGTAAACCTCACAGTTCCTGGTGAGACAGTTGAAGCATTTCCCTTCAAATTCAGGCAGAAGAACAAGGTCTCTATAATCACCATTTCTATTCAATAGTATTCTGGAGCCACAGCCACTTGAATAAGATTAAAACCAAACCAAACAAAAACATAAAGAAGAAACAAAATTGTCAAGAGTATGTACAGACAAATTCTTAGAGTTAATATGAAGTTTTAGAAAGTTTCTGGATATCAAGAAAATGCCAATTAAACTACCAGGTACTTAAGAATCTAACAAAGTGCTAATAAGTCCTTTATGCAGAAAATTATTTAGAAGACTTTATTGAAGGGTGTAAAAGATGAAGCGATATAACCTATTATAGATTGAGAAGACTCAATATTGTGAAGTTGTGGTCCTCTCCAAATTAATACACTTTCAGGCAAAATGCTTATAGACTCTTCTGTCTTTCTAGGAGAGTGTCTTTTTAGGGTGGGATGGGAACACATGAGAAACTTATCCTAGATTTGGAGAAGACAGGGATCCAAAATAGCCAAGATAATTCTTAAGAACAACAGGCAAGATCATTTGTCTTCCCAAGTATATATTGCACTTACAACAATAATAATTAAGATGGTGGGTAGACATGGAAGGAGAGACAATGGAAGAGTGGAAGCGGAGAGCATAGAAACTGACCTTCATGAATAATGGAATTGGAAGCTGACCGAAATAGCATGACAATGAGGATATTATGAGCTATTAAATAAATAGTGTTGGGACAGTTGGCTCTTTACATGGGAAAAAAAAACAAACAGAGTTAGAATCTTGGTTTACTCCAAACACAAAAATAAGTTCCACATGGATTATGGCCATCTAAATGTGAAAAACAAGCTTTAAAATGTAGAAGAAAATATGGAAACTCACCTAATGATAATGGAGTACGATGGATTTGGAAAAAAAAATGTGCAGGTCAGTAGAAGAAAGGTAAAAGGCAAGTATATTCTTCTCCTATTGCTGCTGTAACCAATTACCAAAAACTTAGTGGCTTACAGCAACAAACTGTCTCACAGTTCTAGAGATCTCAGTGGTCATAGTGTGGTAAAATGAAGATGCTGGTAGGACTGCATTCCTCCCAGAAAATGCTAAGGGGAGTATCTGTTTCCTTCTGAATTTTCCAGCTTCTCAAGGTCCTCAGCATTCCTTGGCTCATGGCCATTATCTGTCTTCAGAGTGTATCACCCCAACTTCTCTCTGTCCTCTGACCCTCCTGCCTTTCTCTTATAAGGACCTTTGTGATTGTATTTTAGGCCTCTTTGGATAATCCAGACTAATATCCCCACCTCAGGATTTTTAATTTTTAATCACATCTGCAAAGTCCCCTTTAACACATCAGGAACATATTTACAGGTTCCAGGGATGAGGATGTGAACATTTGGGGAGTGGAGTGGGGGTGGGAGGTGTGGAGGTGGGGGAATATTAATTTTTTAGCCTATCACAGCAAGCCTCAGACTGGGAGAATATATTTGCAGCCCTTATAAAACCTGCAAAGGTTTAGTGTACAGAATATAAAAAGAACTCTTTCAAATCAGTTGAGAAAAAAGGAAAGCCTATTTCAAAACTTGGCAGAAAGGCAGTTCGTAGAAGAGAGGAAAATGGCTAAGGATATGCAAAAAATGTTAAACCTCACTAGTAATCAAGTAAATGAAAAATAAAACAATAATTAGGTAACATTACCTTACTTGAGATATGAACATGTGAATGTCTGACAACACCTGGGTTTGGTGGGGTGGGAAAGAAATGGAATTATTCATGCACAGCTTTTGGAAGGAGGGTTGGTTACATGGAGCAGGGTGGTGGAACAAGAATGTTTGTTGCAGCACTGATGGATGAAAAGTGAGATCCAGGTATTACTAAAGGGTGTTATTGTAAGATACATTTCAGTGATATTTAAAAACAAAGGATGCATGACCATTAGTGAAGTATAAAAATACGAGCTGGAAGGATTCACGTCTTCAGCATAGTGGTTACCTTTACAGAGGAAGAGAGGTTCAAATTTAGCCATACCTGTTATGTTTTATGTATTTATAAAATTCAATACAAATATAAAAAATTTATTATTTTGGGGTGTTGGTTACATGGTCATTTATATATTCTTTTACAAATGTAGCATAATTTATTTTTCAAGGGAAACCAGTTAGGAAAGGTAGATCTATGATGAAACCGATTTTCTAAGCCAAATGAAAGCAGTTCTCTGAGGAGGATTATAGTTCACTGAAGAGTCTAGTCTAAGAGCCTGACGGACCCCTACTGATCAGCTGAGCGGACCTGGGCATGTTTCTGACTACCTACCTCTCAACTTTCTTATCTAATAAAATGTGAGGTTTAAACAAGCTAGTACTTGTGCAGCCTTTAGCTCATGGTAAGCACTCAGTACTAGAACAGCTCACAGACAATAACTGATATGTGTTATGCAACATCAAGACTACCATGAACTCGTGAGGCTGAAGGGATTTATATGTTTTTGTTTTTAATAGGCCAGATTTAAAAGATTCCAGATTAGAGTCTTAGGAGAGCTTTATGAACCTTCTGTTAAATTTATATCATTTCACATAGCTTTTTGCCAGCACACTATTTAGTACTGCTCTGGAACAGAGTGGTATTAGAGGTATGCATTATGGTTATTTTTCTTTAATTCACTTAAGTTGTACTTAGTGTTTTAGCCATGGTTCTTTGGCAAAGATTGAGATGAAGCGATGTTGTCAGGCTATACAGATATGGCTCTTTTCAGTGGCTGATGGCTGAATGTTTTGAAGAGTGTACATTATACTTAGAGTCTAACCAAGTAATGTAATCCTGAGGGCACTATCAACACCTTTTCCAAATAAGTGGTGATTTGAAACTCAAAAGAACTATACAGTTGCCAAAGTAAAGATCTGTAGTTTCAAGTAAAAAATTAGATTTATCCAATTGTATTAAAAGTATGTAGATGTAAATGTGATCCTTGTAGCAGAGTACTTGTACCAGGATCTCAGAACTTCCAGTTCAGGTAGTTGACACACTTTTCAAGCCACAGAGGGAAGTAAGAATAGGGGACATATGTATTCCCCAGCCAAGCAAGTTGGAGTCAAGTGCTCCAGACAACAGAAGCCAATCAGAAATACTATTCTATGTTATAATCACTGGTTTTAGAATCTGTTAGAGCCATAGTGTAGGAGTGAAGAACATGGCCTCTGAGGTCCTGTTCTCTGGATTCAAATGCCAGCTCTTCCACTGCTCTGTGTCACCTGGGCCTTGACTCTTCATCTGTAAAGTGAGGATAAATATACCACCCACATCAGTGAGAACTTGTATGGATTAAAAAGTGAACAAATTCACAGTCCCCTAATCTCAATGTATTTGGGGATTTGGGATTTTTCTCCTTTTAAATAGTGGTATGATTCACACATAGCCTTTAAGGAAATATTCCCAAAGGGTCCCAAAGGGTTTGAAATAGCCCCGCATAATTAAACTCATTCCTATTACTATAGCAAATATATTTATAGCTACACATATTGGAGAAATATTATAAATAGCCTTCCACTTATTCAGGTCAGGTTTTGTTGCCAATTGAATTAGGGGGGAAAAATTGGTTTTAGAGCTTCTTTGGTTTCAGAATTATGGATAAGGGGTCGGCAGATGCCGGAAGCTAAGCAGGGTTGGGCCTGGTTGGTGCTTGGATGGGAGGGGTTATGGGTGGATATTTTTATATATAATGCCTGGCACACAGGAGGGTGCTATATATCTTAGTTATTACTGGTATTGTAATTTAAAATGTATTTTACTTGATGGGATGATGAGGGATGTGTAGGGTTTTTTTTTTTTTTCTTATTAAAAGTTCTTTTATACAATTTGTTCAAGTATTCCTTTTCTTTCTTAACTATGTCCTCTTTTTAGAAAAGGTGTCTGATCTTTGCCTGGCTTAGACTTGACCCAGCAGGAATGTCCTGTTACTGCTGACACCTAAGAAGAGCTTTTGGCCCCAAATGGTGGGCTGTCTTTTAAGTTAACATGGACAGAGGCCAAGACATTTGTAGAGCTCAGATTGTAGTTAAGTTCTGGTGTTTCCTATTGTCGTTGCAAAGTTCAGATTATTCTATAGTCTGCAGTTCTGAAGACTATTAATAGTTTATATTCCTACTTTCATGTCTGGAAAATGTATCAGAAACAAATGTGATTTTTAAGATAGGTCTTCAGGGTTCTTTATTTCTGACTGATGACCTGCCAGTCCCCCTCCATCATCCTGTCCACATTAGCACTTACGTTGACCTTCCTAACCTTTACGTACATTTTTAAATCAAGGGCATTTATAAATTTAAGTATATTTTATAAATTAAAACCACTTAAATTTAAACAATTTAATCAGAGAAAGATCAAGTTAAATATGTATTAAGCCTCTAAAGGGTAGATGACTTTAAGCTTGGAAATAATGGATGTTCTCAGATGAAAAGTTTGATGGATTGAGCCACATGATGACCCCATTGTTGTTAATGAAGGAGTGAGGTATTTTTACTGATTTCTATAAACTCATAAAAAAATACTGTCTCAGTTATTTTCTATAATTTCATTCCCAGTCTCCTTATGTCATCATTTAAAAACCTATCTTCTACCCCCAGCATCAACTTTTACATAGTATGCTAAAGATAAATTTATAGACACAGAATTGCTAGATTGTCTTTAAATTGGGGAGTGAATTTGATGCCATTTGAGTGATACTGGCAGTCTTTTAAAAAATGCCTTTATGGGCATTTTGCAAAAGGAAGAAATAAAATATTCACAGGTCCTTTTTTTCTCAGAATAACATTTAGCATTTAAATTACATTCTCATAGTAAGCTTTTAGTTTTTTCCCTCTTGGGTTTAAAACAGTTACATTATGTGGGTCTTAAATACAGGCATCTGTCAGTCCACCACAGAGAACTTTTTACCTGGGAGAATGTTGCTAATGGTTGTGAGCCCTGACCAGGCTCCTTGCCTGTCTGCCCTTCCTTACTAATTAATAACTCAACCAAATGTGTAAAGTGGTAAGCCAAAATGCATGTATTTATTTATCTATTTATTTATCTATCTATCTATCTATCTATCTAATTAGTTAGTAAATTTAAGGATGAGGATGTTGGGGAAAGTCCAACAATAAAGTCAGGAGCTTATGTGTGAATTTTCGGTTGTCTACCTTCAGTTACCAGTTCTAGTGGGTAATTTTAGAGTCTGATGTTGGCTACATTTCTACATTTCTAACCTGCTGTTCTGGACTCCTATAAGGATATTTCCTCTGTAAGCTCTTGGGATGCTTCCAATTTTGATTTTATAGGTAGCAGAGGAGGTGCCGAATCTTGCTTGTGGTCTTTCAGTGACTAGAGGTGAATTTCTATTCCTGACCTAGTTTATGGTGTTTACTGAAGGAAAATCAATGCTTCTGGGCAGCCCATTTATGCCTGCCTTATTGTCTCACTTCACACAGTGACTGGTACATTCTTTTCTAGTATCCTCTAATTCCTAAATCTGTATTGTCCATTACCACAGCAGGAGCCACATGTGGTTAATTAATATTTATATCTGTAATATTTATATTTAATATTTAGTTCAATAAAGGAAACAAATTCAGTCCCGTGGCCACACACACAAGCCACATTTCACATGATCAGTAGCCACATGTGGAAGAGCGCAGATACGCAACCTTTCTCTCATGGCAGATGGTTCCGTCGGACACCACTTCAGACCTTCCCTAGTCAGCAGGGAACCTTCGCCACATAATGTAAAGAGAACATGACTCACCTATTTAAAAACCTGGACATTTCTTTTGCATTCTTTTTCTATCTTTCCTTGTATTTCATCCTTTCAAAGTGCTCTTTTCCCTCATGGACTGATTCCAGTCAGAGGTTCTGAACTGATGGGAAACAGTGGGCTGGACCACTCACTTCTTCCATAGTACCATCCCTCTTCTCTTGCAGTAGTCAGCCTCTTTCTATCCAGCCCCAGGCCCCTGCCCCGTCACCTTCCACTGTGCCTGCAAACATGGGCCTAGGCCACTAGCCCATTTCCCTCCTTCTCTTCACCAAAGATCTCTGAAAAATAACCTGTGCACCCCATCTACGATTCTTACAGCCTAGATTCCACCCTCCTCTCCTCCGTGCCACTCAGAGAATTTTCTTACATGTTTCCAGCTGCCTCCTGATCGCCAGACTGCAGCAGCCTCGTCACAGCTGCCCTCTTCCTCACTATGGGAGAATCTGACACTGTGGACAACTCTTCCTCATCCTTCCCTTTCTCCTTGTCTTCCGGAGTGTTTTGTCTTTGGGCTCCCCTCTCCTAGTACACTCCGCCCCCTCACAGGTCTGTCATCCTCCATATCCACCCTCCCCGCCCCCCTGCCCCGCCCCGCTGGCTTGTGTTTCCCAGCTGTGGGGAGTTGCCATACATACTTACCATGCCTACATTGGATTTGTTTTCCTGACCTCCAGATCAAACAGTCCAGTGTTTGGTGGACACTTCTCTTCAGATTATCCTGTGTCTACCTCAGCATTAAGACATTCAGTCCTAAATAGAAGTTCTTAGCTTCTGGGTACATTTTGCCTCCAGATTTCCTCATATATAATAAATTACACCACCATGTCCCAGCCACATCTTTTCGCATCTTTTTCTGTATTTACTCCTTCCATTTGTTTGCCTTATTCTATCTATTTTATCACTGTGATAGTAATTCTGGGCATCCCTTATTCACCTATCCTAACCTTCCAGCAGCCTCCCCCACCAGAACATACTTGTAAGTTTGACCCTCTTTTTATTTGGACTATAGTATTTTCCCCCATTTATTCCATTCTTTATTCTTCACTCATGTTGTTGTCTGATAGATTTCTTGAAGTCCATTTAAAGAAAAACACACAAAAATATCAAACATGTGCAAAATGTACGTTAATAATCACCAACTTAAATTTCTGAATGAATATATTTCTATGGTTCAAAAATCAAAAAGTACAAAAGGCATGTAGTCAAAACTTCAGCTCTCATTTGTGTCTTGTCTTCTCAGATCCTAGTCTCCTGATGGGTAGTCATGGAGTAGTTTCATGGGGTTTTTTTGTTTGTTTTAGAAAATTGTTCCTGTATATACATGTGAATTATGTGTGTACATGTGCCTGAGTTTTCCCTTCTTTCCTACAAAGTGGAAGCATAAGAAGTACCTCCTTCCACACTGCTCTTCACTGTGTATTCGCCTCTAAAGAAAACGTTTTGGAGATCTTTCATAAAGATCTCCTCGTTCTTTTTTACAGCCATATCTCTCTCTGAATGGACCATAACTTATCTAGCCAGACTCCTTTTGATGGACATTTAAGTCATTTCCCATCCTTTGTTATTCCGAACACTTCAGCAAAGAATAAGGCTTTCGTAATTCATTTTGCTCTTAGTTGTTTATTTACAGTTCTTTGAATATCCACAGTCCCTGCCACCAGTGCTCTGCTTCTCATGTACCAGCCCACTCTTAGGTCCCCATCCAAGAGCCTTCAGGGACTCCCCGTTGGCAGTAAATCTGTCTCTGCCTGTCAGTGGCAAGGAGAAGCAGACAATTCAATACCCATAGCAAACAGTGGGGGCACCTGACACTTTTCTGTCGGACTCGATCTGGCCAAGTGGGTCTATTTGCCTTTCCCTTCACATGTTCCTCTGTGCATTTGTCTCCCTTCCTTTGTATAGAGTGCCTTCTCTCCATTCTTTCTGGGCCTGTCCAAACCCACTGCCTCCTTGAAAACCGAACTCACATACCACAGCATCCACATCCATGGAGCTTCCTCGATTCCTGCTCCCTTCTGCTAAAAAGAATCTAGTCTTCTAGATTCCGAGTACTCTCAGGGCATATCCTTTTCTACCCTGGATTCCATTTCAGTGTCTGTGCAGTTCTCCTAACTTAGTTATTAATGCCCCGAACACAAGGAACAGCACCTTGCTTTGTCCTCTCATACCTGAAAAGCCTTCTAGCGTGGTGTCCTGCATAGACCAATGAATGGAAAAGAGCAAAGTTGATTGTGTTCTTTGACACAAGAGGTTGAGAAATACTAACTTCTAATGTAAAAAGCAGTCCTGTCCCTGGGCATTCTGGCTTCTTTTTTTTTTTTTTTTTCCTGTACATTAAAAATGCCTTTTTCTTCCTCCTAGGAATGTTTTTAAGAATCTAGAGTCACCAAGTGTTGCATTGTCAGTGACAGCTACTGTGGCCTTCTGGGGAAATCTGGGTGCCATTCCATCCCATGTTTATTCTGTTACCAGCTGCGAGCACTGGCAGGACCACGGGGTCCATATCACAGCACAACCAGACCTTAATTGGAACCAAGTGTCCATTTTCATTATGAGATTGATTGCTCTTCTAGAACTTTAATTTACTAAAGAAGTGAACAAAAATTATGAATAGGATTTAATCTCACCAGTGCAGTTTGGACTGTAACGTCATTAGAGGATGGACCAGTGGACTGTTTGCATTCGAGGACACTGGGTAGGCTGCCTCGGAGGTCACTGAAATGGGGTCACCATGTACGTTGATGCTTGCACTTTTTTGTGCTCTTAGGTTTTTGAAGAACCCTCCATTAGCCTTTTTGCTCTGGAACATTGTGAGGGAAGAGAGCTGCATCTAGAAGACGCTGTTAACTCCGTTCTGAACAAGGACCTGCACTTCTACACCCAGTCCGTCTGGGTAAAAAGTGGACTGTAAGTATGGGACGGTGCTTGGCCTGGTTCGGTCACTGTCTTAGGAGAGAGTTGCACAGTTGCTTTTGATTCCCCCACTGCTGCTGTTACGTGACCTGAAGATACTGCCACTCTTTACTCTCTCACTGTAATAATGGTAGATTCTGTTCCGATGAGACTGTGGACCAGGTCCAGTATGTAGTGGCACGCGGAGGTCTCAGAGAAGGGCCCTTCAGGGGAGAAGGGCGGCCGTGTGCTCGGAGCCTGCTTCTTAGTGTAGGTGGACCAGATGACCTTAACCAGTTGAGCCCACTTCCCTTTCAGGACATATGTATTGAAATCAGTAACTTCTTTGGTTGACACCATTGCCTGCCTAAGACAACTATTTGTAAGACTCTTAGTGTTTTGTTGTCTTTTGATTTGGCATCTTGTTTGCTCTAGAACTCTTTGTTCCAGGTACTTATCTTCACACTGAAGATCCTGGTGGACCCGGCCCACCTACCAGTGTTGCTGTTCATATAGATTGTCAGGGTGCATCTGGGGTGTGTGGGACCTGCACTTACACAATTTGGGAGACTGCTTTACAAAAAGATATGAACAATTATGGTTACATAAATTAGGTATGAACTTGCATATTTATTTAGAACAAAAATGGTAAAGGCCTGCCAGTGAGAGGCCTTGAGGTGAAAGCTGGAAGGCCTCCTGGGGGATCTGCCTCTCAGGGCGTTTCTGGAGTGTGGGCACGGAAGCTGCCCCTCCTCCTCTACTGCTGCTGTTTGTCAGCTCAGAGAAAACACATAGCTCACCAAGATTAATGTAAAGATGATTGTTTTTATTTCTTATGACTTTTAAATTGTGTGATAATCAACTCTGCTCATATAAATATTTGGGGATAACATAGCCAAGAATATAAATTGATTTGAAAAATAAGTCAACTATTATAATAAATGGCTTTTGAATTATTCACATGTATAGCAATTTTTCTTCTTCAAAGCATTTGACATTGGTGTTTCTTAAATGTAAATTGACTCACTGTCTCTAAGCATAATAATCCCCGTACTATATGCCAGTACATTATTTACCACTGAACTAAGTCTGTTGGAATTGAAAGCTACATCCCTGTGATACAGGACTTGCACAGCATTTTTATACTTTTCTTTATGCTCCTACGTGGAACTGATAGTTACTGACTCACTTGTTGTAATTTCTTACCAACTTATTTCAGTTTTGTAGAAAACTGGCACTTTTTAGCCTTGACTTTATTTCTTCTCCTTAGCTTATTATCCACCTACTCTCCCTGTTCTGGATTCTCGGTGAGAGAATGGGAACACAGAGTAAGGAATAGGGAAGGCTGTCGAAAGATTTTCTTAGGCTACAGATGGCTTAGAATATGACCGTGCACAGCCAGCTACCCTCAGTGACAAGTTTTGTTTAATCTCCATATTATCGCATATCTCTGATTTGTGGTTATAATAACAGTCAAGCTTTAATGCCTTTTGGTTGTGGAATTCACTGAAATTAATATAGAGAGAGGTGCAATTTATAAAGTCTTGCCTAGGTTTTATAACTGAAATTTCCCTGCCTATTTAAAAAGTCTACACAGCTGGGGAGATAGATAAGCATTTCTATGGTCACGCTGTCCTGACTCTGCACCAGTCTGATGGCTTAGATTTGTGTAGGCGAGAAGGGGTAGAGGGAAGGTCATCTGTCCTATCATCCATCCGTGAAAAACCAGGGCAAGCCTGGTCTTGACTGTGGGGGCAGGGTGCTCTGTCTGAACCAAGCAAGGGAGCCACCCTGTCTTCCACACATAAGTTCCGAAGGCACTGTTTGTGGTGACCTGGAGTCCTGAGAATTAGATCTTCTTGGTAGTCCCAGCTTACTCCCCTTCACTATTCAGCTTGATAACCACCTCCATCAGGGCTCAGCAAACTTTCTCTGGAAGGGACGAGATGGCATTTTCGGTCTGTTGGCCCTCCCATCTCCCTCACAACTATTCGGGGCGCTGCTGTGGGGCGAATGCAGCTGGTGTCAGTCAGTAAAGGAACGGGCACGGCTGCATGCCCCAGAGGTCTCAAGACTCGTCTCAGGGCCATGCAGGCTTCTGTGTGCTCTCACTTGGCCCAAGTGGAAGGCCCCAGGGGTATTGAGGATTTGCAAAAGCTCTTGGGCCTTGAAGCAAGACAGGGGATTTCTGTGGATCATATGAAGCTGTCCCTGGTGGCCTTGGGGAAATTATAGGAGGACGTGTGTCTGAGTGGGCTCTGAAGCCCCCAGGAGGGGCCCTGGAGTGCAGGGGAGGACGCAGCTAGGCGTGGGAGCAGGAACTAGTGCTGTGTAACTGGAAACAGTGAGAGGCTATGGTCTGTCTTTGAAGGTTGAACAGTTATGAAAAAAGACAGTATTATCAGAGAAACACAGAACTTTAGACCTGGTGGGAAGGAACCTTGTTTTAGCAGGTTAGAAACCAGAATCCTAGTTGGAATGCAGATCTTTTGCGCCCCCAGTGCAATGGGCTTTCACCTAGTCCTTCCTGTTTTTCCATTACACTTTTTTTCCCTTAAAAATCTATAAGCCTTGGGCGCCTGGGTGGCTCAGTGGGTTAAGCCGCTGCCTTCGGCTCAGGTCATGATCTCAGGGTCCTGGGATCAAGTCCCACATCGGGCTCTCTGCTCAGCAGGGAGCCTGCTTCTCTCTCTCTCTCCCTCTCTCTCTCTCTCTCTGCCTGCCTCTCCGTCTACTTGTGATCTCTGTCAAAAAAAAAAAAAAAAAATATAAGCCTAGAAGTTTTAAAGAATGAACCTTGTATAAAAGAAGGTATTTTTGACAAGGTTTTGTGTTTTATTTTTAAGTACCCTAATTTTTTTCCTGCTCTCATATAGGTGGATAGCTTATGAAGGATCCAATTTCTTAGGAAGACAAATCTTACTTGAGCCTAATGAGATCCCCAACTGGACAGCATTCAGCGGATGGAAAACAATTGGTTCCCTCCGTCCTATGAAGCAGGTAAGGAGAAAAAAAAAAAAATCCCGTAAGACCCAAAATAGCTTGATTTTTTTAGTAGAAATGTCACGAACCATAGCAACTGAAGTATTGCTCATTTAGTTTGACGTTTATGTTACAGGGGCTCCAATTAGGATGAGGAATCTTAGAGACATTAACCAGTTTGTTAAGTTGTATCTAAGGTCAGTGTTGGATTTTAGCTTTGAGTCCAAAGTCTTATTGACCCTACTGACTTTTCATGGAAAAATTAGCAGCATAAGCTCTGTGGGAAGCAAAGAAAACAATGAACTCTGAGTCTGCCCTAGTTCTACTTTCTAAGTATTAGGACTTTTTTCCTCTATTTACGTAAAACTCGGGATAAATCTTGGTATTTATGATACACCTACTGCTTGTTGGTCTTCTGTTCAAAATCTTCCTGTATCCTTTGGGATATGAGCTGATCTTCTCAATGTGCCTGTGTGCTATGGCCCCCTTGCTTCTCCAGCCTGTTCCCTCACTGGTCTCCTTCTCACTCAGATGGGGCCGTGACACAGCCACCAATGTGCAAATTGCTTTCCTGCTCAGGTTCTTAACACAGGGTGTGCCCTCTGTCTAGAAGTTTCTTCCCTCCTTCTTTGCCTGGCTAATTCTACTCATTTCTGTGTCCCATCTTCCAGGATGCCTCTTTCACCCTCTCTCCTAGTCTGAATTAGATCCTAAAAGACCTGTTTCTTTCTTTTCCTACAAAGATAAGGCATGAAGTCTGTAACCACACAGTTGTGGTTGGACAGGGCATGTTCTTACTCTACCACATGCCCGGGAAGGCAGGGGCTGTGCATGTTTTGCTTGTAGTTCTACTCCTAGTATCTGGCACAGTGTCTGGCACATTGTAAGAGTTCAGGGGCTGTTTAATGAAGGAATAAAGGTATAAATGGATGTTTGACATGAGGCTAAGAATTGTGGAAGATTTAAGGAATAGACATGATCTCTGCTTTACTGGAACTTTTACATGTTCGTTGGGTAAAACAAGTCCAACTCAAAATGGTACCATAAAATGCAAAACAGTGTATAGCCATCAAAAAGCTACAGGCAATGCCTGGTTTACAGAAAGGGAGTATGAGCATGTATGGAGTGGTGGAAGGTTTCACAGGTGAGAAACCCAAGCCTGGCTGTTGGGTGGAGTGGTCTGTGGATACGCCATTTGAAGCCTAATTAGAAACATTTCTCACTTGATGTCAACAGCCCTTTAAGGTGGGAGTTGTTATTCCCATTTTCCAGATGGGAAAATCAGGGTCAGAGAGGTAAAAGCAAATAGGCAAAAGACATCCAAGTGTCAGAACCAGGACTTGAACCCAGATTTATCTTCTAAACTTTGTGTTGAGCAACCACACCCTACTTTCCTCCAAAACAAGATCAGTATTTGCAGAGTGGCACCATATATTGCAGACCCCAAGTTGAGGGTAGCAGAGTGGATGTAAGTGCTGAGGCTCTGACGTGCACATTGGACATATTAAGTGTTAAATAAATAGTAGCCAATAAAAAATTAACCTAATTGGTCTTGTTGCCCTCCTCTCTCTCTCACATGCACACACACATGCACCATGCTCATTCCCACCCCTCTCTGGTTCTGTTGGTTCAAATTCTAGCTCTGCCACTTGTAAGCAGTGTGAGTCTGTGTGAGGAATCCAATTCCTCTAGTGGAACAGTGATCACACTGCTTACCTCTCACTATTGCTTTGAACATTGAATAAGAAAAATGTATACAAATAGTCTGACACAACATCTGGCTTATATTATTACTGTGGTAACACTTATTTTGAAAGTTCATTATTCATAGTGTCCCTTGAGAGAATCAGAGATGCTCTTCTGAGAGTGCTAAGGTTTAGCAGGCTTTTCTGGCAGAGGCTATGGTGTGGGATTTCCTGACCCTCACGTATTGCTTACTCCTCACTCCTGTCACGTGGGATGAGGGGTAATCACACTGAAAAGCCCTGGGGAAAAGCAAGGCAAAAGTGGGAATTCAGTTTAGTTTTTATCAGTTATATAATAATGCCTAATCCTATGTTGCTAGGAACTCTACAAGCCAAGCTGGATGCTGAGACGATTTTCCTCACTTCTGAAAGGTGGTTCCTTTTTTTTTTTTTTTTTTTTTTTAAATTTCTTTTCAGTGTTCCAGAATTCATTGTTTATGCACCACACCCAGTGCTCCATGCAATGTGTGCCCTCCACAATATCCACCACCAGGGTCACCCAACCTCCCTCTCCCTCCCCTCCAAAACCTTCAATTAGTTCCTCAGAGTCCACAGTCTCTCACGGTTCGTCTCCCCTTCCAATTTTCCCAACTCCCTTCTCTCCATCTTCCCATGTCCTCCGTGATATTCCTTATGCTCCACAAATAAGTGAAACCATATGATAATTGACTCTCTCTGCTTGACTTATTTCACTCAGCATAATCTCTTCCAGTCCCATCCATGTTGCTACAAAAGTTGGGTATTCATCCTTTCTGATGGAGGCATAATACTCCATAGTATATATGGACAGTATCTTCTTTATTCATTTGTCTGTTTATTCATTTGTCATTTGGTTCTTTCCACAGTTTGGCAACTGTGGCCATTGCTGCTATGAACACTGGGGTACAGATGGCCCTTCTTTTCACTACATCTGTATCTTTGGGGTAAATACCCAGTAGTGCAATTGCAGGATCATAGGGAAGCTCTGTTTTTAATTTCTTAAGGAATCTCCAAACTGTTTTCCAAAGTGGCTGTACCAACTTGCATTCCCACCTACAGTGTAAGAGGGTTCCCCTTTCTCCACATCCTCTCCAACACATGTTGTTTACTGTCTTGTTGATTTTGGCCATTCTAAGTGGTATAAGGTGGTATCTCAATGTGGTTTTGTTTGTTTTTTTTTTTTTCAATGTGGTTTTGATTTGAATCTCCCTGATGGCTAGTGATGATAAACATTTTTTTTGTGTGTCTGTTAGCCATTTGTATATCTTCATTGGAGAAGTGTCTGTTCATGTCTTCTGCCCATTTTTTGACATGATTATCTGTTTTGTGCTTCCTTGCTGGGGAAGGAAGTCTCTGAGATTGTTCAGGGTCCTGAGATAAAGGAGAGCTAGAAAAATAGCTTCTAAGTTTATGTAAAATTTTTTTGGCCATTAACATTGTGCTGTTCTTCATTATGCTTTAGAAACCATCTGATTCATATTCTGATTTAACATTTTATTTTAAAATAATATTTTTATAGGTTATTTTGCCTTTGCTTATTTAGGCCACAGCTTGAAGACCCAGCAAAGGAATTCTGGGCTTCTAAAAGGGTACTATGGATCATTTTCTTTTTGGTAAGGCTGCTGGTACTGCTGTAGTTCATATTCTTGTTTGGAAATCAGTAATAATTAAAATGCGATCCTCTTTGAGTTTGGGAATTAGGGAGTCACTAAGGCACTTACAATGCAAACCAGTATTTTACAGTATAATTACAGAAGAGTCAGACTACAAGTGTGTAATAAGGGTAATTAGTACTTTACTTGAGTTAATTGATTAAAACTGTGATGTTTGGTCCTAACATAATTGGAACTCTGTCCTCTGTGAAGGTCACACCTGTTTTCTTCTACATATAAGGTAAGGAAACTAATAAAGATGTACCGAAGCCTCAAGAAATTAATAATTGCAGTGGGAGACTTACTGAATTATATAGACGTACTATCAGTCACAGATATTTAAGTACATTACTGTTGCATTATGAATGTGGAAGTAGTGCTTTGAAAACATTTAAAACATTTTGCCTAGTAGAGGTCTTTTTTTACCTGCTTTAAATTACCAGATAAAAATTTATCCCAGAGTGTCTGTTTCCATAGAAATAAGGAAAAAATTCACATAGCAGCAGCGCACCAAAATTCAACTGGCTTCCTGTTGATCTAAGGTTTAGAGTGTAGAATATGGTGGGCTTACCATGTTACATTGTTGCATTTCCCTAACAATTTCTCAGAGTGAAAGTGCTTCCTTAGTAAATAGTTTGTTATTTAGCAAAGTTCCCCCTAGGATGCCAACATATGACCCAAGGTGGGGATGTTGAATATCCCGTCTTTTAATTCATCAAGACTGGAAGCTTAAGGCCAAAAGAATGGTTTCTTGGGATTTTCCAACCTGTGTGATATCCTTTCATTATCTGACTTAATTCACACTGCCACCTTTGGACCTGGTCTCTTATTCCCTGTGTCTGAGGGTAACTAGTATATTTCAGCAAACTTTATATTTAGAGCATCCTGCTTAAGAGGGATGGTTTTGGTGCAGGCTGACCCAGCTTCTCCACATCTGTGGTTACTTTGTAAAATTCGGATCGTAATTGGAGTGTGTGTGTGTGTGTGTGTGTGTTTTGGGGTGCTGAAACCCGGGAATGATAATTGGACTTCTTAAAGGGTTCTTCTGGTTATTAACTTAGATAATACAGTGGCCCAGAAAGCATTTAGCACACTGCTTGACATACACTAAGCTCTCAATAAATATTAACTATTATCCTTAGAGGCAAGTCCTAGATTCAATATTTTATTGGAAAACTTTGGGTATATATTCCAGGCCCAGGGGATAAAGTTCTTTGTTACCCAATTTTTTAATACCTACATAGTGATTAAACATGCACAGGCTCTTCCCTTGAATTAGTGTAAAGGTCCACAAAGTATAAAGGCAAAGAGACATTACCATAGCTGCTCAGGCCCTCAGCTTCACCTGGGTTTTTCAAGACCTCCCAGAGCAGGCATTTGGCACTTAACCATAGCTCAAATGGTATGTGTGATTACTGCAGCATTGGCTAGGTTGTTGTGAGAGCCTTGCAGGTGGGCTGTACCTTGCCTTCCTGCTCGGGGTCCTCTCCCTCCCCCAGCACAGCTAGGACACAGTGGTTCCTGAATGAAACTCAGCAAGTCCGAAACGCTGCACCACCCCTTGCCATGTGGCATTCAGTAGATGAAACTATTACCTTTTCCCCTTCCAGAAGGGCATTTTTCAGAAAAGTAGAATAGAGATTATCGTACAACTTAACCTACGTGTTCAGTAGTCTAAGGCCTATCGATAGAAAAACAACAGTTCACACATACTGGCTAAAGGGAGGAGTGAAAGTGTGTAAGCTAGATCCCCTTACTCCTTGCCTCTAAGCTTGCCTTCTATGAAACCTGATTTCCAGGTTCACAAGTCCTTCTAAATGGCTGTTTCTCCCCCGTCCTAGCCTGCAGTGTACATCAGGATAAAGAACCGGGCCCAGGATGAGTATCTGACAGTCACTGGCAATGTTGCTGACACAAGGGCCACCTCCGTGTGCGTTTCTCCCTACAGCGGGAAGACAACTCAGATCTGGCACTACTGCCGAGGACTCTTTAAATCCAAGGTAAGCAGGCACCCCGCGGACTCTGCACCCCACCTTTTGGCCTTCGATTTTTTTTTTTTTGAAGCCAGAATCTTGCCTAATCAAATGGCATTATAAAATAATGCGACTTCCTAGAAACACTCCGTTGCATGATTGTATCAGTACTGCCACGTAAGGGCACCTGGGTGGCTCAGTCTTTAAGCGTCTGCCTTCAGCTCAGTTCATGATTCCAGGGACCAGAGATCAAGGCTCACGTCAGGCTCCCTGCTTGGCGGGAAGCCTGCTTCTCCCTCTCCCACTCCCCCTGCTTGTGTTCCCTCTCTGGCTGCATCTCTCTCTGTCAAATAAATAAATAAATTAAAAAAAAAAAAAAACCTGCCATATTACTAAAGCTTTTACTGAGAATGTTAGAAAATTCATCTAGAAAATTCAGTTTCTGTTTCAAAGTAAAAACTAAGGTTATCACATACTATGGCTCTGCCTAAATGACGCTTTAAAACCAGTGACAACTAACTGGATCCAACTGGCCACTGTGCTCTTTCTTGTGACACATTCCTTTCTCTGTGGTCCAGATAAAGTCAGCTGTTTGTAATTCTAAACATCTTGAAACTTTCAGTTTCACACTCCCTAGTGAAGTAGTAGTATAGAAGTTACTAAAAAGCTTAGAAAATAAAGTTTACATTTCTTTATGACACCTCCATTACATCTGATGTTCTGGGGAAGAGAACACCAGTTTTATTATGTCACCAATGGACTTTCTCCTTTTGTCTCATCAACACAAATGAAAAGCACTTCAAAGTATTATATGGCTATCTGGCACATCATCCAATGCTTTTATAAGAAAACCACACTCAGGGATGCCTGCGTGGCTCAGTCAGTTAAGCATCTGATTCTTGATTTCAGCTCAGGTCTTGAACTCAGGGTCGTGAGTTTAAGTCCCATTGGGTGTGGAGCCTGCTTAAAAAAAAAAAAAAAAAAAGAGAAACCAAGGTCCACCTGATACATTTATGCTAACAGAGACTTAATATTTAATTGTAATTCAGCAAACCTTCATTTACCATCTGTTGCCAGATGCACCTCTACTTCCGTGGGTCTATGTCTGTACCATCTCCTTCCTGTAGCCCTAAAGACAACTTAAGCAGTTGGTGAAATTCTAACTATGCTGGATAGTATTCTCTTTTAGATCAGAGCGTGTAAAGGGACCCATTGTTGGGCACACTTGACTGGAGCTAAAACAGTATCACCAATCTGCTTCCTAACCTTTAGGCCAGTGACACATGCCTCGATGTGATTGGAGGCCGGGACACCCCTGGGGCTAAAGTGGCTCTGTGGACCGAACACGGACAGTTCCGGCAAAAGTGGAGGCTGAACAGAAACGGCACCATCAGCTCCTATCTCAGCGATCAACTTGTCCTGGATGTTAAAGGTGGGCCTTTGAAGAAACCCAAAATTTTGTGCCTCTGGGTAGAATTTTAAATTCCAAAACTCCTCCTCCTGGCTAAAAGAAATCCTGATGCACAAAAGAAATACTAATTCATTTCTACTTACTCTTGAAAAAAGATACGCTATTTTAACAAACAAAACAATCAGTGACTTGGATCAAGCAGGAAAAGCCTAAGGACAAAATCTGAGGTTTTGTTCATTAGGACAGTTGTAAAATTCTCATTTGGTACATGATCTTTGAGAACAATTCTAAAATTAAAGCTTCATCAGCCATAAAATGTCTCATTTTTTAGAAATCTCTTTTTGCCATGAATTGCTGTAGTCCTTAAAAGCCCTCACTTAAAATTGATGGTAGGTATCATTTAAACTTGGTTTGGAATTGAGCAAGGTCTGGGCTGTTGCTTTAATTGGCTTAGTCACAGCCACTGTCCTTGTGGAAACAAACAGTGCCTGACATTCAGGCCGAGCTCTGCTCTCTCCATGCACTTTGCTCTCCAGCATTGCATTGTTGGGCACACGGCTTTTGCAGTTAACTGTTTTACCTCTTAGTTTTTCAATTTGAATCATACTATGGTCTGATTTGAGGTTAATCATAGCTAAGCTTATTTAAACTCAGCTTCCCACTTCAGGCTGCTTTGGAAATGAAGTCTTAATCCACCACACAGTGGGCTGAATACTGTTGAGCATCTGTGTGAACAAATAATCTTTTCTTTTGGAATTCCCATTTTAGGAGGAAATTATTATGACAAGACTCATGTAATTGTAAATCAACCCCTGGAGGGAGAAGAAACACAGAAATGGGACATTGAAATATTATGAGAGAATCTGTACCATCTCTAGAAAGAGCAAAGAAGGAACCTCACATCCCTCAGAAAGGAAGTTACTTATCCTCACGGTCCTACATTACTAAGCAGAATGATGTTTTCTTCCAGCTTCTAAGACCATTGCTCTTAACCATGGAAACACTCAAGTATTCTTACCAGTTGTGTAGTGTCCTGTGAAAAGCATGTTCTGATTTCTGCGAAAGTTTCTAGTCCTGCTTGGTCTCCAGTGTGTGGTGAGCAAGTTCCCTCAAGTGTGTGTTTTCTCACCTATCCACCAGACACAAGTCCTACTCCTGTCACTGTAGGACACTGGTGACTGTGAGCCTGTATTAGCTATGAATATCCTAGGAGACGGTATGTGAGTGCTAATAAGCCCAGGGAAACAAATTCCTTTAGGTCAAGTCATCCTTTTGCAAGAAGATGAATTTTTTTTTTAGCAATGCCTAAAAACATATTTATTAATAAAGCTTCCTATTAAGCTGCTGTATTAGATAAGCCTTAAAGGTTCTTCTCTCCTGAGGCTTTTATAACTGAAGCACCGTTAAGTATTCGTACTTGTAACTGACCCCAGGGAAGGACCTCAGCTTTGTTCAGGAAAAAGGTTCGAATACTGGTATATTTTCTATGGCCAAACTAAAAAAGCACAAATAACTTGTGACCATCCTTGCTCTCTTTAGTAATAGACGCCCTTCGGGTGACAAGACTAACCAGTGGTCACCTGTCCTGGTGCTGAGACCTCACCCTACATTTTGCCTCCTCCTGCCCTCAAGGAGTTGTTTAGTCACATTGTTCTTTGTCTGCCTGAAGTAGTAAAGGGAAATTCCAAAATGTTTAAATTAAAACCAAGCAGTATTTGAGCCTTGACTATACCATTTTACTTAATGGCTGAAAATTCAGTTTTTCATTTCCATTTTTAAGCAAAATCAGGTAGGATATCAAGTAATCATTACCACCTTTAAAAATTATACAGTTCTTACGTTTAAAACCAACTCAGGAGGGAAAAAATACTTAAGTTGAGACAATTGTTCCCTTTGTCCCAAACTTTTACCAAAAAGCAGAAAACTGCTCTATTTTTATATAGAAAGATTAAATACTCCAGTGATATTTTTAAATATCAGCCTATGAGCACTTTAGAATGTAAAATAACAGTGAATTGTTTAAATGCAAAGACCCACTTTTTTGAGCATTTTTTATAGAGACTTGGTCTTTCCATGTAAATACTGAATGTTTTTCCTTCAATCTCAGGCTCTTTGTCATCTCTGAAGCAGCATCTATAAAATTCACATATGCCCATAGATGTGAGTCCTTTCATTAGTGTGACAGTATTTAATGAAACTTATGTTATCAGGGTAACTTTATTTTAATGGGGGGGAGGGGGTTGTGTATACACAAAGGTATGTATATTTTCATTGTAAAAAAAAAATTTAAAATTTTTCTTTGTGTTAATTGTTTAAAAGATTTTTGTAGGGCCGAGACTCTTTAAAGAAGTTGTTTCTTCCAAAGAACAACGACAAAGCCAGGTAACGACCTTTAACTTTCAATGATACATTTATTGGAGTTGTGCCTTTTCTACCACACTGGAATAAATGAGTTTGCCAAAAGTACGGTTTTGTTACTGAGACACCTTTCTTCTGTGTGCCTAACTCCCTGAAACAGGTACGGCTCATGTTATTAGTAACACAGGTGAGGAAAATTGTTGTAAGACCAGGTCAGTCCCAGTTGACTGACTCAAAGCACCACATCAATCATTGCTCTTCTTTGCGTATGTGTGTATCTGTGAGACAGTACACCCTGGATTCTGGGAAGGCACTAGACTACCTGGATTAAGCATTCTGTCCAGAGGGATAACACCAGGTTTTCCTTTTCCTCATCGGTGGTAAGTTTCAGGTCCTTGACAGAAATAGCTGAGTGGTCCCAAATTTGCTTCAGTGCATCCATATGTGATAAAGGGAAGCGAAGTCCATGGGACTGAAAAATGATAAACTAGTCAGATGAAAAATATTAAAGTGGTATTTTCATAAAAACTTGTACAGTTCTCAGTATTTTTGGTACCCTTACAACTAGATAATGTATAGAATTTGCCAATTCCCACATAAAAACTCAGATTTCACAAAAGGTCTCTGAGTTTATATCCTAAGAAATTAGTCATTTGAAGTGCTTCATATTTATATTACACATTTCCTACCAGGCTACCGGGTCCCAGCTCGTATCTTTTAAAGCTGGTATATGTGTATGTATATCACAGAACTGTCTGACTTAATCATCCCTGTGCAAGGGCTCTGTTAATTGTGTGAAACATTAAGCCCATGCTGCAGTCACAAGAAAGCACATCCCCCATAAATTAAAGGTAACACATTCTTCCCAGCCATCACCAAATCACAGGAAAGACATTTTAGGTTGGAACAGACCTCTGTTTCCTCATTTCCCATCATGTGTGTCTCTCTCCTATTCTTCAAGGAATGATAGATGTAAACCATCTTTTTCTGAGTTTCATCCTTAAATAAAAGGTAAGAGTTGTCAACAACACAGTATTGAGGAGGTCAAACCAAGGAGGGTTCTCCAAAACAAAATTCAACACCAAGAATCTTTTTGGCACAAAGTTAGAATATATATATACACAAACTATATCCCTCAGATTTCTATTTGTGTATAGCAAATAGGCACTGGTCTTTTTTTAAGATGAAACAGTGTAGCTCATAGAGCATCATCAGAAATGTGGCTTAATGAAAAAGCAACTACTTACATATCAGCTTATCAATGAAACATTCAAGTTTCATTTAATCCAGCCAGCACTTTTTTTATATCCATATATGATATTCCCAGTTATAAGCTGGCAATTTATGAACACCACAGAGTGAATGCTACCTCTTGAGAAATACCGGCTGTGGGATCTATAAAAACTTCCAATTACTGTAGACTCCTGTCCATCCATCTTACACAGTGACCAGAACCTCAGTCCTTGTCACCTCAGATAAGGGTTACTAGGACCTTTTTTTTTTTTTTTTTTTTTAAGAATACAAGAAAGTTTTGAGGTTTTCTATATATACTATAAACCAGTCCTGTCCAGGTGTGACCCTGACGGCTGTGACAGTCTGGTTATGCACACATCTAGCTCCCCTCTCAGCCCCTCCAGTCACTCATGGAGTACCTCCCAAGATGGCTGGCCAAGAAGAAGAAGGTGAAGCCATAGCTCGAGGTCCTTAGGATTGTGCAGGGAGCTTTAGTAATAAATACGGAAGCTGTAACCCAGATCAAGTGAAGCCCAGGAATTTATCATTTCTAAAAGTTTTCCAGTTGAGTCTAGGATCAGTATGCCAGTTTTAGGAACCATGGGGCTAGGTGGCAAGGTTATGGATATAAATTTTCTTCTCCATGTCTAGAAGATAGAACATCAACAAAATCGTACATAATGACAGACTGGGCAAGGTACAGGATGGGAGAGTGCGTGAGGGAGGTGTGTGAACAAGGAAGGGTCTGCAGTTGTCTGAGCAAGTGCAGTATGGCCTGAACCAGAAGGCAGAGACCAGGCATCCATCACTGCATGAGGGAAATGAAGGAGGGATCTGTGGGCATGCGGGCCCACCACCAATGCCCAATAGGCAGGCATCCTTGGCATAGTGAGATCTGGGTACCCTCTGATGTAAAGTCAGGGCACTACGTTAGGAGGACAGACAGCTGCCCAGCGGGTCTGAAAAGTTAGGGGCCGTCTGTTAGTTTGATAACTTGAGGTCCGTGATGGAAATGTCCTGGGAGGAGAGGAGACCTCCTCCCCTCTGGATACTCACAGATTGATCCTGATCCGGCCCTACTGTGAGGATGGTGTGGTCTTTGAACTGCAATCTCACTGTGCTGTCCAACCTTGGTAACTGTCCACCTAGAAGACCCAGAGGAGGAAAGCCAGCCTTCACTAGAAAACCCAGGCTCAAATTTGTGTGCAGTGAATCCAAATGTGGGGTGCCCTCCAACTCTAGTATTGGCTTACCCCATATTTATGATACTGAAGTACAGTTTACAACCTTATGGAGCTCATTCTTACAGATCTAAACCAGGCCACAGAAGCAGAGTAGCTGTACCTTCTGCACCCAACACTGGCTTCCCCAAGTTCCAGCCTCCGTCTGCCGCTTGCTCTGTGTGTCAAACCCAGCAGTACAACAACTGAGTCCATACCACACCACCTCACCAAGGACTAGTTGTGTAATCCTAGAAACTTACCCCATCCATGGAGGTCAAGCATTGTGTTATGAAAGCCACCTAATTAAGCTCACAGAAAAAAAAGTCCTTTCCAAGTTGGATTTAACTTCATACAAAAGTTACCCACTAAAAAGAGACCAGACTTACGGGGTCATCTGGTTGAAGAAGGAGTCTTGAGGGAACATAGCGTTACAAACTCTAACGGCTAAGACAAGGAAGAGTTCTGGTAAGATATTCTGTGCTATAAGCTGATGCTCAGAAAACTGTTTTACTAAAGATTAAAATACATACGTTGGTAAAAATCTATTTTGAACAGGTGCAAAAACAAATTCTAAACTTCCCCAAAAGACGAAATTATAAAGTGGAATCAATTATTATAAAATTATAAAGTGGAATCAATGTTAAAGGTGACCTTACAGATTGTCTTATTTTAGTGGGTCTCAACCATGAGAAAGGAAGCTTTTATGAACCTTAGTAAAAATAATTGTCTCAACTCTACAGAGAAGGAGAAAAGCAGCAGGAGAGCTGGCCTGGCACTCAAAGCCCTGTCTCCGTGTCCTCCTGCTGAACACAGACCATTCCACAGAACACCAACATTCAACAAGGCTACTCTGAAAGGGCGAAGCAGAAGCAAGACCAGTCCAACATCATGTCCGAGCTCAAGTGAAAGCAAGAATACTGTCCAAACCTCAAAAATGACCCAATGCCCCTGTCCCGCTGATCTCCCTTACTGCCACCTCAGCCTCATTTCATCCCTCCTGCCTACACAAGACCAGATTCCTTATTTTCTGACGGCATCCATCCCAGAACAAAGCCCTGCTTTCTCAACCCTCCTGAAAAATCACCTAACTCAAGCTATAAATATAAATCCCTCCAAAAATCTTATACTGAGATGCCCCACAATTCCCAGCAGTGTGTGGTCTTCCCTGTTGTAACAAGTCCTAAATTCATCTGTCCCACTGCAGGAGTGTTGTACTGATGGCCTGCTATCACCACCTATCCAAAGGGTTAGGTCATTTGCAGCCTAAACTGGTCACAAAATAGTCACTTGGAACTCTGGGAATGTTAGTGACAACCTTGGGCATTCTTACATTTCACCCATCCTTGAGATAATCTTGCTGGAATTATTTTAGTGTTCAAGTTCTTAAAGCTTCCTGAAGATGGTGAATACCAGAGTGCCCATAAATACACACATTTCTCACCCACAATCACAGGACTCTTTCTCCCCATCATGCTGGGACGCAGGTTCTTTACAAAAAGACTTGTGAGATGCACGATCCCTAAAGCAACAGCACATCTCATCCAAACATAACATGCTAAAGATAGATCTAGGTCCACCTTAATTCTAAAATGCTGCTCACTTTCCACCTGTCCAAAGAGGAGCCCATCCAGGAAAGCCTTGAAATACCGCACCTGGTGTTGAAAGCTCCGCTGGGTCTCCCATATGGTAAGGGGGGAGTCTGTTCATAACAAAATCCTTCTTCATGTCAGCTGAAAGCAGCTCTTTGGTGCCCTCCAGCCGGTCGGCAAGGGTCCTCAGAAAGCCACTTAACCTTCTCCTCGCAACAGCCATGGCGTCCACCTGCTGGAAGGAGAAGTGAGTCCTGGCCCGAACTCCAGCAGGGCTTCCCGCGCATGTCCTGGTCTCCAGGGCAGCCCGTGGAGCGTCACCAGCCGGCATGGCCAGTGGGGCTCCTACGCAGGTCTCACGCCTGTGGACTGAAGCTACTGCTCTCCCTGTCACGGGACTCAGGTTCAGCATCTCCCTCAGCCAGCGTTCCCACCCTGCCCTCTAGTGCTCCCACGCAGTCTACACAACAGTCTCAGCCCTTCAGCTCCCACATAACGTGCAGCGCCGCGGTCTCTGCAAACCACGCATCGATGCAGGCAGCGCAGGAGGAGATGAGTTTGACTCCAGTGGGAAGAAGGATCCTGGAGTCCAGAGGAGGCAGGCCACAGCTTCTGCTGGCCCGGGCTGCCACTGCCCACCCCCCGACCCAAGTCTTTACTCCTTACCAGGAGCAGCTGCCGGGGTATGCCAGCCCGGAACTCCAGATCTTCCTTGGCAGTGTCGAATACAAGCCCTGAAATGGTGTCCAAAAGGAAATCTCCCCACGAACTGCAACATGAACCCAGAAAGAAAACTGTGAACACCCACGGAATCTACATAAAACACTGATTACTAGTAAATCCCAAAGCTACAAACTATATTCTGACTCCCCAGGCACAGTGAGTTCCATTAATTGGACATTACTCAGCACAAAAAAACTTGAAGGCCTTCATCAATCACACTGCTTCTCCCCCTCCCCTTTCCCAGACACTCAGGAGGAAAGTTAGAAGGTGGGAAGCTAGGCTTTAATTCACGACTTCTCTTAAAAGATACCACACAATCCTATACAGGTGTAAGTAGGAAGTTCAAGGGCCCAATTTATTTTTAATGTTTTCAGTTGTAACACAAAAATGTCTATGAGAGGAGCTCTGTAGGAAATTTTTAACAATCACAGGACCTAAAAAATAGTTTATATTAAAAAAATTCCAAAAGAAATACGTTTAGGGTAACAGCAAAATCCCTGGACTGTTATACATTATCTGAACTGTTAGACATTACATTTTCCTTTTTCCCTTATAAAAGAGGGGCACTCTTCCTCAGTGAAATATCCAACATCAATTAATTTCAAAACAGTCAATATGCAACTTGTTAACCCTAGCAGGGCTAGAAGGGTAGAATCCAGTGGCCAAAAATAACATCTAGGGATGAGCATCAGTGTTCAATTACCTGAATTTGTCTGGGCCATTTACAGTTGGAGCACTCCTAAATGTGTGCCACTGTAGAAACACTCTGTGGGGTTGCTCTCTTTAAATATTTCTAGCTATTTAAAATCTTCCCTCAGTATCACCAGATTTCAAATTGCTGGCTATGTGCAAAAATGGGAATTCACAGTATGACTTTTGCTTCTCACTCAGTAAGCAAAATTAACACTTTTATGCTTCCTTCCAAAAAAGTGTCAGAAGACAAAAGTCACATCAGTGACACTTTCCCTAAGATGTCTACCATTTGGTGCCCTCACACTTTGCAACTTAATGTTACACCCAGCCTCACATCTGACTGAATGAGCCGCCTCCTGGAGATCTTTTACCAGCACAAAAAGAAGCTCTTCTTTTGCAGGGTCATAGGTGAAATTGTGTGGCAGTTGCTCATGAAGAGAGGTCATTGCAGTTAAACTGAGCTCTGTGCTCTTGTTAGAGTCAGAATGGATCTTGGGCCAAAATTTGAGATTAATATCTCTTGAGGGGTTCACTTTGGCAAAACCGTCAAATTAACCTGCTGCTGTCCCAGATCCCAGACACTCCCAGGAACTGACCCTTGAGAGGGTTTAGGGAAAGGCCCCAATCCTCACCGTGCCAGTGCTGTCAGGGGTACCAGGCCCACGGCACAGGGACATCTCTGGGGAGCAATGGTTCTTGAGTTCCAGTTTGTCCCATTCTAGCTCCAGCACCACTGATAAAGGCACAGGTCAGCGTCTGACCTGAGACTCCTCAATTACGGTGCCTGTCCACCTCCCCTGCTGACCAGAGAAGGCACGTGTGGGACCCAGGGGCAGCCCACCAGATCTTTGCTCTTGGGATTAGAAAATAGTTTAGCAGAAGTAGAAGCTATTAGATTCAGGGAGATAAAGGGAGGTCAGATAAGCAACTGATGACGGCTTATGGATGAGTCAATGGTATGAGTAAATAGGAGATGAGGAAGGAAAACAAGTGCACAAAAAGCCACTGACTAGAAAACTAGTTGGAGGCATCAAGTGAATGCAAAAGACAGAGAATCCCAGAATGGGGGAGTAGCTGAGTCACATTAACGGCAGGACACCAGAAGCTACACAGACACCCACAGGGCCAAACTGGCTGCCAAGGCCCAGAGCTGCTTGACACCCACTATGAACTTCTGGTTCCAGCCTCCCTGGGGCTAGCCCTTCTCCAGTTCTTACGACCCCACTCCCCCAATTTTTCCTGCTCTTCTTGAGCCTGCCGCGATGACCTTCTGTTCCTGGCTATGCCTAGTGACAGTGAGAAGAGCCTTTTTCATAAAGGAAGCATAACACAAGCTTTGGCCTACTTGTGGGCAGCGACTACACTAACTATAGGCCAGGCTCCAGCTAGTTGCTTTGGTCAGCCTCTTAAACACATGGGTTCATGTCACCCAGAAAAGCCAGATGAGGAAGAAGTCATGCTTACTTGTTTTGCAGGTTATGGCTCTGAAGGTAGGAGGGGACCTGCTGTCCACTGGGACTGGGATGCCTCTCCTACCCTGACCATCTGACCCACCTCTGCTTTCTCATCCTTTAAGACTCACTCAGCCTGGGTGTCATTCCTGAAGCCTTCCCTGTGCTCCTCAGGAGTCTCCTCTGCACACCCATGATGGAATTATCCCACTGCTAACTATTTCCCAGTCCGTCTCCCCTCCCACCACCACTTCCAGAGCGCAAGTTCTTTCCAAGCGCCTTCAGTCCCAGGCCGCATTCCCAGCAACTGCACAGGGTCTGGTGCTTGCACGCTGCAGGGTGGCGACGACTGGTAGGTGCTAGGAAGGTGGCTGCTGGCAGGAAACTGCTCACAGGGAGGCTGCCGCTGCCCAGGTCCTGTGAGGCAGCACTCACCAAAATGGAACACGGTTTTAATTAGAACTGTGTTCAGCACATGTGCTTTTAGGTCTCACTGTTCCAGACTTCCTTTCCTACTCAATTTCATGAACTTTATAAAAAGTGGAACCCTTAAAAGAGATCTGGAGGTTTCAGTGGATACAGAGTTTCTGTGTGGGGTGATGAAAATGTTTTGGAAACAGTGGTGATGGTTGCACAACAGTGTGAATATAATTAATGTCACCAAATTGTACAGTTAAAAATGGTTAAAGTGGCATATTCTATGTTATAAATATTTAACTGTAATAAGAAAATGTTAGAGAGGCCACAAGCCCAGCCTGGCTTCACTAACACAGCACCGCAGCTGTGGTTCTTTCTTCCCGAACTCTGGGAGCCTCATGGGGCAACTCCCAATGTTCTATACGATTAGGCTCAGGATGTTCCCAGGAGGAACCCCAGATAGACCTGCAGCATGGGCAGGACTCTATAAAGGAAATGGAAGTTAGCAAGGGAGCCTGAAGGAAACCTCTGAGGTTGGAAAAAACAGGACAGCAGTGGCCAACCCCCTCATTCCCTTCTGCATGTGGCTGCCATGGGCCACAACTTGAGCTTCCCTGGGATGGACGGCTGGGAGGAGAGTGTTTACTTGTTCTGGTAGGTGCTGATGGTCACGTGAGTGGAGTGGGCCAGCCCTGGAGGAGTGTCCGCTTGATGAATGGTCCCTCTGGGAAAGTACAGGAAATCACCTGGCTGAAGGAAATTAAAATAAATAAATAAATAAATAAATAAAGAGAGAAGGGAGTTAATAAGGAGGGTGTCTTTTCAATCCTCCATGTCTTAAAGAGACAAAAATAGGCTCTGGGTTTCAGTCTTCCATTCTAGAAACCTACTTTGTGATTCCTGAGGTGGTCTGTGTGCTGGGCTCCTGGGGTCCCACTAGTCTAGCTTCACCATGCCTGTGAGCCTGTCATTGTGAACCCCAAACCTGGAGAGGGTTTCAGTACCCACTTTCTTTACTCACAAGCTAAGAGCAGGTACACTGAAACTGTCCTGCCCCAATCCAGGGATCAAGCAGGTGACACCCGGGAAGCCTGCACCCTCCCCTGTCTACCCTTCAAGTGGTGGAGTGAAGAGTAGGAGCCTTACAGTCAAACAGACATTGCCACTTACAGGCTAGTGACCCCAGGAAATTACTGAACCCCCCTAAGCCTCAGCTCCTCCACCTATAAAACAGAGGCACCGGCCCAACAATCACAGACTTATTTTCAGGATTAAAGGAGATGACATCTCCAGAGTTCCTGGAGCCATGACGGCAGGAGGTTGTACTGTAATTACTCTTCTACCTGCCACCGCCCCGCCCCCAGCAAGTTGGTGAGCTCTTCTAGGCAGGGTCAAGGTCCTTTATGTATTCCCCAGAGCCTAAGCCACCAAAGCATCAGGTATACAACAGAGGCTCAATGAATGTTTAACCCTTTTCTTGAACCTAAAAACTAGATGTGAGGGAAGATTAGTCACTCTCTTGGGCAGGTGAACCTCTTCTCTGTCCCAGGTCTCGCCCAAGCCAGGGGACAGAAGTATCCTTCCTAAATCACTCCAGAGGCTACACCCTCCCTAATCCCACCTGGATTAAAAAAAAAAAAAAAAAAAAAAAATCTGCCACCACAGGAAGCAGTCAGCTCACTGGTGAAGAGCATGGGCCCTGCAGAGGCAGCTCAAGAAATAGCAGATTTAAACAAAACAAAACAAAACAAAACAAAACAAAACCTTTCTTAATGTTAAGATTTTCCTTAAAGCAAGAAACAATATACAATTAAACATATTCGTGAGCGCTATCTTGGTGGTTCATGCACCCCGAATGACACCAAGATGACAGGGAAATTACTCCTTCAAGCAAATGCTTTACTCACAATTATACCTATCACTCACTCACTGTCTCTGCATCACCCCTCTGAATGGGACCTTCATTTGTGCATTTATTCATACCACAAACATCTGACTAACCAATCTCCATCCTCGTCCCTTGCCAGGCACCATGCTAGGCACTGGGGATAGAGTGGTAAACAAAACAAGGCCTGCCCTTTGGTAGTTCATTCAAGACAAAGAGCAAACATTTGAGGAGAAAGAAGAGTCAACGGATACCATAAAAACATTCTAGTGGAGCCAGGCAGATAAAGCAGTAAATAAATAAGGTCCAGTGGTGGTAAATGCAATGAAAATGAAAGAAGCAGGAAGGAGAGGAATGAAGCATATGGGAGTGGGGGGTCAGGGTGTGCCTGGGGTAATGGGTGCCATTTTTATTCAGGATGGGCACTGAAACCTCACTCTGCTACAATGACATTTCAATTGAGACTTTAGGAAATGAGCAAGCCAGCATGGGACTACCTGGGCAGAAAAGATTCCAGGGAGAGGGAAGAGCAGCATAAAGGTCCTGAGGTTGAAAATGTGCTTGGCACCTTTGAAAAGCATTGGTCAACGTGGTAGGAGAGTAGTGAGGGTGGAAATGATGGGCGATGAAGTGAGAAGGCAGCAGAGGGGCCAGATGACGGGGCATTCTGGGCTGTTTTAAGGATTTCGGCTTTTATTCTAGATTTAAAAGAAAGGGCAAAGGGTTCAATGGCTCTCAAAAGGAGGTCTGGGCAAAGGGTTTAATGGAACTCGAAAGGATCATATGGTTGCTACGTCAGAAAAGTCTGCAGTGGGGATACCAAATAGGAGGCTTTTGTATAGATCCACATCCAAGGATTTTATCCTGAACAAGCAGGAAAATGGAGAGCCAGTTACAGGAAAGGAGGCTAGGGAGAGGGTGGGAAATGGGAATTTACTTTGCAGAATATTAAATTGGCAATATCTTTTACCTTTTTAGTGAAGATATTAAGTAGGTAGCTGGATATAAGTCTAGTGTTTAGATACGTAGGCTAGAGACAGAACATAGCACAGAAAATATGACAGTCTAGAGGGAATTTAAAACCATGGGAGTAGGTATGGATTGAGGAAAGAGGTCCAGGAAATAAGCCCTGGCACCCTAACTTTCAGAGACGCAAAGACTGAGGGCAAAAGAGCAAAGGAGAATGAAGAACAGCCAGTAGGTGGGCAAGAGAAGAGAGGGTGGCATCCCGGAAGCCCAGTGAGGAAGGCAGGAATGACCCACTGTGTCCAGCAAGGCTGACAGGGGGCTGCTGGATGCAGACTCAGAGGTAAGCACTATACTGGTCTTGACAACATGGAGGCCCCCAGTAACCTTGGGGAGAATGGTTCTGGAGGAATGGAGGAAAGCCTGGTGGGAGGAGTGCCCAAGAGCAGGAAAGAAGACCAGGAATGGTGACAGGGTCCCTACTGTCTACGTCCTAACCCCAGGCACCTATGAATATTTAGGGCACATGGACAAGGCCAATGAAGGCTGCTGGCAGGGAAATTATTCCAGATTATCCAGACAGGTACTTAAAAGTGGAAGAGGGTACGGCAAGAGAGAACCAGAGATGGCAGTGGGAGAAAGGCGAGGCTCTGCGTTGCTGGCTTTGCAGATGGAGGAGGGGCCATGAGCCAAGGAATGCAGGCGGCCTCTGGAAGCTGGAAAAAGCATGGAAATGAATTTTCCCCTAGAGGCCCTGGAAGGAATCAGTCCTGCCAACACATGATTTCAGCCAAGTGAAACCAAATCCCTTTTGTACTGCTGAATTGCACAACTGTAAGTTAATAAATCTGTGTTGTTTTAAGCCACTGAATTTGTGAGAATTTGTGGGAATTTGATAAGTAGCAATAAATATGTTGACATAGAGCCATCTCTTCCAAGGAGTTTCATTACAAAGAGGCACTGAAACATATTTTTTAATTCTTACAACCTACAAGGTAACTATTAGGATCTCCTTTTCAAAAAAGGAGAAACTGAGACTGAGATAAATAAGATGCCCAAGAATGCACAGCTCTTAAGTAACAGCAGCTGAATTCAAACCTAGGTGTGTCAGATCCCAAACCAGAGTGGTGTTTCCATCGTAGGAGGGGGTCTTCATCCTGAGACCCTGGGTTTGGTGACCCTCATTGTGGCCTTCATGCCCTCCCCACCCAGAGTGACTCAGCTTCTCTGTTTCATACACTGGGCATTTACACAAGATTTCATTTGAAGAGCATCACTGATTTAAACCCCACATGTATATAGACATGCAACTTGAATAAAAACCCATAGTACACAATGCTTGTTTCTCCTCCCAGGAGACTCAGGGCTGCTCTTAATGAACTGAGACAGGATGGGTGTGATTAATGGGCATCACCACACCTCCTCCCAGTCTCCCAGAACTGCCTCCCAGAACCCACACCATCTATACCTGAAGACCACTAGGAAGACCAACTTTCTTGGGCATAGCAAGTAGCCAGTCATCAGGCTAGGTAACTCAGCGCTGGCCTCAGACACCATGGACAGCTTAGTCTATGGCCTAAAAATAATCAACCAAGAGCCTATTAGACATGCTTCACCAAGAGAGAGGGTTGGGGAACTCTTTCTCTAAAGGGCTCCATAGTAAATAGTTGTGGTTCGCAGGTCACGTGATCTCCATGGCAACCAGCCAACCCTGCAGGTGCGATGTGAAGGCAGCCCTAGATGGCAAATAAGAAAGGGATGTGGCTGTGTTCCAGTAAACTTGATTTTCAAAAAAAAGGCAACAGGGCATATATTTGGCCCATGGGCCATAGTTTGCTGACTGCTGACCAAGAACTTAAAAAAAAAAAAAAAAAAAAAGTACCTTTAATTGTATTTATTCAAATCTCCTGTAATATAAACACACATCTACAAAAGGAGATTATTTCTCCCAGTCACAGGCAAACAGGAAAAGCTTTTGAAATCAAGAAAGGGCCATAAAGTATTGAGTAATAACTAATTACAAGTCCAAGACACAAGAAATGCAACAATAATAACTATATGCAAGTCTATCAGGTTGGTAGAATTTTTGGAATGATTTGAGCTATTTTATCTTAATTCAACATATAAAGTTGAATTACGAACCTATTCTTATCCCTCTATGATTTTTTTCTCAGAAGTCTCACCTGCTAGGGATAGGCTGTGATCCTAGCCAGGCTAACTGCTCAAAGACAGACTCTCTATAGCAAGAGGCCAGCGAACTAGTCACCATGATCAAGCCACCTGGCTTCCTGGAGGAAGATTCCTTAATTACTATATGCAAAAGACTACTACTCTTCTTTTGGTGACTATACACAGGGAGAAGGCGAGGGAGTTCAGAGAGTCTACTGTACTATCAGGAGGAAAGTGGGTCATGCTAGAATTTCACCAACAAAAAAAACTAAGGGGTCCCTGGCTGTGCTCTGCCTAAGTAAGCTATAGCCAGGTCCCGAGGGCTGGCTTAGATTTGGTGAAGCCGCCCAAGGCCAAACCTCCCACTTCTACTCTGGAGAAGTTGGTGATCAGCCAATTCACAATCCATTCGTGTTGAACTTGGATTATATTTGGAGACAGGTTGTTTGGAAAATGAACTTAACATTTCCTCAGTCGTTCTACAGGTACAAACACCAAGTCTCCTTTAGAAGCTGCACGTGCTGGGTGCCTGGGTGGCTCAGTGGGTTAAGCCTCTGCCTTTGACTCAGGTCATGATCTCAGAGTCCTGGGATCGAGTCCCACATCGGGCTCTGCTCTGCAGAGAGCCTGCTTTCTCCTCTCTATATCCACCTGCCTCTCTGACTACTTGTGATCTCTCTGTCAAATAAATAAATAAAATCTTTAAAAAAAAAAACAAAAAAGAAGCTGCACGTGCTAACGAGCGAGAGCCAGCCCGACCCCACACTCTTGCATATATTCTCACAGGGACCACTGAACACACACTAAAACCCAAACTGAAACCTGTGTCAGGAGCAGCAGCCAGGACGGAAGTCCTGTACCTTCAACGTGAACTCGTGGGTCGGCCTCCCAATCTTGTCCTCGGACTCCACGCTGTACTCCCGGGCCAGGGGCACAGTCGGATGGTAGAGACGCCAGTGTTTCTCTCCTTCCAGCTGCAGGATGAAGACCTACAGAGAGCCACAGGGCCCAGGAGTTTCAGTGAGCTTCCTGACAACTCACGTGGCAGAGCGGTGCTAGAGGATTAGCCCTCCAAAGGCGCAGATGGATTACAAGTTTCAGATAAAAAATAAAAATGAGAGATTAGTGAGGCATTTCACTCTACACTTAAAAGTTGCCACCGCCAGTTTCCACTTTTAAAAACAGGTAATCATGAGCCCCGATACTGGAAGGATATTCATTCTCTTCACTGTAATAAAGCCTCACTGGGTTCTTTATATCCCCTCATCTCCTGCCTTTAAATCTTCCATCAGACAGCTGAAAGCCCATAATCTCTGATGGAAAAGCCAAGCTTCATATATTCCTCAGGGTCTAAAATCCTGAATATCATCTTTGGCAGACAGGAACTCTTCAAGTTTTTTATTCTTCATTCAGCCAAAGGTATCTCAAAGTTCTGCTTAAAATATTAACAACAAAACCAAAAACTTTTAGGCAATGTATTGGTATGAAAGTGCTTTCAAAGGGGCGAAAAGGAGCTTTTTACTAATAACTCTGTGTTCATAACCTGTCTTAGCAAAAAAGGAAAGCAACAGACTCCCTAGGCCAAAGAGTTAACTTGTTTGGCAGCCACATGACAGTGAACCAACACTTGTCAAGGGGCCAGACCTTAAGTGAAACCATGACCTTCGTTCAAGCTGCCCCGAGAATTTCACAAATGGAAAAAATTATCTATTTTTGGCAGCTCCAGAAAAAGGACAAAATGAAAGCAGATGTAAGGATTACTTGTGACCTCACTTTACTAAACCCTTACATTGTGAAATTAGAGAAAAAGCCAATCACGCTTTTCTATAGACAGACTCAATAAATACCTGTTCATAGGAGTGTGTAGCTCTTTATATTAGTAAACCTAGGAACCACCTCTCCCCTTTGAGAAGGAGCAGGAAACCAGTTTGGTGAATTGATCTGACCCAACATCTAGGTGAGGTTAAGATCTCTGGGACCACACAGCAAGAAGGACAGGGAGCTGAACTGAATCCCAACATCTAACTCAGTCACTCGCAATGACTCCTTCCCTGAGCAGAACAATTTTCTTCCTCTTACCTCCACATCATCATAATGGGGTGGGAGGCCCTGGGATCCTGCAGGGGTTATATACACATTCGAGCCAACCAAGGAGCCAAAGTAGCATTCTAGCTTCTCCTGGATCCTCCAAAGCTCATCCTTAAAAAGAAAGTAAGGAAGAAAGGTGGAAGAAGAGGTGAAAAATATGTCAGAAACAAGAGCAAGAACATGTTCTTATTCACTTAGCAAGTCTTTACTGCACAGCTATCATGTTCCAGATACCTGAGAATTCAGCAGTGAAAGAGCCAATAGCTCTGTGCTCAAGAAGCTCCCATCCTGAAGATGGTGGAGGAGTAGGAGATCTAAATTTCATCGGGTCCCAGGAATCATCTAGATAGTTATCAAACCATTCTGAACACCTAAAACTCAATAGGAGATCAAAGAAAAGAATAGCAGCAATTCTAAGAACAGAAAAGCGACCACTTTCTGGAAAGTAGGATGTGCAGAGAAGTGAATCCGAGGCAACATACAGGAAAATAGTCCATGGGGGGAGGGGCCGGCTCCCAGCAAGCGGTAGAGAAGCACAGCACAAAATCAGAACTTTTAGAAGTCTACTCCACTGAGGGATGTTGCTCCGGTGGCGGCAGGGGGGGCCCTCATGGGGACAGTGTGGTCTCAGGACCCTCAGGGTCACAGAAAGACTGGGGGTACCTGAAAGTGGCAGAGCCCCCAGTATTACAGTAGGGAAGCTGGCTGCAGAGACAGAACCGAGGAGTGGGCTCTCACCTCAGGGTTGCCATAAACCATGATTTCTGGCATCGTTGGGCCACTGCTCTTCAAGCAGTGACCCCACAAATGGCAGATCTGAGGAGACTCCTTCCTTCCCTCTCTGGGAGGAGCAGTGCGGGAGCACGCTGTAGGAATCTGCTGGGTTTGGAGACTCCAAACAGGGTTGTGTGCCAGAGACAGAAACACTTGGTCACAGGATGGGAGAGCACAGAGTGCAACCGGAGACCAGGGAGACAAGAGTGATTGACTGTTTTTCTCTGCGGGTGCAGTGAGGAGTAGGGCTCTGAACTCTTGGCTCCTATGGGCTAGAAATTTGAGGCCGCTATCCTCATTCCCGTCCTCTAAAGTTGTATGCAAAGAATTCAGGAAACAAAAGCTACAGAGGCAAACCCACACAGATTACTTAGCCTGGCCCCTGGCAAGGGCGGTGAAGTTCCACTGAGGACAAACACATCTGCGAATCACTGCAACAGGCCCCTCCCCCAGAAGATCAACAAGAATATCCAGTGAAGACCAAGTTCAAGATTAATGAGAACAGCGGAACTCCAGACATAGGGGAACATAGCACATAGAATTCATGGCTTTTCCTCCATGATTCTTTAGTCTTTCAAAGTTAAATTTCTTAAATTTTATTTTTTTCTTACTCTATTTTTGTTAATTTTTCCTCTTTCCTATTTTAACCTTTTTAACCTATTTTATCTTATCAATACCATTTTAAAAATCTTTCTTTTCTTTTCTTTTTTTTTTTTAAAGATTTTATTATTATTTGACAGACAGAGATCACAAGTAGGCAGAGAAGCAGGCAGAGAGAGAGGAGGAAGCAGGCCCCCTGCTGAGCAGAGAGCCTGATACGGGGCTCGATCCCAGGACCCTGGGATCATAACCTGAGCCGAAGGCAGAGGCTTTAACCCACTGAGCTACCCAGGCGCCCCTTAATTTTCATTTTTATAATAATACTCTGTCCCTCTATTGTATTTAACCTTATTTTTTGTATACATGGTAAATTTTACTTTCTTTAAAATTTTGGTATACAGTTTCTTCTAACAGATCAAAATATACCCTAAATCTAATGTATGGGTTTGTTCTAGTCTCCAGGCCAATCACATTCTCTTCTTTCTTTCTTTCTTTTTTTCTTTATTCAACCAACTTCTTGTCTTATCAATTCTTTTTTAGAATCTTTTTTCATTTCCATCTTTACAGTCATATTCCATTCCTTCATCATGTTTATTTTTGTATACATATGTTTTTCATTCTTTATATGTTTTCTTTCTATATATGTTTTTCTTTCTTTAAAATTTGGGAAGGTAGTTTCTTCTAACAGACCAAAATACACCCAAAATCAAGTGTGTGGCTCTGTTCTAAATCATATATATACATATATATAAGCATATATATGTATGTGTACATATATATATAAGCATATATATGTATGTGTGTGTGTGTATTTTTCTCCTTCTTTCTCCTTTCTTTTCTCCCCAATTTCAGGTCTCTTCTGATTTGCTTAGAGTATATTTTTCTGGGGTCCTTGCTACCCTTTTAGTATTTTTTCTCTCCTTCATCTATTCTTATCTGGGTAAAATGACAAGGCAGGAAAACTCACCTCAAAAGCAAAGAACAAGAGGCAGTACTGACGGCTAGGAACCTAATCAATACGGACATTAGTAATATGTTAGAACCAGAGTTCAGAATGACGATTATCAAGATGCTAGCTGGGCTTGAAAAAAGCATAGCAGATACTAGAGAATCCCTTTCCAGAGGGGGGAAGAAAAAAACCCTTTCTGGACAAATAAAAGAACTAAAACCTAACCAAGTTGAAATCTAAAAAGCTATTAATGAGGTGCAATAAAAAATGGAGGCTCTTAACTGCTAGGATAAATGAGGCAGAAGAGACAATTAGTGATACAGAAGACCAAATGATGGAGAATAAAGAAGCTGAGAAAAAGAGAGACAAACAACTACTTGACCATGAGGGGAGAGCTCGAGAGATAAGTAATACAATATTAGAATAACTGGGATCCCAGAAGAAGAAGAAAAAGAGAGAGAGGGGCAGAAGATATATTAGAGCAAATTACTGTGCAGAATTTCACTCATTTGGCTAAGGGAACAAGCATCAAAATCCAGGAGACACACAGAAACCCTCTCAAATTCAATAAAAATAGGTCAACACCTTGTCATCTAATAGTTAAACTCACAAGTCTCAGTGACAAAGAGAAAATCCTGAAAGTAGCTCAGAACAAGAAGTCTGTAACACACAATGGTAGAAATTTTAGATTGGGAGCAGACCTATCCACAGAGACCTGGCAGGCCAGAAAGGACTGGCATGATACATTCAGAGCACAAAATGAGAAAAATATGCAGCCAAGAATACTATATCCAGCTAGACTATCACTGAAAATAAACGGAGAGATAACAAACTCCCAGGTCAAACAAAAACTAAAAGAATTTGCAAACACCAAACCAGTCCTACAGGAAATATTGAAAGGCATCCTCTAAACAAAGAGAGAGCCTAAAAGTAATAGAACAGAAAGGAACAGAGACAATATACAGTAATAGTCACCTTATAGACAATACAATGACACTAAATTCATATCTTTTGATAGTTACCTTGAATGTAAATGTGCTAAATGCCTCTAGTCAAAAGACACAGGATATCAAAATGGATTAAAAAAAAAAAACAAGACCCACTGATATGCTGTCTGCAAGAAACTCATTTTAGACCCAAAGACACCTCCAGATTTAAAGTGAGGAGGTGGAAAACAATTTACCATGCTAATGGACACCAAATGAAAGCTGGGGTGGCGATCCTTTTATCAGATAAATTAAATTTTAAGCCAAAGACCACAATAATAGATGAGGAAGGACATTATATCAATCTTAAAAGGTCTATCCAACAAGAAGATCTAACAATTTTAAATATCTATGCCCCTAACATGGGATCAACCAATTATATAAGCCAATTAATAACAAAATCAAAGAAACACATTGACGATAATATGATAATAGTAGGGGACTTTAACAGCCCCCTTACTGAAATGGCCAGATAATCTAAGCAAAAGATCAGCAAGGAAATAAAGGCTTTAAATGACACAATGGACCAGATGGACATCACAGATATATTCAGAACATTCCATCCCAAAGCAACAGAATACATATTCTTCTCTAGTGCCCATGGAACATTCTCCAGAGTAAATCATATCCTGAGTCACAAATCAAGTCTCAACTGGTATCAAAAGACTGGGATCATTCTCTGCATATTTTTGGACCACAGTGCTTTGAAACTAGAACTCAACCACATGAAGAAAGCTGGAAAGAACTCATATACAAGGAGGCTAAAGAGCACCCTACTAAAGAATGAATGGGTCAACCAGGAAATTAAAGAAGAATTGAAAAAATTCACAGAAACAAATGAAAATGAAAATACAACTGTTCAAAATCTGTGGTACACAACAAAGGTGGTCCTGAGAGGAAAGTATACAGCAATACAAACTTTTCTCAAGAAACAAGAAAGGTCTCAAGTATACAACCTAACACTACACCTAAAGGAGCTAGAGAAAGAACAGCAAAGAAAGCCTAAACCCAGCAGGAGAAGAGAAATAATAAAGATCAGAGCAGAAACCAATGAAATAGAAACCAAAAGAACAGTAGAACATATCAATGAAACTAGGAGTTGGTTCTTTGAAAAATTAATAAGATTGATAAACCCCTGGCCAGATTTACCCAAAAGAAAAAAGAAAGGACCCAAATTAACAAAATCATGAATGAAAGAGGAGAGATCACAACCAACACCAAAGAAATACAAACAATTATTACGACCAACTATACACCAGCAAATGTGACAATCTGAAAGAAATGGATGCATTCCTAGAAGCATATAAACTACCAAAACCGAACCAGGAAGAAATAGAAAACCTGAACAGATCCATAACCAGTAAGGAGATTGAAGGAGTCATCAAAAATCTCCCAACAAGAGCCCAGGGCCAGATGACGTCCCAGGGGAATTCTACCAAACATTTAAAGAAAAATTAATACCTATTCTCCTGAAACTGTTCCAAAAAGTAGAAATGGAAGGAAAACTTCCAAACTCACTTTATGAGGCTTTACCTTGATCCCAAAACCATACAAAGACCCCATCAAAAAGGAGAATTACAGACCAATACCCCTGATGAACACACATGCAAAAATTCTCACCAAAATACTAGCCAATAGTATCCAACAGTACACTAAAAGGATTATTCACCACAACTAAGTGGGATTTATTCCTGGGCTTTAAGGTTGGTTCAATATCTGCAAATCAATGTGATAGAATACATTAATAAAAGAAAGAACAATAACCATATGATCCTCTCAATAGATGCTTAAAAGCATTTAACAAAGTACAACATCCTTTCTTGACTAAAACTCTCCACAGTGTGGGGATAAAGGGTACATACCTCAATATCATCAAAGGTATGAAAAACCCACAGCAAATATCATTCTCAATGGGGAAAAACTGAGAGCTTTTTTACTAATTTCAGGAACACGGCAGGGCTGTCCACTATCACCACTGCTATTCAACACAGTACTAGAAGTCCTAGCCTCAGCAATCAGACAACAAAAAGAAATAAAAGGCATCCAAGTCGGCCAAGAAGTCAAACTCTCACTCTTTGCAGATGATATGATACTATATGTGGAAAACCCAAATGACTCCACTCTAAAACTGTTAGAACTCATATAGGAATTCAGTAAAGTTTCAGGATATAAAGTCAATGCACAGAAATCAGTTGCATTTCCATACACCAACAGTAAGACAAAAGAAAGAGAAATTAAGGAGTCAATCCCATTTACAATTACACCCAAAACTATAAGATACCTAAGAATAAACCTACCCAAAGAGGCAAAGAGTCTATAATCAGAAAACTATAAAGTACTAATGAAAGAAATTGAGGAAGACACAAAGAAATGGAAAAACATTCCATGCTCATAGATTGAAAGAAAAAAATATTGTGAAAATGCCTATGCTACCTAAAGCAATCTATGTATTTAATGCAATCCCTATCAAAATACCATCAATTTTTTTCAAAGAAAGACAATAAATAATCCTAAAATTTATATGAAACCAGAAAAGGCCCTGAATAGCCAGAGGAATGTTAAAAAAGAAAGCCAAAGTTGGTGGCATAGCAATTCCAGACTTCAAGCTCTATTACAAAGCTGTAATCATCAAGATGGTATGGTACTGGCACAAAAACAGACACACAGATCACTGACATAGAATACAGAGCTCAGAAATGGACCCTCACCTCCATGGTCAACTAATCTTCGACAAAGCAGGAAAGAATGTCCAATGGAAAAGAGACAGTCTCTTCAACAAATGGTGTTGGGAAACTTGGACAGACACTG
>NW_019154086.1:68578738-68738145 GCF_002288905.1 Enhydra lutris kenyoni | reverse complement strand
CAGTGTCTGTCCAAGTTTCCCAACACCATTTGTTGAAGAGACTGTCTTTTTTCCATTGGACATTCTTTTCTGATTTGTCAAAGATTAGTTGACCATAGAGTTGAGAGGTAATGTATATTTCTGAAAGCTCACTCTGGCTACTGTGTGGAGAGTGGCCTGGAGAAAATGAAGAGACATCAGTCAGGAAGCTATTAAGGCAGGAGCCCAGGCCAGAGATGAGCAGGTTGGTGGGGGGAAGAGGAGGTGGAGATGCACCCTGGAAGTAGCACAGAGTGTGAGGGATTATGATGAAGTACGACGGGGTTTGGGAAGGGGAAGGGGATTAAAACCCTTCTAGATTTGGCTGGGTAATTAATTAGCGCCTGCTTCACCTTACTGAAATGGGAAAGACTTGTTAAAGAACAAGAATTTTTTTGCAGGTGGGGAGCGGTGTGGGGGTGTGCAGGGAGAGTTCTATAGTTGTTCCTGAGAGAGAGACTATGAATGCTGATTTGCCCAGCAGATGAGGAGAGGTGGGGAGCAGTCAGGCCAGGCAGGTATTAGCCCCCGTTCTCTGCCAAGCCCTGTTTCTAAGTGCTTTACATACCCTGGTTATATAACCTTCCCAACAACCCTGTCCCGTAAGGGGAGCAATGTCTTAATGTCCAGTTCACAGATGAGGAAACCAAAGCACGAGAACACACAGCTAAGATATGATGGAGCCAGGATTGAAATCCAGGCAGCCTGGCTGGAGCCCTTTAGCCCTGGCCCCATACTGCCTCTTTAGGAATCATCTTAAAGGAAACAAAAGTCACTACGAGGACACTAACGGATATTAAAGACATTCAGTCTCAAGGATACGAATGTACAGTGCTTGGCATACAAAAGACACTAAAATGTATTTTTAAAAATTTAGGGAGTCAGCCAATGACCACAGCTTGGGAGTCAGTCTTACCATTTGACTGAAAAAGGATCTACAGTATTAAAAGTATCAAGTGGGAAAGAATTAGGTCAGTAGGAAAAGCAATTTGGGAGACACTTTTATAAAGACCACTGGGCTACTGATCCATTTATAGATCAAGGGCTCTACTTAACAGAGGAAGAATAACTTAATGGCTTCTGAGTAGCTCCAAGGAGTTAAGAGAGCCCCCAAAGAGCCTAATTTATACCAGGGAGGGGCCAATAGGATCTGGCTCTGTAATTACACGCATACTATAACTGGAACCATTAGAAAACCAGGGCTACTCCTTCTGATGGCCTGAGAGGCATCTCAGCACCAGATGGGTGACTTTATGGCTCCCCGCTCAAGCATCTGGGCTCCCCGCTCAAGCATCAGGTCATGATCCCAGGGTACTGGGATTGAGCCCCATGTCTGGCTTTCTGCCAAGCAGGGAGCCTCTTCCTCCCTCTCCTGCTCCTCCTGCCTTCTTTGTCAAATAAATGAATAAAATCTTAAAACAAAACACCTGTCTTTTTTTTAAGATTTTTTAAAAAATTTATTTATTCATGAGACAGAGAGAGAGAGAGAGGCAGAGGGAGAAGCAAGCTTCCTGCAGAGCAGGGAGCCCAATGCAGGACTTGATCCCAGGACCCCAGGATCATGACCTGAGCTAAAGGCAGACACCTAACTGACTGAGCCACCCTGGCAATCAAAATCTGTCTTCTTTAAGTCAGGCTTCCCAACCTTGTCTGGAGATGCCAGTGAGGACCCCAGAGCAGTGAAAAGGGAAGGTGGAAGCTTCTCCCCTAGACAGGTACAACCTTCTCTCTCCACTGACCTACTCATAAAAATCAAAACTGAATGCAACTGCTTGTGGAACCAGAAGCCCATGGGTACACCTAAAGAAAGGCAAAAACAAACATGGCAAAGCCCTGCTATGTAGCAATCAACATCTTTAAAAGTATGGCAGGAAAATGCCTCAGATTTGGAGTCAGAAGTCCTTACTTAGCAGTTATGGAAAAGGTCCATAGCTCTGAACTCCAATGTTTTCATATACAAAATAGAGACCACAGTGAATGCCTCATTTCAAATGTCTGTTAGAAGGTTCCAAAGTGGGGCACTTGCGTGCCTCAGTAGATTATGCATCTGACTTCAACTTGGGTCATGATCTTGGGCTTCTGGGATTGGGCTCTGTGCTCTATGGGGAGAGTCTACTTCTCCCTCTTCCTCCACCTTTCCCCTGCTCCTGCTCTCTATCTCAAATAAATAAATAATATAAAAAAAGACAATTCATAAGTGAACACATGTGGATTTGGTAAACACACTCAGACCTCTGGCATATGGATTATCCAAAGAAGGTGGGGAACAACTTAGGGCTCTCTGATTACCTCCTTATTCATTCCAGACCAACTAGAGTAAGAATTTGTACACATTCTGAAACTCAACAAATAAGACACTGTCTACTCTAACAGTCTCTCAACCTAGCCAGTGATGAACTGCCTCTAGACTTTTACTATCCTGATATTAATATGCACATTCCTAAACACACACACACACACACTAAACCTCCTCATAATAAACTATTTAGAACCCAGCATCCACTGTAAGAGGGTGAGCTCCTATAGGTCTCTCAAGTGGTGGAAAGAGAAAATTAGCAGGGTACATCCCAGTCTAGCCAGGGGGCTGACTTTAGACCGAGAAAGCTCATCCTTCCCACTTTCCTAAACCTGGCCAAAGAGCTGAGTCAACAGGGCAAAGAAAATACATTCTTGGCCACCTGGAATCAGAGGAGAAATGGGCAGGACTTAAGAGATGAGCAGGGAAAAGCCCAAGATGATTCTAGAATAGAGTAATGACAGCCACTAAGGACACCACTCATATGGCAAATGATAGCCTTTACTAATTTGTTACCAAATTACATATAATCAACTTCGTTGACCTTTTATGTTCATAGTTATTGTGTCTAAAACCCACTTTTAAAAAAAAGTGCTGCTTCTATCCAAGGAAAGAGTCAAGGACTAGCTCAGAGAGAAGCACCATGGTATCCATATTTCCTGAATTAAAATCATGACTTGGTCTGGCGAGTTATTTGTAAATTATTTTTCAGTGTTTGGGCCAAAAGGTTGGCATTCCAGGAACAATTCAACTTCTTATGACTGCATGAGATGGACTATCTGAAATCAGGACTTGTACTGAACATCTAAGAATACTTATACTTTATCCAGAGCACAAATAGGTTCAAGTTACTCTGGACAAGAGAGGAAAAGGCATTCACTAGATCTGGCCAATGGTCTCTAACAAAGCAACTAAATTCAGTCATAGGAAACAGTACTGATAACGGATGACAAAGTCCCAGGAGCCATCACACAGCCAGAATCCTCACCAGGGAACCTCAAAAACAGCTCTCCTCCTCCTCCCATGCTGCCATTTTGGTTCAGCCATGGGTCATGAAAGGGGATTTCTGAACTGAAAAGAGGCCCTCATTTGTTCTGGGCCACCTGTCATCTAAAGATCTCAAACCTCTACAAAAGCAGATTAGCTAAGATTCTATTTTATGAAGCAGAAACTGAGCAGAGAGAAAGTCAATTATTTCTTGAATGTTAAGCCTGATATAAAATAAATAAAAAGTGAGCCAAGACTCCCAGGCTTGCAAATCAAAGCTACTTTCCACCTATGATGGCCTCCCTAGGAGTAGTTCCAGGACCCACACCCTCCAAGTTACCTGGAGGCTGTTAATAAGTCTCATTGTAAAGTCTCATTCTTAAACATGCAGCTGGTACTTTATCTGGTCACAGCTCGGAAGCCTCTACTTAGCTCGATGTGAGCAGTAAAGGGAACCAACTTCAAGAAGAAAATGATCACCCTGATACTATCATGTCTTAAATTATAATGACAGGACAAACCCAATAGAAATGTCTACCATACACACCGAAACATAAACCACCCACAGAACATGCTCCTGGAGGTTTAATGTTAATTTATAAACTTGCAATACAGTTTTTGCAGTGTGATGACACCGAATTATGTCCCCCTGACTTGTTGCGTGATTCTAACAGTTTAGCCAAAAGATAACACAAGATCTCCTAATTTGGAATGGATTTAAAGAGCATTCAAACTGGCAGGACGCTAATCATCCCAGGTTCATCCCTGAGCTGATCTGGGGCCACATGTTAGCACTTTAACACACGAAATGATTCTGTGATGGGGAGAACCTGTTACCTTAAATCTCTGAGGTTGGTGAAACTGAATTGTTGCTCTTTTCTGGTCAAAATCTTTTCTCAGCTGAAGGAAGTGCACTTTGCCATCTTTATTTAAAACCTTCTTCTTCCCGTTGACACAGCGGCAAACATTCACGTCTCTTCCATAGTACATACCCCGGCTGCACAGAATCTTCAGATCTGACAGCCTGAACAGAGACTGGTAGTATGTGGCCGCTGCAGGGTCATCTCTCTGAATGAGAAGGGGCTTCTTCTCCCAGAATTCCTTGAAGAAAGTCTCTGTCTTGATGGGGGAAATTAAACTTTCAAAGAGATCACTGGGGCTTTCAAAATTCAAAGTGGAGCAGGGTCCACCAGCTGCCTCCATCTTCAACTGCTTACAGGGAACAGATCCCTCTTCCTTCCCCTTCCCTGTGGGCTTTGCTTTCTTCGGCATCATTGCGTCCTCAAGACAAAGCAGTGAGGAAATGGACCTACCAAAGAACAAAGCACACACATGGTTAGGCTAACTAGGAGTGCCAGTGTCTGTGTTAGCAGATCATGCACACACAGCTTGTGTGACCATGACACTTTCAGGAGAATTTGGAAGTCAATGCCATCTCCTCTGGGATGTGACAGAGCCTCCAGCCAACACCACAAGTCCCAAGATAGGATTCAGCCTCAACCACTCCGATTACATATTCATCTAAAGGAAAGCATGTTTTTCTTGTACATCAGCACCAAGTCATGAAATTCGTTGTCTGTTTATTAGGAGGTATAATGATCCCAAATGAATGGTTCTGCTATCTGGGCAGTTCTGGGTCACAGGTTCAGCCAGCAACCGCTGACACGGCAGTCAAAAATCCCAAATTTGGCTTCTGTCAGCACCAGCTCCCAAACCTAATTAGATGTATTCTTGAGTTACAAACACTTGCCTTGAGAACTACTAAGAGAGGCCCACTGCCAAGTGCTCCTCGGCACAGCACCACCCCCAACTGCTGTTCAGGAAGGCGACCAATGTGCCCTGGACCAGTGGCGTCACCTGGTGGCGGGAGCAAGAAGCTGCCTGTTCCCAAATCTTTTCCTCACCACATAAACCTCCTCACTTTTGATTTGCATCTTATTCTTGAAAATTGCTACGTTATGGGAAACCCAGCTCCCATTAAAAAAACAAACAAATAAAAACAAAAAAACACGAGTTAGAGGCTGCAGAGTAAAAGCTAAAGATAGGTATATCCCATCTTTAAAAAGTTTTAACTTTTCAACTAAGAGAAGACACAATAAAATACCAACATCAGTAACCTCAGACACAGTGCTCTCCCCAACTTTAACATGTACGCCCATCATCTGGGCAGCTAGAGCTGAGGCAGGGTAAGGTTCTGCATTTCTAACAAGCTCCCAGGTAATAATGCTGCTGCTGGTCCACAGCCCACATCTGAGTAGCGACACCCCCAGCTTTGCTGAGCCTCTTTCAGAACAGCCCCCAAACCGCAACTACTGTCACATTTATGATGCTGCTGTCTTTCACATGGGATTCAAGGATGGTATTTCAAATTACTTTCCAGAAACTGCAAGATTCTATTTCAAAGTGTATGTGTATCTGTATATTTGGGGGTAGGCACATTGCTCTCAGCCAATTCTTAAAGGAGTTTTTGGCCCCCAAAAAGGCTAAGAACCATTATGTTTATAAAAAACAATTTTTCCCAAAGTCCAGTAACTTACCGATGTTATGGTTTACTGTTTTGTAGGGTTAGCAGAATTTTAAGACACTGTTTTCTGCTCTTTTGTTATTATAACTAAGGTGTATTTCAGCTACACAGCGAACTAAGTAGAATTAGTGGTCTGGCCTGGCAAAAAAGTACCCTGGAAATACGTGTTACACACTGTAACAACTAATTTATAAGTGAACCCAAATGTAAATGGAGCAATTTAGGAAGTGGAAACATCAAAATATACAAAAACTCTAGTGGCCTTATTTTAGCTTCTAAATTTTGTACCCATAAACAGCTCAAATCAAGTGCTTTTGATAGGAAAACACAGGACTGAGGTGGAAAACGATTACAAATCGACACTAAAAGCTTGCATCGGAGGAGTGAGGGCTTCAGCTTAGGGGGAAAAATTTTTTTCAGAGTTTTAGGATATGTCATCCATAAGTCACATTTTCTGAAAATGTTCCCTATTCCTCCTAAGTTCCCGAGACCAGTTTGATTTCTCAACTGAAGAATCAAGGCTTCAGTGAGACAAAGTATTGCTAGTACTTAGAACCCAGATGTGGTATAGAGACAAGGAGCTATGAAGACAGATTCAGTAAAGACCACAACCAGTGCAGAAGAGTTACTGCCTGTCCTTCGAAAGGCCCCGTGTTTGGCTATTGTCTGAGAACTTAGATTTCAGGAACATTCCCACCACCTTTAATTAATAAAAGTAACTCACTGTGCCTATATTGTTTATGCACTGTGGTTTATAACGAACACCAGTTTTCCTTCTGGGAGTCTGAAATTCTGGTTGGGGCTCAGTGCCAGGCAGAGGATGCCTACATGGTCGGCCCCCAATAAAAACCCTGAGTTCTGAAGTGTCTGATGAGCCTCCCTGGTTGGCAATATTTCACATGTACTGTCACAACTAGTTGCTGGGCCAATTAAGCACCTAGTCTGTTGCTTTCATGAATCAGCTGTGAGTCCTAGCAAATGACTGAACCTAGGGATGGTCTTAGAGACCCCCAACACATTGTTCCCAATTTTTAAAAAGTGTTAAATTGGTTCAGAAGGTTTGTATCATTAAGGTATCCTATAATGAAAAAGTAATTTCATCGTTAGCCATACATCTCTTATCTCTCACAATTGGTCAGTTTAAAATTTATTTAAGGGATGTGGACAGCAGGAAGAGGACAATAAAAGGCTTTTCTTTAAGCACAATTTATAAATACAGTATAAGCACATTCTCCAGGAAGTGTGGTTAAATGAAGTACACAAAATACTTAAGCTGAAAATAAAATCACTTAAAGCATTTTTCCCATCTATAATCACCAATAAACCCAGCACTGACTGCATAACAAATGCTTTTGTTAGAATATAAATTTCACTACTCACACTGCCAAAAGTTACAGCATATCTTGTTTTTCTATGTTCATATTGAAATGATTTGAGGCTCAGTTAATTGGAAACTGGCTAAGAGGTTACCAGGAAAATATACTATTTCTCTGATTCTCACACTACCCATATTGTAAGACAACCATTCTTTTCAACAGCTTTTGGGGGTGGAGGAGAGAAGAGATGACACACCCTACCACATTAAACATGTAAAAATCTTAAGATGCATCACAATTTTAGAAAAAGTAAAAGAGACTATCTCAGAATCTAAAAAATATAGTAATTAAACAAGAAAAACCTTTGTCTAGAAAAGTAAAGCCAACACAAGCCAGACCATAAACCTCAAAGACCACCCAAACAGAAGTTAGAGTAAATATTTTTATAAAGCTACAGGAAAAAGGAAAAAAAAAAAAAATTTAAAAAAATAAAGGGGGGGGGTGCGCCTGAGTGGCTCAGAGGATTAAGCCTCTGCCTTCAGCTCAGGTCATGGTCTCAAGGTCCTGGGATGAACACCGCATCAGGCTCCCTGCTCAGCAGGGAGCCTGCTTACCCCCCTTTCTCTCTGCCTACTTGTGATCTCTCTCTGCATCAAATAAATAAATATAATCTTTAAAAAAAAAGAAAGAAAAAGTAATGGGGGGGGTCCCTGGGTCAGGTCATGATCCCAGGGTCCTGGGATATAGTCCCACAGTGGGCTCCCTGCTCAGTGGGGAATCTGCTCCTCCCTCTCCCTGTGCTCCGCTCCTGGCTTATGCTCTCTCCTCTCTTGCTCACTCTCTCTCAAATAAATAAATAAATAAAATCTTAAAACAAACAAAAAACAAACAGCAACTGGTATCCCATAATGTATACAAATAGAAAATCATGTTATATACCTGAAAGTAATGTTATATATCAATTATATTTCAAGTTTTAAGGTTAAATCAAATGCTCCCAATCTGAGTTGACTATAAACATTAAAGTATAAAAAGATTAAACCAAAACTCAGTTCATATTTTACTAGCTGTCCATAAATTAAAAAAAAAAAAAAAACTAATCTAACCAACTTTAAAGAATGAACCCTACAATAAAATCAATACTGATAACCACTCCACGGCTGATAAATATAAACAGAGCCTTTATATTTTTAAGTGTCCTAACCTCCTTTTCTGTAGAAATATTCCCTGACAAGAAGTCAACACAGCTTGAGGGCAACAGCTATCTGCACGTTACCAGAGCCCAGCACAGAATGTGGCACATGGGTCCCCAAGAAATGTCTGCAGAATTCTCCTTTTTCATCTTTTATATATAATTTTAGAGAAAAGTCCTCAAAACCCTTACACAAAACAGGGTTGGGGGGGAAATAGTTTAATCAGTGGGGATTGTTCTGATGGCAGTTGTAGCTTGAGTTTTCCACTGCACTGTCAGAGCTGAATGGCACATTAGCCCTCAGTGGTGTGTCTTTATCATCTCCAGAGGTGTGTTTTACAGGGTAGTCACCAGGAACACTTGTTTGCATGCACATTTCTGGGCCCCATATGAAGCCTATTGGATTAGTCCTTCTGGTAGCTGGGGCCTAGAAATCCACATGAATGTAGTAAATTCCCCACAGGAATTTTGGATCCATTCACACCGAGGATAGTCAAATTCTGCTCAAAAGCACACACACAGGACAGAAATATCACCTGTAAGGAGGTCGCCTAGGCGGACCTAAACCATTTTTTGCTCAACAGAAACATTTATCCAGAGGGAAAACTGATTCTCTTGTTGACTTAAGGCTGTAATTGGCAGTTATCTTCTTTGCTGCATTTTAAGGAGAAAATGGATTATACCACATTCACGTATTTTGGTGACGCAGGGCGTTCAAAAGGATGAGGCGGGAGAGGCAAAAGCATCCATCCAAGAGACTGTGGCAGAGGCTGGGAAAATCAGGCTCCTCCACTTAAACGCGAGTCCAGTGAAATCAATGGCCTGGCGCCGAATTTACAATTAATTAGTGGACTAATCACATCCTGTGACTCCCAGGCCCCTGCTTCCTGAAAACAGTCAGCAACCTGGCCTTACTAACCTGTTGGACAACCCACTGTCGGGCCACCAGGCTAGTCACACGTGCTGAGTGAACTGCACGTGGGGGCTGGAATTTTAAAGTTAGGGCGGGATGGAGGGCCGGGGCTGCCCTGCTCTGCAGCACGGGCTGCTAGTTCCCCAGCTGGGAAGCCTGTCTCCTAGGCCCGACCAGATGCCAGGAGCACAGCCCACGTGGAGGCCGCGCTCCCAGGCAGCCTGCCGCCGGGGCCAGGGCGAGCGTCACTCTCCCTGCCGAGCCTCCAAACTTTCCGAGCGCTCGTCCCAGTCTCCAGACCACCGGCGGCTCACGGGGGCCACTCTCGGTGCCCAGGTCACTCGTGACCCGACCCCTCCATCCGGGCAGCACCAGACCCGGCTTGTCCTCCCTGCCCCGGTCCCCGTAATCACGGAGCGCGTCAGCGCGCGTCCCCGGTCCCGAAAGCACCAGCGCCCGCCAGCCCGGGCCCCCGAGGCTCCCGGGGGCTCGGCTCTCAGGTCTCCCCCCAGGCCCCACCCGCACCCGCACTCTGGCGGTGGAAGAGCGCTCACGACCCCGCCAGGGGCTGCGCGGGACAGCAGGCGGAGACCGCTGCACTCACCCAGCTCGGCCTGTTGCGCGCGGCCGCGAGCGGGCGGGGCGGTGGCTGGGGGCGGGGCGGGGCGGGGCGGGGCGGGCCGGCGTGCTCACGCTAGGGGGCGGCCCGCTCAGGCTCCTGCTCCCGCCGCCGCCTTCCCGCCCCTCCCCTTCGATTCGGTGGTGCGTGCTTCTGGTTCCCGGGTACCCGTGCGGGTTCGGTGTTCACGCCAGCCTGTTTTCCCCTTTAGTGTTAAAGGACATAGATGGTTCTTGTGTTTGTGTTTTGTTTTGTTTTTAGTTGGAGGCGGATGAGCCTCTGGATTTGGGGCAACAGTTTTAGTACAACCGGGTTCTTACTGTGGGGAAATTGAGGCCCAGAGAGGCGAGGTGAGCCGTCCAAGTTTAGGGATCTAGAGGTCTAGGTGCTCCCATCGCTTTCTTTTGGGCTCTCTATGCTATGATGTGCTGTTTTGTATTGTCAACGGTGATTTATATCGCGTTGCTCCCGCAGTGAGAATTAATCTTGGTTTAAAAGGATACTGGAAGTTCAGCAATTTTTTCATTTCGGCCTAACGCTCTGTACGTCTGACTCAGTATTAGAAACGTTTGGGTGGGGAGGCTGGACTAACCGGACACCGGGTTCAAGGGCACATCTCTGCTCTGGCGTGTTTCCTTTGCTCTGTAGACAGCCAAAGAAGACCCAAAGGAAATTATTTCATTCTGTCAAAATGACTAAGACCAATGCCTATTTCTGACAGGTGAGCAAATGGAAACAAAGTATATCCTTGTCTAACACTTGTCCAAAACTAACAGTAATAGCAAAACTTGAATTGAGTCCTTGCTAGCAGGACCTGCCAAGTGTTTCATCTGCTCTTCACTTCATCCTCTCTTCAACCTTGTGCATACCTCCATTTACAGCAGAGGAAGCGGAGTCTGGAGAGGTTAGCTTGCACAAGATCACGTTTAGATCTGGAAGATCTGTCTTTCAGGAAAGACTTTTTCAGAAAGATCTGTCTTCATAAAAGACTACCAAAAAAAAAAAAAATCCCTCTAATCCAGTTGACATTATATTGGTAATGTCCTTTCCTTTTTATTTTGACTACAAAACATCCACTCAAGATAATGTAAGAACAGTATTGATGTTACGAGGATTCAAAAAATGGTAAATTCTTACCCATGTCCATTACATGGAAAAGCAGTACTTTGTGTTTGTCGTGAAGAAAAGTCTCAATGTCAACACAAAAAGCCATTTCCCAGAATATAGAATAGCCCCTAAGATGTCTAACTGAACCAAAGTACATATTGAAGTCAGCTCTGCTGGGGAAAATCATTCATTGTGTATAGGAGTTCTCCTGTTGCAAATTTTGTCTTTCAGTGTGTTCTCTCTGATATTTTCATTATAATCCAGATTTCTTAACATGACAGGCAAAACAAAACAAAATGAAACGAAAGTCATGCTCATTCTTTTAGATCTAAACACGGCAGCTGGCATGCCTATAAAGAAAAGGAGGAGGGAGAGAAAGTGAGGAAAAGGAGAGGAGGAGAGAGAAGAGCTTCCAGCATCTATGACCTTCCTAACCTACTGTGGGAGTAATTGGTTTGTTCATCTTTTGCTTTTAGTCCTTTGAGTTTAAAGTTCTTCCAGAGGACAAGCAGCAGTCTGCTCCACCGTCTCCAGCTTATTTATTCCAGAGTTATTAAGAAGTCGGTTATTTTGTTTCTGTAAAATGAAACAAAATATGTTTTCATATCTATGACATGAAAACAATGTCATAGATAGCCAAGTCATGGATGGTTAGGGACCCAGCCCTGCCCAGAAAAGCCTGCAGAAGCCCCCACATATCTGAATCCAATAGCCTAGTGATCCTCCTGTGGAGCCTGGGAGCAAGATGCTGAGATGATAGGAGAGAGCAGAGGTTTCCATCCTTATCTTGTCTTGGACAGAAACCTGAATAGACTTGTCTAGGATTCTTACAAAAAAATAAACTGCAGTCCTGCAGGGGTGCTTTGTGTTTATGACCTTTGTGTTGCCCTTTCAAAGCCAAGTTTTTCATCCTCTCCTGTGATCTCCTAAGCAGTTCCTCCTAGGGAGCACCTCACTGCTGCTCCCCACTGAGGCAGCCCTGCCTGGGCTTCAGGCTGCACCAGCACATCTCTGTCCTTCCTCCACCTCCACTCAGGATGGGCATGAAGAATCTTAGAATCATGGTGTGTGAGTGTCTTTTTTAAGGTTACTGGATCTAACTCAGGGGAGGAGATGCCCAGTATATGAACTTAGCTTTCTCTTTTTGCTAATGCTCAATTTCCTTACTTATAAAGTGAGATTGAACCAAACGATTCTTATCCCTATTGGCTCTCAGATTCTATAAGCCTAAGGATCTGTGCACCAATTTCCACAGGATATTACAAGAAAAATCAGTCTGACTGGAATCATTCATTCAGTCTATATACACTGAGGAGCTTGTAAAGTGACTAATATTTGTATTAGGAATTTTTGTTTCCAAACTTACTTTTATTTTATAGGACTATGACATTGCAGAATTCCAGAAAGCACGGACATTGTTTTAAACTGTGTGAATAGTGCCCCCTATGTATTTGTATTCACTTTGGTCCAGAAAAGATCTAAGTAATTTCTATCTTATATATGATTTTATTAAATATCTGTGCCATAATTACTATCATCCTAACTTTTGGAAACAATTTATATAATATAAGGAAGCCAAAACATAACAAGGTTAAATAACTTGCTCAAAGTTATACAACCACTGGAGAGTAGATCTGGGACTTAAGTCAAAACCCCAGGCTATCAACTCTTTTCGGACCTCAATTTCTGCATGTGTAAAAATGGTTAATTTTGCTTAATTTGTCCAACTCACAAAGCTGCTGTGAGTCTCAGGTGAGATAAGGCAGGGAGAAGAATGTTAAAACTTTAAAATGCTAGGGGCACCTGGGTGGCTCAGTCCTTAAGCATCTGCCTTCTGCTCAGGTCATGAACTCAGGGTCCTGGGACTGAGCCCCAGGTCCGGATCCCAGCTCAGCGGGGAGCCTGCTTCTCCCTCTCCCTCTTCTGCTCCCCCTGCTTGTATTCCCTCTCTCACTGTCTTTGTCAAATAAATAAATAAAATCTTTTAGAAAAAAACCTTCAAATGCTATTCTCAGAGACATTATTGTTAAATCCACTACAACATCTTGAACATGATTCATAGAATGAATTAAATGCAACTGAGCCTTTTACACATATATGTTTCACTTCATTGACTACACTCCTCCAGCAAGTCACCTTCTAACCAACATAGCCATATTACCATGGAATAATCTTGGTTGGACTTATGGTAACTTCGGAAGCACACATTTTTTTTTTTTTAATGACCCAGGCTGAAGTATCCCAAAGTTATAGTTGTGATACATCTCATTGAAATCAATCCAACTGACTTGAAAAAAGTATACAATTACTGTTTGGAATTACATTTTACATATTTCTATAACTATGTTTTAAACTCCATGGAGCTATGGAGCACTTGCTTGGCTTAGTCCGTTGAGCATCCAACCCTTGGTTTTGGCTTAGGTCACAATCTCATGGTCCTGAGATCAAGCCTCCCATTGGACTCCATGCTCAGTAGAGAGTCTGATGAAGCTTCTCTCACCCTCTCTCTCTATATATAAATAAGTAAACCTTAAATAAATAAATAAACTCTTTCGAGCCAGGAAATTGCTTTCATTTGTTCTGAAAACTAGGACAGAGCTTTGCACAGTGTAGTTACTCAATGCTTACAAAATTGGATTGGGTTAGTATTCCCATTTTCTTGTCTTGCTTACAGTCTAATTTCTTTTACAGCCTACATCTACAGGAAAGGCAGTGATAGGCTGTTTAACTTTTTAAATAAATGATACTTCAGACCTCCCTTCTTCAATAGCCAAGCACCTGCAGATTAAAATACACCCTTGGGGAACGCCTGGATGGCTCAGTTGATGAAGCTTCTGCCTTTGGCTCAGGTCATGATCTTGAATCCTGGGATCCAACCCAGCATTGAGCTCCCTGCTCAGTGGGGAGTCTGCTTCTTCCTCTCCCTATGCTCCTCCCCTTTTTTGTGCTCTCTCTCTCTCTCAAGTATCCAAAAATATTTTTTAAAAAAGTTTAAAAAGTAAATAAATAAAGTACACCCTGGGTTTTGACCAGTGACTGTTTTCCTCAGAGTTTTGTCACTAAATATGTTACCCATAAACCCTGAAACAAACTCGTCCATGATTCCTTTTTTTTAAGATTTACTTATTTATTTATTTATTTGACAGACAGAGATCACAAGTAGGTAGAGAAGCAGGCAGAGAGAGAGGAGGAAGAAGGCTCCCCGCTGAACAGAGAGCCTGATGCAGGGCTCGATCCCAGGACCATGACCCAAGCGGAAGGCTTTAACCCACTGAGCCACCCAGGTGCCCCTTGTCCATGATTCTTATAAAAATAAGATACGCTCCCACATAGGTCCTTTACGTTCATGCTTCTTGGATTGCTTTGTTAAAAAATAAACAGGTGGGCGCCTGGGTGGCTCAGTGTGTTAAGCCTCTGCCTTCAGCTCAGGTCATGATCTCAGGGTCCTGTGATCGAGGCCCACATCGGGCTCTCTGCTTAGCAGGGAGCCTGCTCCCCCCTCCCACCTGCCTCTCTGCTTGCTTATGATCTCTCTGTCAAATAAATTACAAAATCTTAAAAAAAAAAAAGTAAACAGGATCCTACTGAAAATGTTTCCTGGGACATGAGCACAGCATGTAGAGATGGTTGAGAGAAACTCACACTGTGATGGCACATTCATTAACTTATCTTTCCTTAAAATTTTTATCATAATGACCTAATAATGACCAATTGCTTGATCTCTAAGGTGGCGGTAGTTGGGAACTGACAGAACTACTAATGAATCTTTTTGAACTTTCAAGGAAGAGAAAAATATACTTTACATAAACTGCTTCTGAATATAGAAAAGGAAAATAACTCTTAAAAAAAGAAAATTATAGACTCCTGTTATTTATAAAAATAGATGCATAAACTTTGGCATGGATGGAAAAGGAGTATGAAATCACATGAGGTCAGTCAGAGATCTCAGGGTTAACTTCAATGAACCACAGTGTGTAGACCTCTAAAGACCCGCCACCAGGAACGACCACATCATTGGCAGGGCTGTGTAAAAAATGAAAACATAAATGCTTTGTTCCAAAGGTAAGGGGAAGTGCCATTAAAAGTACTAAAATATAGAATGATTTATTTCCTTTGCAGATTCTCTCTTCACTATAATGGTGGTGTTTTTTGTTTTTGTTTTTTGGTTTTTGTTTTTTTTTTTTTTTGCTATTCAATCTCATGTTCTAGCAAACACAGGACTACTTGAAAGGTGAGTGCATACCTTCACAGGCATAGGACGGCCCTGTAGTGGCACTCAGCATCCACATTCACACCGAAGCACATGGCTCACAGGCTACTGAGTACCCCCTCCTGCTAACCACTGGACCAATACTGCTGTGCCCAGGCCGGGGATGGGGAAATAAATCTTCCTGATGCACTGGTCAGGGCCCCAACCCAAAGCAGATTGGCCAAACTCAGGAAATTGTCACCTCTTAGCCAGGGCTCATACCGTCCCTGCATAGGGGGTGGGTGACAGCCTTGCTCCAGTCCAGGACTTCTTTAAACACAGCATGGCACCATCAGACTAGGACAGGGAAGTACTGTGGAATGTGTGGATTGGTATATAGGTCCCCATCAGGGCCGGGGGTAGCGTGGGGCTCCAGTGGGGCTGGAAGAGGGGAGCATGAAAGCAAGGTCCAGAACCCATCCCACAGGGCCAGAAGCAGAACTGCACGTCCTGGGCCTTGGTACGTGGGCCATTGTTCCAACAGACTTCGCTTACAAAAGGCATTCAAAGATTACATTATTAAGAAATTCAAGATGGCAACTGTGAGCATTAAACCCATAGGTGAGACCTTGTGTAAGGATACTGGTTTAATGCCCATGACACCAGGCCTACCTGCCACCCAATGGACATCAACCAACCAAAAGAACTAAAACACGTATCACCGAAAAGACTTTTGCCAGTTCTTTCCCTAATCCTCCCCATCCATCTCTTGTCCCTGAACCTGGTGGAATAGAGGAGGGTAGGAGAGAGGCATGTACTAGAGCAGATTTTACCTTTTTCCTAGGACAATTTCCACAATTCAGGATTTAAGACTGAGGTGAGAAAAGTGAAGACACACTTAAATCAGTCTCTACTTTATACTTGAATCTCCATCATCAAAGTGAGTGTTTTGTATGTATGTATGCATGTATGTGTGTCTATATATGGTTGCTGATTGATTGGCTGGTTGACCAATAACTCAAAAGTATCCAAAAAGCTGTGGGATCTACCTGAGATGCCAGCAAGGTGCAGAGAAGTAATAGCCAATAAAGTATATTAAAAATAAAGTCATTCTATCTGTACCCGCAACAAGTTCAGACTATTTCATATAAAATAGGGTTCTGCTATATAATAAATGGTTAATCCACAAGAATCAAGTAGAAATTTTACCACTAAATATACTGCATAAAAGGGGTAAGAGATAATGTCAAGAGAGAATCAAATGAACCTAATAACTTGAATAATTTGATTATTTCGGTCAGGATGGCATATTACATTGATTACTTGGGGACCAACATGCAATTAATTACTTTCCCAAAGACACACCATCTTTTGTACAAATGAGCAATAATCATCTGATTGCATTAATCTAGACCAGGATATTATCCAAAATAATATAATATAATTAATTCTACCTTCAAATCCAAATCTTCCCTTAAGACACACACTATGAAACTCTGAGTTCATTTATGAATCAACCACAATTTTTGCTCCTACCATTCTCTTTCTTTTGCCTTATTTTTCACTCTTGCTTCAAATTCACATTATCTTTATAAGTCACATTAAATTATTAGAGCTCATTTTCACAAAACCATCTCTTTCTTTACGGTGTTCCTGAACTGCATATTCATTTAAAAGCTCTTTCGCAGGTTCTAAGGTTTCTTTCACACTGATTCAGCATTTAATTTAAATATGACTTCATCCAAGCTACAACCCAATTAACAAAACCCATTTTAAGTTATTCTGGGGTGGTCTGATTGCTCTAAAAATTTATCTGATATGCAGGTTTGTGTTCGTAACACTTCTTAAAAGTGTAAAACACTTGAAACACTTGCATTAATGTTCTCGGAAGAAGAGAAGAAATGAATGTGTGCAACCAGTTTGTTTCCTAGGGGGTCTGGTTCAGTAGCTAGTCTTCTTGGAAATATTAAAACCTATCTGTCCCTTTTAAAGGACTCGGGCTTATCTATCAAACTTGAGAAACTGTTATGGCTTCCCAATAGGTTTAAGAATACTAACTAATGATATTATAACTTCATCTCCTGTTGATTGCCTAAGGCAAGGAGTGAACAACTAGCTGCATAATTTTGTAGAAAGCCTTTGGAGCACTCTTGTAGAAAATAAGTTTCTATAATGAACTGTATCGATCCCGGGACCAAAAATAATAGCTCATCCATCAAGTGACCTAATTGATAACAAAATGTAGTTCAATGTTTCCTACATCACATTAAGTATCAATATATTGAAAAGAAAACTATGGTAATTTTTCTCAGTGACTGAAATCTCTTTTCCGCAATTGGCCTCATTATTGATCAAAAAACTTTGTGATTCAGCAGTTGATTAGAATTGGAAAAACAAGCGACAATGTTGAACTTTATCTGAAGCCCCTGGTTCCTGGAAAGACGCAAGAGTCAAAAAATCTGCCCCCTCCACACACCATTTTATCTTCTGAGAAATGACCATGCTGCTGTCATATATTCTAAGTAAGGGTTGCCTCGACCACTTCCACCTCCACCTCTGGATAAGACTCCCTTGTTTTTCTGGGGTTTTTTGGATTTCTGGGCCCCCTTCCTTTATTTTGAGATGTTGCTTATTAACAAATATCCTCCCAGCGCATTTTTGTCTTTCAGTTTCTTCACAAGAGAAAACAAAATGTTCAAGTTCTTTGTCAAGTTCAGGGAAGTCAAACTGCAGTTGGAGAGTGATATAATTTTAAAATGACCAGGTGGCCTTTCTTTTCACTACATCAATAGCTTTGGGGTAAACTGTAACCCAATGTTCATAGCAACAATGGCCACAGTTGCCAAACTGTGGAAAGAACCGAGATGCCCTTTGGCAGATGAATAGATAAAGAAGATGTGGTCCATACATACAATGGAATATTATGCCTCCATCAGAAAGGATGAATACCCAACTTTTGTATCCAGATGGACGGGACTGGAAGAGATTATGCTGAGTGAAATAAGTCAAGCAGAGAGAGTCAATTATCATATGGTTTCACTTACTTGTGGAGCATAAGGAATAACACGGAGGACATGGGGAGATGGAGAGGAGAAGTGAGTTGGGGGAAATTGGAGGGGAAGACGAACTATGAGAGACTGTGGACTCTGAGAAACAAACTGAGGGTTTTAGAGGGGAGGGGGGTGGGGGTTTGGGTGAGCCTGGTGGTGGGCATTAAGGAGGGCACATATTGCATGGAGCACTGGGTGTGGTGCATAAAAAACGTATGCTGGAACACTGAAAAGAAATAAAATAAAATGAAAAAATAAATAAAATGACCAGGACATTACAGTTTGGCTCTTTTAAAGCAGTGTTTTACAAAGAGCGATTAGGTCGCTCCATTTCACAAATGAGATAGATGGGCTGTGACATTGACTGTGTTGCTTAAGATGCTGCGAGGAAGTAACAGAAGCACCAGGTATAGGATTGAGGTTGAAATAGCAATTTCCTTACCACCTTTTTCTCCTACTTTTTTGAGGGTGTTGTTAATCTCAGTGGAATTTTGACCTTAGTAATGACTATAGAATTAGGTATGATTCCTTTCCTCCTTAATCTCCATGTTAAAAAATTGTATGTGTGGGTGTGAGTAACTAGAATGGGATTATGAGTGGCACAATACAAAATGATAGACCTGACTCATGAAACCTAATCCACTTGCAAGGATTAAGACAATGTAACCATAAATTATGACTATGTAACAAGTCATACACAAATATTTGCAATCTCAATTACTTCCTACTTACAAAAAGGGTTGTGATGGAAATCACAGTCATGGAAGAAAGTAGAATTTCAATAAATAGGACTGGTTTAATATAGATGTTTTATACAATGTCTAAATGAAATATATACCCATTTAAACAGACAGGTAAGTGAGTCTGATATGGCAGATTCTAGTGGCAAATAGGAATTCTTATAAAGGAAATAAACGTTGAAATTTGGATATGGCTAAAAATTGTATTTGTTTCTAAAATAATTTTACTTTGAAATATTCTTTTTTAAAAAGATTTTATTTATTTATTTCAGAGAGAGAGACAGAGTGCACAAAGGAAGGGGAGGGATGGGGGAGAGGAAGAAGCAGATGCCCCACTGACCAAGGAGCCCAACATGGGGCTGGATCCCCAGGACCCTGAGATCATGACCTGAGCCAAAGACAGATGCTTAACCACTGAACCTACTGACTTGAGCCACCCAGGCACCCCTACTTTTAAATATTCTTTATGTTGTTAATTGCAGCCCATTATAATCACAGGCAGTAGGAAATAAAGCAAATGTTCCACAAGAAGAGATGGGTTAAATAAACTATAGTATACTCATTCAGTGGGCTGGTCTGCTGCATATAAAAATTATTTTGGAGGAAAAAAATAACATAAAAAGTTGTTTATGAAAAAAATTTAAATAACTTAAAAGAAATGTTGCTTATGATCCAAAGAAGAAAACCTGGCTACAAATTGCATAAGTTAGACACATTCCCAATTAGAATGTAAGTTCAATAGGTTAGGGAGTGTCCATCTTTACTGTATGCCCAACACAGTGTTTGGTATGATATAAGGGTTTAAATTAATACATGCTAGTGTATACAAAATGATTCCATTAGAAAAATGTATGTTGTCATAGAAAAACTCTAAGAATATGTATTGAAATGTAATTTATTCTGAGTGGATTTTTTTTGCCATTTGCTATTTTAAATTTTTATAATGAAATTATATTTTTTTATAATCAGAAAACAATAAAAAATAAGTTAAAAATATATCTTTGCATAGATTTTCCTGGAGCAGTCCTATAAAATACCCCATTTCTATATTTAGGCAGTTTACAGAGCTGGCTGGCTTTTCCTTAAATCTTGGAAAGCAGCTTATTTTCTTAAATCCTCACATTTTATCCAAGCTTATCTCTCACTGAACAATCACACACAATCTGTTCTGGATTGTGATCAGTAAATGAAGCAAAAATCAAAATGAGGTAACTATTATATGCTGTCACTCATACATTTCTCAGGTAGCTGTGATTTCATTCTTTCTGAAATAACAGAACCAGAAGCCTTGGTGCTCCCTGGTAGAAATCAAGTTCACAGGAACAGTTCTGTCTTCACAGTCTTCACAAGCCACTGATTTGAGGAGATGAAAACTGGCCAAAGTCCCAGGGGCTCATTCTGAATGTTAATAATTCTCTTGGGCAGCAAACATATTTCAGATATTATGGAAGAGTGTAAAGACCATTTCTAGACATTAACAAAAGCTACATTTGATTGGCTAACAATTGTGCATTAATGTTCCTCAGGAGGAACGCCGAGTGTATGAGTAGTGTGGTAGAGACCTATTCTTCTAACCTAGATTGCCAAATGTATTCAGGGATCCATTTGATTTGAAATTGTGAAGCGAATATGTGCAGGGGAAGCTTTAGACATCCTGAATGGCATAGTTCAAAGTAGAAGAAAAACAGTCATAGCTGAAGAACCAGATAGTTAGAAGCAAACAGTGTAGATTTGTTCTGTTCATTTATAGATTTGTCTGTTTTTTTTTTTTTTAACATCAGTTATATTCAGCGTATTGCAGAGTCAGAAGTATTAACCCAACTGTAGTGTTTGCTCAAATAATAGCTACACATTCTCAAAGAACCACCCAGGATATTAACCAGTTCTGTATTTTGAAAATATAATCCTACAAAATTAACTATTCCTTTAAAGTCAAACTTTCAAACTATCAGATAAATAGTTTTAAAATGTATTTATGGTCTATCTACAATTATATGGAGAAAGGCTTTAATAAATTATATTAGCTAAATTTGGGGCAGTTTCTTAGAAAAATATAATCCTTGAAAACTTTTGAAAGAATTGCCGAAGTTGTGTTAAGAAAATAGAATGAGGAGAAGTGAGTTGGGGGAAATTGGAGGGGGAGATGAACCATGAGACACTGTGGACTCTGAGAAACAAACTGAGGGTTTTGGAGGGGAGAGGGGTGGGAAGTGGGATGAACCTGGTGGTGGGTATTTTGATGTGGTGCATAAACAATGAATTCCAGAACACTGAAAAGAAATTTAAAAAAATAAATAAAAATTAAAAAAAGAAAATAGAATGAGGGGGCACCTGGGTTGCTCAATCGGTTAAGCCTCTGCCTTTGGCTCAGGTCGTGATCCCAGGGTTCTGGGATCAAGCCTCACATCAGGCTCCCTGTAGAGCAGGGAGCCTGCTTCTGCCTCTGCCTGCTGCTCCCCCTGCTTGTCTCTCTCTCTCTGATAAATAAATAAATTTTTTAAAAAAATTAAAAAAAAAAAAGAAAAAAGAAAAAAACAGTAGAATGAAGTATCCCAGATACTTAGAGAAGTTATGATAGAGATGGAATTTGCCTTAAAATCTTTTGCACCAAAAAGGAAAATAAGTTTTTTAGTACCTTATGTCTATTCATAGCAAAGAACCAAAATCAATGTTATTGGTAAATAAGCAGTTAGTTACTTATCTCTTCACCTGACACAAAATAATTCAAATGATTTTGGTTCACTTTATGGATAAATAAATGGCAATACACTGAAAGTAACACACCATTCAATTTATTTCCCTTAATTCAATGCCAGAAATCAAAATAGGAAGGGGGCTATTTCATACTTCCTACTGAGGGCTGATCTCTAAATGGAATTTTTTCACAAAATACTTAACACAAAAGCATGCACACTCCCAGTCTACAAAATGAATGCTGATCATTGGAGGTTTTCTACTTAACATACATTTATTTAATACCCACTAGACCTGATTTATTTGGTTCAACCAAAGTTACTATGGGATTACTGTGGATTACATAAATTTCATTCAATTTTCACTCAATGCCATGTCTGGAAACATTTTTAGCTGCTTATAAATTGAGAGTCCAACCCTTCATGCATGTTCTTTTCCTTCTTTTGGTATCTGCTTTTCAGAACTCAGATAGTATAGTGTATAAACCTCTACTTTTACAGCTATTGCATTTATTATTTATGAAAGCTACCAGTTCACTATTGCTGATAGGCTGTGTACTCACTGATAGCAGGAACGTCATTTTGTATTTTTTTTTTTAAACTACATAACACCTAATAAAGTGCCTGGCACAGGTAAGAAGTCAATAAATATTTGGTGAATATAGTAACTAATTAATTAAATGCCTCCTCAAAGCTATAAAACTATAACTCAACTACAAAATACAAGATCCTATTATTGAAGATTGATGTATTAATTTAATATTAGGATAGGAGCAAAGTTTAGATTTTCTGCTCTTGGAGTCAACAATCTATGAAACATAATACTGAAATGAGATAAAATACTTGGTTGGAGACGCACAGGGAGGTTCCTCATGGGCATCTCAGTTGTGTGAGTGTCCATAGAACCGCCTTGATGCTCATGTTCTTCCTTACAAGGGTTCAACTCTGTTAGGAAATCTGGTACTTGACTAGCACTAAGGAATAAATGTTTCTCAAATTATTGTCCTAGCTTTATTCCTCAGGTAAATACAAATATATATTTATAAAGCAAGGAAGATCTAGGAGATGTAGTTACAAAGTCCTTCCTTATGGAAATTGTTTTTCTGTCATATGCACGCCTGTGACTCTTATATATGGAGTCAAATTCTTCTGGGACCTTAAACTCTTGCCTGGATGTAAATCAGCCAACTTTCAAATCTTTTGTAATCCAGGAGACTTGACTGGCTGACTCCCAGTTTAGTCTAGTACTGTCAAACTGATAGTGAAGAGTTGTTTGTTGCTGTTGTTGTTTTTAACATAATCTGTTCCCAAACAAGTATCGTATATTGGGAATTTCTCCTCACACATATATGCCCCAGTAAAACAAATTAAATATAATATACACAATGGGGAAAAAAATCCTTGAATATGTGTCGATGACATGGTTATTCTCCAGAATGATTCTACCAACATCCTCTCCTAAGGATTGCCTTCTCTTTATCTGAGATGAATTTGTGCTGGGACTGCCTGTGGATCTTTCTTGTACCGAGTCCTCTTCTGAGTGTAGAGAAAAGGAAGTCTGGTCCATTTCAGTCTTGCTGTCATGGTAACAACCATCGAAGGCCATGGCTTGAATTCTATCAATATTATACATTCCAGAAGGCTGACAAAAAGACTTTTGTTAGTAAGTCATGAATATGGTTTTGTATGTAGGAATTACAGTAAAAGTTTAAACAATCAGATTTTTAAAATAGTTCCAAGAAATGCTAAGAATGTTTTGTTTATTTTAGAGAATAGAATTCCAGTTTTGTTTTTCGTATCTGGCTAAAAGTCATTTAAATAATAAATGGAAACATCATCATAGAGATTTGTTTTTAATAAGGATTTAGCAAGGTTTATTATTATCTCTATAGAGATATTTGAACATTATACGAATAAATGTTTCACAATTATAATGTCAATGTCTTCTAATTTAGTTCTGGCCTGGTAGACTGGAACACTCAAATGTTTCCCCAGAAGGGAATACTGTTTCAGGTATCCCCTTTGTTTCTGAGTAGTATGAATTATTTGCCCTAAGTTTAAGTTGAAATTGAATATGATTTATCAGAAGAGCAATATAAGCCAGTTGGATTTGCTTTTCAACATATTTTTCTCTTTAGAGAAAACATAGCAATACACCCAGTCAGTGTAGGGTTTTTTTTTTTTTTCCCCCAAAACCAGAACAACATCATCTGGTGATCCATTTATGCTTAAATTTGGAGTATGGGACAGAAATTATTTTAGCTGCTCTTTTTAAATGCAATTTGGCCAAGTCTTGCTGGGAAGTACCTATAACTGATACTATCATGGCCCAATTAAACAACTTGAAACTGGCTTATTTTTCAGAATGAGAGAATTATCAGTGCTTTCTGGCTCCAGTGCCTGATCGAATCTGAACTACCATTTTTCTTTAAGGTTTTACTTTGAAGGAGATCTTGGTTCTTGCTGATACAGAACAGTGTCTGCAAAGCAGCTGTTACTAATTTCTTTCTGAGAAAATTGAATCACTTCTCGAACTATAGTGAATTCAAGAAACAAACAAATATGAACAGGCTACCACTGGATGAAATTATTTGGAATTCAAATTGGAGGCTACAGAGTGAGTTCTGCCAGAACATGTATTTGGTTCATAGCAATTAAAAACCCAATATTCTACTGAATTCAAGAGACAGAGAATATTTTTTGTAGTCAGTTAACTAACCAAAGACCCCTATTCAAGTTATGTTGTCCTTTTTTTTTGTTTTGTTTTAGCCGTAGAAACTTTTCATAGTAAAATGAAAATGGATCAAGACTCAAAAACTAACTTCAGAGAGCAGAAATAACATTAATAATACTTTGAACTCTGGATCTGAGGATAGAATAACTAATACAGTCTCTTCAGTGGTTTCACTATAGTCACCCAGAACACTGCTGGCTTATCCTACTATACATTATGATAACTTAGAACAATTATATAATTGATTAAATCTTACAGTATACAATTTACCAGTAAGGTGCTAATTTCCACAAATGTGTAATTTGGTTGTTCTAGTAGAAACAGTTTTAGAATGGGTCTTTAATTTTTCACACTAGTGAAACCACCTCCTTCAAAGGCACAATTATCTCAAAGAAGTGTCCCACCTGCCATTCCTATATTTGTGGGGCAAAATGAAAGAGCACAAGATTTGAAGTCCGAAGAAGTGATGCCAAACCTAACGCCACTACTTCCTAGCTCTGTGTTTTAGGTTGTCTCCTAAACATCATTCTTAATTTTCAGAATGTTGGCATTTCTCTCCTATTTATCTCACAAGGCAGTTGAAAATGGTGTAACAAATGGGTATAAACTTTTGCAAACTATAAAATGCTACACAAATGCTAGGTTCTTTTTGCAGTTAGTGCCCAGAGCAGAGGCTCTGAAAGAACAGCAGTTTTAACGAGGATAGTGGGACCGGCTGTCTGAGATGAGAAACAGTTAAAGGGATAGGATGCCCTGGTGAGGCGCAGAGTGGAAAGACATGTCTATAGTTTTGGGGGATAACCAGTGACACTTCTCTCCTCTATACCTGAGTTTTAGAGAGAGAAAGATGTCGGGGCCAGACAGATAGAGAGGATGATGTCAGCTTTGTTGTTGATAAAGCAGTGGGGAGGAAGTGCCTCAGATATGTGAGCAGGAGGTCTCACTAATACTTCATCACTGTACTAAACCTACTTATTCTTTTGGTCACTGGTGAAGCTAGACAATTCAGGACTCACCTTGTAAAGACAGGGAAGGTACTGCCTAGTAGTTTCCAGAGGCTGGGGAAAGGGGAAAATGGGGAGTTGTGTAATGGCATAGTGTTTCAGTTTTGTCAGATGAAGAAGTTTTGGAGATTGCTTGCACAACCAGGTAAGTATTCTTAACACTACTTACAAACAGTTAAGATAGCAACTTCTACATTATATGGATTTTACCCCAATAAAAAAAATCTTCAAAAACATATGATGCTTATTAATTCGAAAGATTTTCTTCTTAGTGGTATACAAGAAGAGTTTGTACAACCCTATTTAATGAAAAAGGAAATTCAGTAGTGTGAACACATGTGTTCTGTGGCCGGCGGGTGTGGGGAGGTGTAGACAAGTTTGGAGTCAAAAGACTAGAGAGAGGCGGGCCCGGATTATTACAGTGCCTCTTACTTAGGTTAACCACTTCCCACATAAAACAAAACAGAACAACAACAAAATTCTTTTCCTCATCACACATTTTTTCTCTGTCACCTTTTTAACTTCATGGATTATCTACGTCATGACTATTTGCAGTGTGGGTAATGGACCAACAGCAGCTGGGGCTCATTAGAAATGCAGACTCACTGATCCCACACCCCAGATCTACTGAACAAAAATCTGAACAAATCCCAGGTGATGTGTACACACCCATTACTGCATACTTGTCTAAAAGTTCCTGGTTTCCTCACACCTGCCAAGCCGTCACCGTGGGTATGTATGTGGCAGGAACACATACTCACACGTTGTCAACAAAAGAAATGGAAGCATCAGCAATAAAGCAAAATCAGCTCCTATTACAGCTTTAACTCAAAGGATATAGAATAGAAGAATGAAGTAGCATTACAGGAGATCTGAATTGCAATTGCCTCTCTCTTGGTTGTGAATCTTTTGGCAAATCACTTTCCTTCACTAAAACTCTGCTGCTTCATTTTAAAAATAGAGATACTAATCTCTAGGCCCACCTCATGGAGCTGATATGAAGGTTTAATTTGAAAAGAGGCTATAAAACACTCTGAAAATAAGAAATGCTCTCACTACAAGTGTAACAAATATTAAATAATGTTTTAGGCGTGTATAATTGTGCATATAAGAATTTCTTAAGCCAATGTGAATATATTACATTAAAATTATGTGCATATCTGTGTGTATGCGCACACACACACACATACACACATATAGTCTCAAGTGTAGGCTACAAAGAATTTGATATGATCAATTAGGTTTCTGAAGTACAATATCTTGTATCAGTTCTCATAATAACAGCAAACTTGTGCCCCAGTCTTTTGTGAAATGTAGCAGGTAGATGTCAATCTATCCATATTTATTAAACAATGGCTCAAGAAACACATGATGACATTTAGAACCCAAAAGACACCTTTTATTCCCAGTATACTGTGGAGAGGAGAACCTCTCTTTATGTTCTACCACTCCCCCAAGTGACAAGAAGAGAAACAGAAATCCCTGCTCTGGTGGAGAGAAATCTATCATTTAGGGATTGAGAGCATAGCCATTGGAGTGAGAGAGAGCCAGAAACAAATCCTGATTCCTCTTGCGCTGTGTGACCTTGGCCAAGTTACTCCCTATCTGCTCCCATTTCCGCTCTGTAAAATGAAGGTGATATGGAAAGACATAACCTCTTGGGGTGACTCAGAATTAAATGACATACGGTATGGTAGGTGGTTAGTATGATGCCAATCCATTACATGGTAGCTGTTCTCATCATTGTCCTCATCGTCATCACCTACTTGAAAGGTATCGTTTGCGCATCAACACTTCTTTTCAAAGGATAGAGTCAATGGAGAGGGCACACTGAGAGAAATTCCTCACACAAAACAACTCCTGGCTAGGGTGAGTAAGGATGCTGAGGAAAGTAGCCAGCACAGACAGAATAAGGTTCAATATTAAATCCTGTAAACTTGTATCTGGCCACGGCGTGGAGACTTAATAAAAGGGCTTACAACACTGTCAGGAGAGGATTATAGGTAAAGATAGTCTTTTTCACATTCCAAAAGCCAGGCAGTACCTTCCCTGTCTTGTTGGAATGTTTCCGCTCTTCCATGGTGGTGAGGTAGTTCACAGCTGCATACTCAATGACTGACAGGAACACAAACAGGGAGCTGACCCACAGGTACACGTCCACGGCCTTGATGTAGGACACCTGGGGCATGGAGGGGCTCATGCCAGAGATGATGGTGGACATGGTCAGCACTGTCGTGATTCCTGCCATTGGAGAGTAGCGACAAGGTCAGAGACATAACCATTCCGTTCTGGGATCTGGTGCTGGATTATACCAGTGGATGTATTTGCCCACAATATCTGGTGAGCAAGGTTGGGAGCAGGGGAGGAATCCCTGCACATTACCCTCATACACACCATGAGCCTTAGCAAGAAACTCTCCTTGGATTTGTCTTTCCATCTTTTTCTCGCCCTTACCCCAACTGTCCATAGTGTTTCCTTCCCTCCATGGAAAGACTTCACAGGCTCATACATGTCTCTAAGGATACATTCCCTTGTCTCCCTTGGGCCTCTTTAAACCAACCCAGAAAAATAAAAATGTGTTCAATTTTAACAATCTCCTGGGAAGCAAATTCTAAAACCTTTCCTACTACCTTTTCCCATCATTTTACACTTTTCCTGTTAAAGAAATTGTCTTTGAGTCAGTCTTTTATCTTTCATTCATCAGGGAGTCATCTTGTCATGTTTCATATTTTTCTTTCGAATAGAATACTTACGAGCCATCAGTATTGCTATTATGTTGTCCTTTATTACTGAAACTATATTTCAATTGAGATTTAGAATGGAAGTGTGCTGGCGGAGACTCAGTTCAGTGTAAATACTTACTAGGAACCCGTGAAATGCCAGTTACTCTCTCTTTCCCTCCCCCTTCCTCTTCCCTTCCCCCTCCCTTTCTCCCTTTCCTTTCTTTATTCTCTGGCATAAGCTACAGAGGTGATGAGATCAGCATTCTGGGGGACAATGGAGAAAGACTGACTCTGAGATTTCCTTAATAAAATGCTGGCCTGGGGGAGGGCTAGTCTGTGTCTGCACTAATTTCTCAGAGGGTTGCTGCGAGAGTGCTGCCTGGAGAGAAAGTACAGTATTGTAAATATTTGAAATGTACACTAGCTGGCATGGCTTTATTTCCTAACTTCCCACCAGGGAGGCGCAAATGGAGTCCTTAATGATTTTTATAAGTTGTGAGGACATTTTAATGTCAACAGACAGAGTCCCAAACAGCAGGAAGAATGCCGTGATTTACTCCTAAATGTACAGACACAGCATGTGGACAGCTTTCACCAACACATTTCTACCCTTTGTACAATAATTCTTCAAGGTTCTCATCTGAGGGAGCTCATATCAAAGACAATGACCAATCTACAGAGCTATTCAATTTCAAATTAAGTTTTTGTGTTTGTATGATCCAGACCAAAGACGTGGCAATTTGGCAGGCACCACAGGAGGGCCCAGGGATCTCACCTTCACCCTGATTTGAACTTCGGGAGAAGACACCTGAGTGCCGTTCTAGCTCATACCATTGAATGCAGGCCACGGTCTCACTGAGTCCCAGGCTTCCCCAACAACTGTAATATCGACAGTCCTAGTATCGGGGGATGCTGTTTGCAGTCCTTGCTACATAAGCATGGAGATGTGAAATTTTTATTCCCATTACAGGTATACACGTAGCTGAAGCCAAGATTATTAAGTAAAGCTTCCTTGCCTTTATTGAATGTTTACCCACCGCCTAGGTAAATATTAGCCACACGGTGCAGAAAAAAATGTGAGCTGGGAGTGGGTAAGTAACTGGCCTGAGTTTTGTCAGGAGCAGGATCGGAACATTTCTGTTTGAATGTAGAACCCATACTTTTTACAGGCAAAGCTGCTGCCTCTTATTCTAGATCTGTAAAGGGAATCTCTTTTTGTTTTTAGTCTTATAAACCAATCTCAGGGCACCTGGGTGCCTCAACCGTTGGTTGAGCATCTCACTCTTGATGTCCACAGGGGTCGTGATCTCAGGGTTGTGGGATTGAACCCCATCTCATGCTCTGCCCTCAGCATAGTCTGTTTAAGATTCTCTCCTTCTGCCTCTGCCCCTCTCCTTACTCACTCTCATTCTCTCTTTCTCTAAGATAAATAAAACCTTTTTAAAAAAGGGTTATAAACCAATCTCTTTACATGAAGCATCTCTGAGAGAAGACACTACACACCTGAGGGAAAAGGGGTACCTGGGTGGCTCAGTCAGTTAAGCATCCGACTCTTGTTTTTGGCTTAAGTCATGACCTCAAGATCATGAGATCGAACCCCACATTGGGCTTTGCACTCAGTGTGGAGTCTGCTTGAGATATTCTCCTTCTCCCTCTGTGCCCAACCCCTGCTCATGCTCTCTCTCTCTCAAAATAAATAAATAAAATCTTCAAAAACAAAACAAAACGGGGTACAATTATGTCAGGAAGCATGAAGTTACTTTGTGTTTTTCAAAAAGCTAAAAGTCTCACCCTTTTCAAGACACTACTGGTAAAACTGAATCCTACATTAACCTTCATATTCAGTAGCTTTCCTTATTAGTTCGAAAAATTTTCAATGTCTTTTCTTACTGGTCTTCTAAGATAGAACTTGATTTTTTTCAATGGACAGTAACATGGGGCTTAGTGGACAAAATAAGGATTTAGAACAAACACGTGAGTATATATGCCAGGCAGGACTTGTCATGCATTTTAAATTGATGATTATGGGGCCAGTAAAGGAAACTACATATCTATTTTTTTTTTTTTGCCAGAGAGCAGTAACTATCAGTCATTTTCCTTCAAAGGGTACTTAGTGCAGCTAATTTACCATAGCTTTATTTCTTTTGAAACCAATATTTTAGATTTTCCTTGTTTAAAATGAGCAATAAAAAAAAAATTGAGAGTGGGGAGGAGGGATTGTTTGAGTTTGCAAGTTAAGGATGGGAAAGCTGATATATAAATTCTTAACGCAAAAGAATTTGAGTCAGGAGTCTTACAGCTACTAATGAAACACACTTACATCTTGAGTCACTCCTTAGAAATACATTGATCTTAACAAAATGTATTCCTTTCAAATCCATTTAAGTTAATACCCTAGTAAAGGCATTTTAAATATATACAGTGACCATTTAGTCAAACAAAGTTTCTATGCTGGAATTAGAAAATTATTTTCTCACCTACTGATATTGCTGGGCATGGTCAGGAAAATGTTAGGACACTATATTTAGTCTGGTACATAGGACTCAACTCCCCTAGCCCACAGTGTTTCACTATATTAACTCTTAAGGACACGTCTAGGGCCCTACAAAACCCTTTGGTCTGTCAAGAATTACTCCTCTTTGTGTTTCATTGGCTATTTTGGGCCATATATGAAGGAGAGGTTCATTGGCTGGTGTGATGATAATAGGGCATGTAGGCATGACTTGTAGAACTACTGAGTCAGTTCATCCCTTCAGTAGTTGTGTTGTGGGCAGTTCTTTTGAAGGGATAGGTATCTACATTCGCCTTTAAATGAGTAAAGACACTTTCCGTGTAAGCCTAAGCAGAAAGAAAATATTAGGTGATGTGAGAGAAAGGAAGGCAGGCTGGATATCCTACTACCATCACTCTATAGCCAGAAACCACAACCATTATCCCACGAAGGTGGTGCCAGAGTCCAGTGCCTAGAATTCTGGTAACCTCTATTATGGTTAAATGAATTGCTCCTAAGTACTTACTTTTTCAGTTATATGTCATATTCCCTGTTAGGAGACATTTTTCTTTATCAGTGATGACATGCCTGAACACTTTAGTTGTCTGTTTCCTGACAAACAGGGGTCATTAAATGACCCCAAGATTTAATATGCTGTACACAGGGGGCATACCCCATGCAGAGGGGCCAAATGAGAAAAATGGAGTCAAGGAAAGGAAGGACATAGAAGGAAGAGATGAAAGTACAATATTACTCATCCTTCCATGAGGGTTAGGACACCATTGGACAGCTTTCTAATAGTCTCACTTCCTCTCTAAACCAAATCAAACAGAAAGATAGATTAGTATTTTAACCCATCCCACATTCCAAATTATGGTAGCTAGTATGTCTTAAGTCACAAGGAATACTTAGATGCTGTTTAGCCTCTATCGTTTTTCATTTGAAACATGACAAATGTGAAAGGATTTTAACCAGCAAATGATTCATCCTTAATTCACAAATGAGTCCAAATGTGGAAAGGTCTTAGCCAGCAATGAATCATCATTGTTTTCAGTCAGTAACTAAAATATAGTTAACTAAAAACATGGTAGGCTACACAATGTCAATTTAACAACTATGTATTGAGCACAAATATGTGCAGGGTATTGTGTTAGTCACTCAGGAACAAAAAAGGTGGTCATAATGATCCTTGTCCTTAAGGAATTCACCTTCTAATAGAGGACACAAGATAAGCTACCAAGGCACTCCATGGCTACATACAAAATAGAGGAAGTAGAAGAGACACCTTAGGAGAGATTCAAAGCACCATGTAGTTCAAATATGGGAGACACAATGTCTGCCTGGAGCTATTAGTAAAAGCTTGTGGCCATTGAGAAATGGTAAGACTTTGACAGAGAATGATAGGTAGAGAGAACATCCTAGGTAGAGTAAGAACAAGAACAAAGGTACCAAAGTACTATAGGGAAGATAAACAGTTAGGCATGGGTGGCTGTTTGAGAACACTGAATATTCAAACTAGTTGAAGCTTAGGGCAACTCTGCTGGGGACAGGAATATGGTTGAAGATGTAGCAAATAAAAATACAGGACACTTAGTTATATCTGCATTTCAGATAAACAATAAGTAATGTTTTAGTATAAGTATATCCCATGCAATATTTAGGATATAATTTTATAAAATATTATTTGATCCTTGTCTAAAACTCAAATTTAACCAAGTGTCCCTTATTTCATTTGGCAATTTTCAAGTGACACCTTGGATTCCAAACTGAGAGTATTTATTCCAATGGCATTTGAGATGAGAATATTGTGATCACAGTTGAGTTCTGAGATATTACTCTGGTAGTAGGGTTGAATTGCCGGAAGAAGAGTAGGAAATGAAATGAGCAACTATAAGGCCTTTACAAGCCCAGACTACAGCTTTGTGCAAATTAATAAATTTTTTGGTGGATTTCACCTGCTTTTTCTGAAGGATGTCACCCCAAACCATGTCCCATGGAGCTTGGGCTGGACTTCTGCTCCCTACTCCCGTCTGGGTCAGATTTCACAGCCTTGCAAGATGACCCTGGGCAGGTAGAGGTTAGAGGAATCCAGGGAAAATTAACAAGGGTCCCAGGTCTGGTCAAGGCAAGAGGAATGGAAAAGAAAGCACAAGGATATTATAAAGAAGGCTGATTCTGAAGATTTAGATACCTTATAGCTACAGTTCTCAAAGTGTAGTCAGTGGCCCTTTGGGCTCTCCAAGACATTTTCAGAGGGTCTGTGTAGTGAAGATGGGTTTCACACTAAGATATTATTTACCTTTTTCATTATGTTGATATTTGCAATGGTGTGAAGCACTGGTGAGAAAAGCTATTGTTGCCTTCACATGAATTAAGGCAGAAGCACCCAACTAATCTAACAGTCACTGTGTTCTTTAGCTTTTAGCATCACAATAAAAAAATCAGGAAAAGTTGTTAATTTTATTACATTATAACCCTTGTGTATATGCCTTCTTAATATTCTGGTTAATGAAATGAGAAATATATAGAAGGCACTTTTGCATACCAAAGAGCAATGGCTATCTGGAGGAAAAGGACTCAGGCCATTGAGTTACACACTGAACACCAGACATTCTGAAAAATGGAACACCACTTTCACTTAAAATAACAACTCACAGACAAATTATGGTTGTCCAGATTTGGGTATCTAGCAGACATTTCTCAAAACTGAGTAATGTAAGCCTCTCACTTAAAGTAAAACAACCCTGATATTTGTTATCTAATAATAAAATTTGAGCTTTCAAATCAAAACTCGAATGATGTTAAATACCTATCCATCACTATAAGCTTGAGAGCTTCCCACTACTCAAACACTTTTTCATGAGATTAATGGTGACATTAATGAATGTGACTTTTTAAAAGATTTTATTTATTTATTTGTTTGTTTGTTTATTTAGTGTGAGCAGGGGGAGGGGCAAAGGGAGAGGGAGAGAGGGAATCTCAAGCAGACTCCCCACTGAGCACAGAGCCCAACACAGGCCCCTGAGATCATGACCTAAGCCAAAATAAAGAGTTGGACGCTTAGCTGACTGACCCCCCCACCAGTGCCCCAAATATGATTTTTTGACATTGTATAGTGAATTACGTGAGCTTTGGGAAGATATAGTTCAGTGCACTAATAGTTTTCAAATGATTGATGCCTAGGTAAAAAGATCCAGTCAAATCCAAGGTAGATCAATGCATTTTAATCTAATAGAATAGAAAAAAATTCATTGATATGGTTTCAGATTTCATACTGTAACTAACCTTTAAGAAACTGTCACTTGCTGAGTTTTGGTACAGTGTCACAGAAGACTATGCACAATCATTGGAAAACACTATTGAAATGTGGCTTTTTTTCTCCAACCACATATCTGAGCAAGGCCAGTTTTTTCCCCCTGTATTTCAACTGAAACTTTTACAACAGATTGAAGAAGCAGAGATGAGAATCCAACTGCTCCCCAGAAGGCCAGATATTAAAGATCTGCAAAAATGTACAACAATAATTCTCCTCTCACTAATTTTTTTGTTTTAGAAAAAAGTTATTTTTCATAGAATGTGTTAACTTGTAATGAGATGATTATTGTTATTCTAAATGGACTAACACATATTTTAAACAATTCTGTTTTACTATCCAACATGGCTAATAATGATAGATATAACCCACAAAAACAAATCTCTCTGGGGTTCCTGATAATACCTAAGAATGACTGCTAAAGACGAAGAAGGAAATTGAGGATCCAGATATGAAAGATTCAACACCTTGGGGGCCCTTAAAAGAACAAGAAAAACCAAGAGAAAAAAATGGAGTTAAGGCAAGGATGGTGGAGGGGGTAATAACAATCTGCTGGGTTTTGAACATGTGGCGCGCTCGCAGTACCTGGAGATGAGGTCCAGCAGGCAGCTGAGAATACTATCTGGAACCTGAGAGAAGGATCTGAGATAAAGACTTAGATTTGGGATTTTTTTTTTCTTTTTTTCCATAGAGACAGTAATCAGAAACAAGAAGCTTGCTCCATTTGATGAGAGAATCAAAAACAAGCAAAACCTTGGGAGGGAGTTATTCCAGACTCAAGGAGTGCAAGGAAGACAAGTGAAAGAAAAGTCTAAAAGAGGAGAAAACGTAGGCTAGCGCAGAGTACTGCAAACAAGTTTATTGCTAGTTTGTTTAGTTTTATCAAACACTATGGGCAGGCCATTGAGACGAAAGCTCCCATTCATTTCATACAGTGACCTTAGAAGGCTGTATTAATCATCTCATTTTGCAGATGAGAAAGAGGAGGCTGGGGTTTTGACCACTACCCTTGGTTCTGAATTTGGTGAGGAGGCTTAATAGTATTAAATACTTCAGGGTGTGATGAAGGGGAAACAACTGAGAAAAGGCAAATGAGATAGACAGTTAGAAGGAACTTCTGGAGAATCAGTTGGCCCAGTATTTGGAAACAGCCAGTAAAGCAAAGTGCAAAATATCTTTATCTTATTTTATTTTTCTAAGAGTGAGACACACACACACACACACACACACACACACAGAGAGAGAGAGAGAGAGAGAGAGAGAGCGTGCTGGGGGGAAGGGAAAGGGAGAGAGAAAATCTTAAGCAGGCTCTAAGCCCAGCACAGAGCTTGACATAGGGCTCGATCTAATGACTTGAGCTGAAATCAAGAGTCGGATGCTTAACAGACTGAGCCACCCAGGTGCCCCCAGAGCACAAAATATCTTTGAGAAAACTTGAGGGTGTTAGGAAGCAAAAGCCTGAGAGGATAGCAGTGGAATAGAAATACTACAGTTCCCTTTATTAAGAGGGGAGAGAGACAGTTCTGATTTATATATTATTTTACATAAATCTGCATAGCAATTTCCCAACACCTTAGGGAATGAGATGTAGATGCAAGAAGCATAGAATTTCAGGGGCGACTTAAAGGCACTTTAGTGTACTCCATTCTCCCCAGCCTGCCCTGGAACCAGCTTTTATTACTTGTCATTTTCAAAGTGTAAGAGCTGAGCCGTCGGCTTCAGGAATCTGATTGAAAATCATGTTCATAAACCTTTAGAGAGTGAACGTCTTTCTCATTCTGTCTTGAGGGTTGGAAATGTGCCTCTCATCTCCTGTGCAACTCTCCCCTGCCCCACTGCGTAGCGAGGTCAGGGCGCGATTGCTCCGATGTGAAGGCCCAGCTGCAATAATTTAATTACTCATTAGGTGGTATTTTTTCCCATGAAGATAGTCAAGCCTCAACTGCTTATAGATTGAAGCTTTTAATAGGGGAAAGAGGTGAACAAATTATTAATATTAATGACAATTTATGTCTTTCAAATGATCTTTTGAAGTATGCATATAATTTGTGAATATTAGCTTAGAAATCACCCTTTCTGGAATGAATTGTGTGATAATTACAATGATTGGGAAGCACTTATAACAATCTTCTCTCTGGCTAGAGCATTACAGGTCACAGAACAAAATCAGCTGAAATGAGGGAGCTCTGCCCTAAAACAACTGAGAAGGCAAGTGGGATTGACTCTCGGGTTCTGATTCAGTAACAGGTTATCCAAGTGCTTAGCCAGGCATCTTCCACATTATAAGAGCTCAGTCACCGCTAAGCAGGCCTGAAATCATTCCCATAAATCAGTATGTGTGACAGTGGCACGTGGCATGCTAGATGGAGTAGATAATCATACCTGTGTGATGACTTAATGAAGCTGGCAATGTCTCTCCCCACCCCCCGCCCCTGAATCTCTTGCCAAGTAGAGAACCACAGTAACTGGAATTTCACCGTGGTTGGTTCTGATTTTGGTGTTTAGGTTAAGCCCTGATTTCTAATTAACATTGCCCCCTACCCAAGAAGTAATGTATTAAAATACCAATAGTACAGCGTGAGTTAGTTTGAAGGATCTTTTTTTTATGATGCAAAAGTTTGTCACACAAAGAGAAGTGGGTTGGGGCAAGGATGAGGAGGTTTCCCTGAAAGTGAGGAGACAGGTTTCTAAAGTGAGGCTGTTTATGCTCCGTAGTTTCATAATTTCTCCTTATTATTTCCCTTTTGGTCAGCTGGTGCAGGCTTTGTACCTAATGCCTCAGTTCCCAAGGAAAGAATCCAATTACAGTTTGCCCCTGAGGTTGGGAAGATAAATGTTGTAACCTGAATGCGTGTCTCTAACCACCCCTACTAAACCATGACTCTTTTCCTCTCCACTTATTATTATTTTTTTTTAAATCTTATTGAACTTTCTCTGATATTAACATTTCACAAAGCTACTTACCCAGGGAAACTCTTGCAGGAACAGCTCTCTGGTCAATCCAAAATGAAACCCATGAAAGCATCACCAACAGCATAGCTGGGAAATAGGTTTGCAGCATGAAGAAGAAAATATGCCTCCTTAGCACAAAGTTGATGAAAAGCCTATTGTACCAACCTATGAGAAAAATTCAGAGTTTTCCTTAGAACAGGTGTCCTCGTGTAAACATCACACTAAGTGAAATCACGTGCTTCTTTAAACTCTAAGCTCTAAGGGAACATGGAACTGAACACACTCACCCTTGTTTACCCAGCAGGAGGACAGGGCCTGAGCCTGTCGCTCCATCAGTGCTTGTTGAACTGACCTGTAGTCTGCTTCGTTATGTGATTCGAAGATTCCCCTTAAATTTCATAGCTGTTATTCAGGAATGACTGGTAATTATATTTTGTGGAATGGCCTTTAAAAACCTTTCTCCAAAATATATTGTGTTTGCATTGTTTCTGCAAGTGGGCAAGTCTTCAATACATGACTAATGACTGGGGCAATAGCCAATAAACCATTTATTAGCTTTAACGGATGAAAGGGAACATTTTATCTGAAGGAAAAGATTCACAGTAGCTACTGAGTCATTGGATTCCAAGTTGGAATCTAGATAGCAAGGGATTCATAAAGGGAGTGGGTGAAAGGAGTATCTGTAAACAGTATTATTTCAGAGGCTGGTGGGTACCATTAATTTATCTATAATAAATCTGAAAAAAGTAATCAAATGATGATGTTTCTTTGCTTCTGGTTGGAATTATATAAACTCATGTTGGTAATATCGATTGATTCATGCTGATCAGAAGCAACAATTGTGGTCACATTCACACAATTTTGTTCAGGTTTCCTTTTTCACAGTGGCTGGAAGGAAGTATAAAGCCAAAAAAAAAAAAAAAAGAGACTAGGTTAAAAATTATAAAGCAAAATCACGAGCATTGCAAAAGGGTTTAGAGAACATTTTGTACCAGTCTCAGTAGTAGTTTCTTAGGAAACTCAAGATGGCACACTTATTAGATGGATCAGGTCACTATTTAGGCATTCAGCCCAAACATAAATCTAGCAAACCCACCCTGAATTGGCAGACTCTCCTCTTAGTATTCTATTCTCAGTTACATGCTGATGACCCTTCTTGTCCCTATCTGTTCTGGAGTTTTCTCTCACCACCAGTTGATATACGTTCCAGGAAAAACAAAAAATTTCATTCCCAAGGGAAATAAAAGACACATTACATAGTGCATTGTAAAGTCAGAATATACACTATTTTTTGAACTATTCATTGTCTAATATTACCCATGTTACAGTCCTACTCCATTATTGTGTGCAGCTGAGAATCTTGATTATAGCTGTAGAGTGGGATAACAGCCTCTCTGATATTATACCTTCATATAATTATCATGAGATTAAAGGAGATAAGGAAAAGTTCTGGAAGAATTTCATAAAGAAAGACACTGTTAGTTTATATGGTTTTAACTATGAACAGGGTCCTTTCTTTATTCATAATTTTCTGAATAATAACTTTGTTTTTGTCAACCGAGCAGGAGAAATCCTGTTCTGTTGTGTGGTTCTTCAGGGCAGGGGAGACTAGGGACGGTATTGTGGTTGAGTTCTTCCTGGCCTATAGCTTCAACCACAATACCATCCCTAGTCTCCCCTAGGGAGACTTGAGGAGTCAGTCTCAAGACAATGTTCGAGAAGGTTTTTATATGTGGAGACTGTCACCTTCAATGGTCTGTGACACTAAAAGCCTCATTCTGTTTTGAAAGGATCCTGGTGATGTTGTTGATGAAAACAGTGACGAGCTAATACTAGCTCTACTAGCTAATATTTCCTGAGCACTTACCATATGGCAGACAGTATTCAAGTATTTATGGCGGACAGAATTCTAAATTATTTAAATGTATTAAATCATGTATCTTCACAACTCTATGAGGTAGAGAGTGTTATAAAACCAATTTAAAGATGAAGACACTGAAGCTTAGGGAGACTAAGCAACTTGCCTACATTTCTAGTAAGTGGCAGGGGCGGAATTTGAACTCATGCAGTCCATCTCCAAAACTTGAACTTTTAGCCACTATGTTATGCTGCAACAAAGAGTAATTATCAATGCATTCTTTAGGGGCAGGAGTCATTTTTGTTTTCTTTGTAAATTTATAGTGCATGATTGTGAGGGACATTGAAAGTCAAGAGAGAGCAGAAGCCCTCCCCTGCTTGTTAACGTTCTCAGGAGGTGGTAAAGATGCCAAGGAAAAAGTGGGAACTGATGGTTCAGCTATCAAATGGAAACTAAAATTGTATAATTATGACTCTATTTCTGGTTCTTCTAACCAGAACCAGAAGTGCAGTTTTTTCTGTATAGCTGATTTGGCTATACAGAGGTTATGGGGGTTGTTAGGAATATAAATATAAACAGATTATTTCTGATGAAGCTCATATGTTTAAACAGGATACTAATCTAAGAAAAACATTTGGGTTTAGGTCTCAAGAGCCCATATTTAATAATTCGTGGATAATGTGAGGCAGAACTATCATATACTTGTAAGCTAAAATAAATTTGTAAGTGTTAATCTTTCTGAAACCTAAGCATCATTGAATAAACACATATATGATTAATAACTTGATATTTGGAGGTGCCTGGGTGGTGCAGTTGGTTAAGCATCCCATTCTTGGTTTCAGCTCAGGTCATGATCTCAGGGTCATGAGATCAAGCTCCATGTCAGGTTCCACACTCAGTGAGGAGTCTGCTTAAGACTCTCTCCCTCTCCCTCTGCCCTTTGCACTCCTACTCTTTCTCTCTCAAATAAATAAATAAAATCTTAAAAAAACGATATTTGACTACAACTTCCAAAATGCTTTAATCTTATATTTTTATAGTCTTAAAACACATTTTAATCTTTCTTATTAAAAATGTCTATGTTGTAACAATTTAAAAATACAGATGTGTTGAAATAAAATTGAAAATATCACCGCTCTATACTCAACTCTCAGAAGTGTCAATTGTTAATCTTTCTGGACATTCAAAAACCACATATAAAAATCCTTTAAAAATATTTTATTTATTTATTTGACAGAGAGAGAGTGAGAGAGCACAAACAAAGGGAGTGACAGAGGGAGAAGGAGAAACAGGCTCCCCACTGAGCAGGGAGCATGATGCAGGTCTATATCCCAGGGCCCTGGGCTCATGACCTGAGCTAAAGGCAGACGTTTAACTGATTGGGCCACCCAGGTTCCCCTATATAAGTAAGTGCTTTTTAAAATAACAAATATGGGATTATATATATATTCTTCTATAACATTATTTAAAATTTTTTAAAAAAATTATTATGGATAATTTTCTGTCATGCTATACAAACCATGTATATTTAAACCTAATTCTTTTCTTTTTAAAAATTTTCTTAGAAATAAAAATGTTTTTTCTTAAAATTGTAACCATACTGGACTGTTAAGAATTTTTAGTGGATTTTAAAACACTTAAAAGCATCTTTCTGAGTTTTACAATATAAGCTTTATGATATAAGTATTCTGTGTGGCTTTAGGTAGACTCTAAAACATGACTAGAAGAAAAAAAAAATCAGCTAGTGTTGGACCTGTCTGGTAGGGCTTAAAAAGCCTGACTAGGACAAATAAAAAGATGGTGAGGCCAATGGAATGGCATACTGGTGAAATAAGAATTTGGAAATGAAAATTAAACTTTTCTTTTTAAGAGGATGGTTGGATGTATATTTTGGATACTTGTGTTTCAAAATCTGAAGAGACATTGCCATTTTATATATGCAGCATATATTCTGTGCAGGAAGCAGTACTCTTGAATTTCTATGCTTCATATATATGACATTGTAATAGCTTCAAACACTAAAGAGACTTAGTCATAATTTATCATGTGCCAAAGTTATTTCATCATAACAGCAAAATGAAAATAGTTATAAATTATACTTGGTATGTATCATTGTTCATTGCACGCATTCCTTTGTTTAAATATTAATTAAATTTAGGACTCAGAGCATTAAAAATCCTGATAAAAAATATTCAGACAATTGACCCTTGAATAATGTAGGGGTTAGGAGTGCTGGCCCTGGTGTTGTTGAAAATCTACATAGAAACTTCCAGTCCCCCAAACCTAACTACTAACAGTCTACTGCTGCTTAGAAGCCTCAGTAAACATAACGGTTGAGTAAAACATATTTTGTACATTTTATGTACTATGCAGTGTATTTTTACAATAAAGTAAGCTAGAGAAAAAAATGTTAAAAAAAAAAACTGTAAGGGAGAGAAAATACATGTGCAGAACCATACTGTATCTATCAAAAAAATTCACATTTGGGGCGCCTGGGTGGCTCAGTGGGTTAAGCCTCTGCCTTTGGCTCAGGTCATGATCTCAGGGTCCTGGGATAGAGCCCCGCATCGGGCTCTCTGCTCGGCAGGAAGCCTGCTTCCTCTTCTCTCTCTCTCCCTCTGCCTGCCTCTCTGCCTACTTGTGATCTCTCTCTGTCAAATGAATAAATAAATTCTAAAAAAAAAAAAATTCACATTTAAGTGGACCGTGCAGCTCAAACTTGTGTTGTTTGAGGGTCAACTATATCTATCTATATAGAGAAATACAAAGAGAGAAACAAAAAGGAGAAGGAAATTTATAAAAATAATAACAGTTTATCTCTAAGAGGTAGGATTACAAAGGCTTTTTCTTTAAACATCTCTGAATTTTTTTTCAAATTATTTACCTCTCATTCATTCATTTAGCAATTACCTATTGAGCAGCCACTATGTACCAAGGGTATACAAATGATTAAAACAAATAATATGTGTGTTACTTATATAATCAGACAAGGCCCTAAGCATTATTACAGTTAGTAGCATTACCTGCTGTATCCCAAACATTATAGACAAATAAGTGAAACAGAGCATTTGTTCTGGATCTAAATGGTTACATAGCTGTTGGTTCTAAAAAGACCTTTACCTTCCCTGTGATGTACATTTTTGATTGCTCTCTTAATGATTCAAGTTTTTAGATAACACCCGGATAACCCTCTCCAGAGTCTAAGGGCAGAATAGAGCACCTCCAGGGAGAAAAGTCAGTAGGTAAAAAGATTCTAGGCAGGACGGCTCTGAAACTCAGTGGCAGCATACATTTTCTAGGCTTCAAAACTCTGAAATGGCATTTTATAGGGATTCTTCCTTAAACGACCCAGAATGCTAATAACCAGGGAAGAGGAAGCTACTTCCAACTTTAATCAACAGGGATCAAGTATAATTTAAAAAGTACCAAGAATACATGTTGCCAAATGACAAGTATATCTGTCATAGTGAAGAGTATACAATATAGGCCTGATATTGAACAGACTTTCTGTGTTTCTGCCTGACTCCCCCAGCCATATTTATTGAGTATATTTACTGCTGAAGCAAGCATGGCGATATTTATTGAGTATCTATCACGTGCCGTGCCCATTCCAGGTGCTGGGGAAGAAATGGTGAACAAGGCAGACAGATTTCATGCACTCTTTCTAGTCAGGCCCTCAGGAAAGAAAGCAGTCAACTAGAGAGATATTTCAGGTAGTGTTAAGTGTTGTGAAGACAAATAGAGACAGGGAATGGTGAGGAATGAGGCCTAGTTTAGACAAGATGGCTAAGAAAGCACTCTGTGAGATGGTATTTGAACAACACCCTGAATGGGAGGAGGGAGCTGGTCATGAGAAAACTGGGGGAAGATCATTCCAGGCAGAGAGAGGAAAAGGTCGAAGCAGAAGCTGTGTGGGGAGAATGAGATAGGTGTGTGTGTGTGAGGACGGGCTAGAAGGCCAGTGTGCAGAGAGCGGAGGGGGCGGGTATAGTGGTGAAGTCCGAGGTAGATCATGTGGGCCTTATAGGCCATTTGAGAAACTTGAGTTTTGTTGTAAGTGTGGTGGAAACACACTGGAAGGTTGTAAGTAAGAAAGGATTGTGGTCTTTATGTTTTCAAAGATCACTTGGTCTGCTGTGTTCAGAGTAGACTGCGGAGGCCGGGCGTGGAAGCAAGGCGTTTATTCAGAGGTGACTGCACAAGGAAGAGAAGTCATGTACTGGAAAGGTGGAGGGGGCTGCCTGTGAAGAAGGAAAGAGGGTGCTGGCCAAACGGGACATGCGTTTGGATTCAGGTCTCTTCACAGGTTGTGGTGCTTTGCAAACAGTAGGAGTTCAGTAAATGCTGATGAACTGTCCACATAATATAAGGCACCTGTGCTGCTGTAGAAAGCGAATCCACTGGATGCACTGAAGTCCTCAATGAAGAACTGAGACAGGGAAATATGCTCATCAGTATTTAGGGACCTGTTTCCCTGTTTCCAGTACAGCATTAGATCCTCTTCATTGTAGGCATCTAAAACAAGAGAATAGTATTCCTGTCACCGGAATCACCGGAATCATGAGATGACTGGTCGGGTGACATGTAGATATGGGATCCTGAAAAATGTTTGCTGATAGACTAATAATACCCATACCAAAAAAAAGAAAAGAATAATCTCCAAAACTTGGGCCCTAATCACTGGCATAGTGTGGTGGTCTTTCTTGTGCCCACACGTCCTGTTAAAACTCTCCAAATCACTGTTCCCCTCCCTGTGTGCCCTCAGTCCTGTCACACACAGAACCACCTGCTCCAAGCCAGAGGCCTGACCCCAGGTCATCAGGGCCCTCCAGTTTTGTAGCTCTCTTGGATGAAATTCCAAAATGAGCTGAATTCATAAAGAATTTTCTTCTGAAGATGTGATTATATATATATATATATATAATCAGAGGTAGATCATGTGGGCCTTATAGGCCATTTGAGAAACTTGAGTTTTGTTGTTAAGTGTGGTGGTGTGTGTGTATATATATACACACACAATATACACACACACACAATGAAATATTATGTAGCATCAAAAAAACCCCGAAATCATGCCATTTTCAATGATGTGGATGGAACTAGAAGGTATTATGCTAAGCGAAGTAAGTCAATCAGAGAAAGACAATTATCATATGATCTCTCCGATATGAGGAATTTGAGAAACAAGACAAAGATCATAGGGGAAGGTAGGGAAAAATAAAACACAATGAAACCAGACAGGGAGACAAACCATAAAAGACTCCTAATCTCAGGAAACAAACTGAGGGTTTTGGAGGGGAGGGGGTGGAGGGATAGGTTGGCTGGGTGATGGACATTGGGGAGGGTAAGCGCTACGGTAAGTGCTGTAAATTGTATGAGACCGATGATTCACAGATCTGTACCCCTGAAAATACAGTATATGTTAATTAAAAAAATCCCCTTAGAAAGGCTCATTTAACCTCAGTTTCATTTGTTTTAAGGTACTTAATATCTAGCTGACAAGAAATCTATAAAAAGAATGGAGATTGTCATGTGGAGGGATGAGGGGATGAAGAGAGACCAAGGGACAGTTTTTAAAAACTGAATGTGTCAATAAAAAGGAACTTTTCACCAGAAAAAACAAAAACAAAAACAAAAACAAAAATGAATTTTCTTCTGAAATCAAATAGTGTTATAGAAAGCTCCTCATGCACTTGGGGAGGAGCATCCACTGAGATTCCCATCGTTTTGGCCACATTATGAAAATCTGCAGTCAGCTTTTAAAATGTGGTGTCAAAAACCACTGAGGGCTCAGCACCAGTGATTGACAAGGAGGCAGCTCAGAAGCCCCCCGACAGCTTTGATTAGAGGGTCTATGTCTATAGCTGCCTTTTTTCTGGGGAGCCCACGTACATTTAATGGAAGATTGTAACTTATTTGGGAAAATGAATTCCAGAGCTTTCCAAATTTGGAAGGTGTGTCAGTCTATGATAACATTAGCAAGAATATACCCTTTTAGGGAACTTGTTCCTTTATAATCAGGTGGAAACTACAGAATACGTACTTATGAAAACATCCTTTCCCTGGGTGTTCTCTTTTGAGAGAAAATCTGCATCATCTTTGGTTTAAAAAAGAAAAAACTAATTATTTTGAATCAATATATTTAACTTATATCAAGATTTGTAAATGCTTGGTAAGTACATGCTTATATACATGCAGATATGTGATGGTATGTTCAGATCATGAGTACTCACTCCATCAGGAAGTAAGACTTACAGCTTTCCAGTTCAAGGGAACAGCTTTGAGTGTCAAGAGGAAACCTGCTGAAATCCATAAGGCACATGGCTGACACAGTTACCCTATAAAAGGAAAGAGAGAACAAAAAGTGCAGATCATGTCACCATATGGCCAAATAAACATGCAATATTGAAGCTCCCTTACTGTGGTGTTTGTTTTGTGTGCCTTTCAAGAATAATGGGAAACAGGCATTGCCATCCTCTATCGAAGTAACGTCTAAGGAGACGAACCCGGGAGGTGTGCGGTTTGCCGACAACACAGGGTTAACGCAGGAATTCCTGCTCTAAAGATTGTTCCTGATCTCACTGTATCCTAGTCCATGCCTCTATGTTATTTGGCTCTGATGTCTTCAGAAAAACATACTTCAAAGGGAGACGACTTTTAAATAGATTTAAATATTTTCTGCTCTTTGGAAGATCCAAACTTTGTTTCTAGTCATAAAGGGCTGGAATGGTGATAATAAAAACCTGTGGATAAAGGTTTCTCTCACAAAACAAGTTTACTTGAGAAAATTCTTTTTCCAGGAGGAAGGAGAAAGCCTGGAGCATTTTCAGTTATAGATTTATGTGCACAATGCATAATTCAGGTGCCATTAAGGCTTGCATACTGATGAGAATTATTTTTTCAAATTTTATATTCTCCTAGGTTTTTCTGGCTTTAGGCAGAGGCTGCTATGCTATGATCCTGCCTCAAAGTACAGACTCTGGTATACACAACAGCAGATCAGAGGTTTACAAAAGGCCCCTGAGCAAGTCTGCACAAAACAAAGGCAACAGCTGCTCCTACCTGTGGTGCCCCCAAGTTGTTTTTATGTTTTGTTTTGTTTTTAAAGCTTTTATTTATTTATTTATTTATTTGAGGGAGAGAGTGTGAGATGGGGTAGGGTCAGAGGGAGAAGCAGACTCCCTGCTGAGCAGGGAGGCCGATGCGGGACTTGATCCTGGGACTCCAGGATCATGACCTGGGCTGAACGCTGTCGCTTAGCCTACTGAGCCACCCAGGTACCCCCGTGCCCCCAAGCTAATCAGAGAAGTTGAACCAATTTATCTTCAGTAGTCATGCAGCAAAATGAAAGTCAAGGAGGTATCTGGATGACACTGTGTCACAAAACATACTCATTTTGGTATATTCCTGGTACACCTGACCTTTGAACAATGCAGGGGTTGGGGGAACCAACCTCTGTACAGTTGAAAATCATGTATAACTTTTGACTCCCTAAAAACTTAACTATTAAAGCCTTACTGACAACATAGTCAGTTAACACATATTTTGTATATGTATTTTATATTGTGTTCTTACGGTAAAGCTAGAAAGAAGAAAATATTAAGAAAATCATAGGAGAAAATACATTCACATTACCATATTGTATTTACAAAAAAAAAAATCCACATATAAGTAGACATGTACAGAAGGGACCTGTGAAATCTTTGAGTCTACCTCCTTCATAGTAGATATGAATAAGTTAACAACCACAGTGGTTAAATAAGTGGTGGTAAAGAAAAAACTACTCATGGGGCACCTGGGTGGCTCAGTGGGTTAAGCCTCTGCCTTCCGCTCAGGTCATGATCTCAGGGTGCTGGGATCGAGGCCCACATCGGGCTCTCTGCTCAGCAGGGAGCCTGTTCCCCACCCCCACCCCCCTGCCTGTCTCTCTGCCTACTTGTGATCTCTCTCTCTCTGTCAAATAAATAAATAAAATCTTAAAAAAAAAAAAAAAAGAAAAAACTACTCATGACACTTGTTCAATAACAGTAAGGGAGATTTTATTTAGGGGGACTACTGTAATTTGGTTTATTAACAAGGGTGAGAGGAGTGGGGTCAACTCCAAATACAACAAGGAAAAATAGAAATTATAGCTAAGGAGCAGGGTTATAACCAGGGCAATGAACAGAAACATTACTCAGAGGAAACATCACAGGTAGTTGGTGGGGGTGGGGAGTTCTGGCTAAAAGGTCCTAAAAGGATTCTTGCTAATGGCAGGCCAGGGTGATCAGACATTGCCTGGGGTGGTGGAAGATGAGGAATCTAATCAGATTTGAAGGGTGATCAGATATTGCGGATGGAAGATTCTGGCTGAATGCACTTAGAGAGACAAACACAGACGCTCAAAAGTCAGGGATTAAGTGAGAAGAAAGTTCAGAGGAGCCCAGCAGAGTTTGGCTAAAGACAGAAGCTTTGTCAGTCAATGGTGTCAGAACAAAGCCTGGAACCGGTAACCTGGCTCCAGGCTTGGACTGGCTGTGCTGTCAAATAGAATAACTGTGTGGACAACAATTTTGAGTCCTTCTATGTTTGGGGATTCCCCAAGACCACCCTCAGGTTCCATGATTTGCTAGGAGCACTCACAGAACTCATCAAAGCTGTTACACTAACACAGTTATGGTTTATTACAATGAGAAAGACATAGATAAAAATCAAAATGGAAAAGTCACAGAGAACAGGTCCAGTAGAGACCAAAGGAAGTTTCCAGCTGTCCTGTTCTAGTGGAGTTACGTGGGCAGTGCTACTGTCCCAACATCGCTGTGTGACCGTGGGGTACTGCCAACCAGGGAAGTTACCTGAGCCCTGGGGTCCAAAGTATTAACTGAGAGTTGGTTCCATAGATCTAGCTGACCTTGGTCTCCAGCTGGTCCAGAGGTCAAGCTGATACCAAGTAGCTCAAAACCTCCTCCATAAATCCAGTTGTTAGCATAGACTGTCTGCTATGGCCCAAAGCCCCAGGGTCAACAAAGATCCTCTTACCAGGCAGGATATTTCAAGGGCTTGGAGACTGAGCCAGAAATCATTCTTTGGAATGTGCAGGGTAAGGACAATCTACTAGAGTTAATTCCTTCATCACAATAATTAATTTTAAAAAGTTAAAAGTTTTTAACAGTTGATTTCCATGGCCAGAAGCTGCCATTCTGCTTCTGATTCTTAGTGAGGCCTGACTCCAGTACGTATTCGAGTCCCAAGGTACTCCTGACTTAAAAGTTCTAGCAAAAGTAATACTTTCCTTTAATTGCATTTTTAAAAACATTGACAGCAATATGGCAACAGCATCTTTGTCCTAAAGTGAGCATGGTGTTTCTGGTGAACAAAAAGAATCTGTATTAATTTTCTATTGCCACCGTAAAAAACTACCACAAACTTGGTGGCTTAAGACAACAGAAATTTATTCTCTTGCAGTTCTGGAGGACAGAAGTCTGAAATTAGTATCACTATGCTAAAATTAAGGTGTCAGAAAGGCTCTCTTCCTCCAGAAGCTCTCAGGGACAAATCCATTCCTTGGTTTTTACAGCTTCCGGCAGCTGTTGGCAGACCTGTGCTAGTGGTTTTATCATTCCAGTCTCTGTCTCAATGGTCACATTGCCTTTCTTTTTTTTTTTTTTTTAAGATTTTTTTTATTTATTCATTTGACAGATAGAGATCACAAGTAGGTAGAGAGACAGGCAGAGAGAGAGGAGGAAGCAGGCTCCCCGCTGAGCAGAGAGCCCGATGTGGGGCTCGATCCCAGGACCCTGGGATCATGACCCGAGCCGAAGGCAGAGGCTTTAACCCACTGAGCCACCCAGGCGCCCCGGTCACATTGCCTTTCTTGATCAAAGAGGCTTACGATTGATTGATAGCATTTGGGTCCCAACCAATTGATCCAGGATAATTTTCCTATCTCAAGATCCTTAACTTAATCACATCTGCAAAGATTTTGTTTTCCTCCCCAAATAGAGAAATTTTCACATGTTCCAAGGACTAGGATGTGGAATCCGTTGGGGAGACATTTTTTTTTTTTTTTCTTCAGAGTCTTACTGGAGACTTTATGGGATTTCTAAGACATGAAAAACATTGAATTACTTGGATTTACTAGACATTTTTAGAATTACCAATGATAAGCTATTCAGCATGCACAGGATCATTAGGCTAAAAAAACATATTGTGAATTAAAGATGAAGGGCTGTTATAGCATAGTGTCAGAAAACAATGTTTTGAATTAAAAAAATGAAAAGGGAGTAAACAAATGTTTGGTAATTTGAATGATGACTATACCTTCTTGTAAAAAATGAAGGAGATAATTAAGAAAACTATTTAATTAATTTAACCCAAGGTTCCAAGACTGCTTGGTCATGTTCAGCTGATAAAAAAGAAAAGCAATTTTGTGCACCTATAAAATCGTGGGCCAGACTCTTAGGGATTTCCATAATCCAGCTCCACTCTGTCCAACCTTATTTTCTATTATTCTCCAATGATATGCTGAGTAGAGTAGAAAACTAGTCTTTAAAATGTGAAAGTTAGAACAAGGAATAATCACATTTTCTGCTTATGTCCCAATCTTCAACAAGACTAAACAAACAGTAATATTGTGAGTTTAGTCAGAAGTGAGATCCACTAAGCTTTGGTGTAGACAGCCCTGGAAGCCAAAGAAGGTACACAGCCCACCTTACCTGAGACTGAAGAGGACATTTCCATCAGGGTATATGCGCAGCATTATGTTCTCCACAGTTGTATCATGAATGAAGGATCTTTTAGAGTGGACAAAAAAGATGTCAGGCACCCAAATCTTTTTGATCAATCTATGATCAAAAGTCATGCTTTTGTTTGTTGTGCTAGGAAAGGAGAGCCTCTCATCTTTCCAGTAATGTCTGAGATAAAAAGTCATTGTAAAGTCCTAGGCAGAGAGAAAAAGAGACAAGTCAAAGCCAGTAGGACTATGGTTCAGGATGATCAATTAATACCATTAGTCCTAGACTGATTGGCACGGGTATTAATGACCTATAAAGTGAATGGCTTATATTGTATTTTCAGGAAGATTTAGGATGAAGCCAGTGAGCTTGAATTGCAAAGCCTCTCCTTCACCTGGAATCTGGTGAATGTTGGATTTCTAGGAACCGGAGAGAATTCAAATTGGGGAAGGGAAGCCAGGTTATAACTAGGAAATATTTCTACATAAGCACTGGTAAATCACCTAAAGAGATCTTGGAAGTAAAGGGTTTGGAACTACATGGCCCAGTATTTTATTTTGACTTATTGTTTCTTTGTAAATAAACATTTACCTTTATAATGATTTCTCTATCCATAAATTCATTTTTTTTTTTTGTTAAAGAAGCCCTGACCCCAAGTTGAATAAACTACAGTCCCACAAAAATGGATACAGCATTTATTAGAGTTGTTCATAGAAAGCATGCTGTCAGAGATCCCGAGATGGAGACAACAATTTTCCTCAGCTTGAGAGAGAGAGAAAGAATACCAAGAAATGGTGGTTCTCAAAATCTAGTGTGCAAAAGACTTACCTGTGAATCTGTTAAAACAGCACATTCCCCAGAAGCTAGTATTCTGAGATTCTGACCCAAAATGGCTCAGGGAACTGGATTCTTAGTGTATAACCCAATTGTGAAGAGATAAAGATGGTGGATGGGCAGAGCAATATTAGCATTATTTTATTAGGAAAAAAAATGGTTGGTCAATACTTTGAGCTTTGTTTGGCTCTCAGATGCTACATTTAACATCTTGTTTGTTTGAACAAAAACTCCCCCAGCTACATCCAAGTCATTGGGTGTGGATGATGATGATATGTTTCACCTTGCACAACTGTTTACTTCTTACTAACATTTATTTCCCAACAATACTCAAATTATTCTTGGACTAGCACATGAGACAGAACTTTGACATTTATTATATAAGTGAAAGACAAAACTCAGTAAACTACAGATAAGTCACCAATTAATGATGAGCTATTTTTTTTTTTTTAAGGTTCAGAATAGAGGTACATTGTATTACTGCTCTAGGTTAATCTGGGAACATCAGACATGTGTAATTTTGAATTAGGGTGAGAGCAAATAAATAGAATGATTCATTCATTCTCGTAACACTGCTCTATAGGGAGTTGTGTGGGTTACTGCATGGATTGCTTTAGTAAGCATATATTTAGAATTAGGTGCTCAATCTGATTTGAGCTTATGTAGTCAAATAGCAGACATTAGTACATTTCAGTTGACACATCAGCACCACCACTAGTGGGCACCATCACAAGAAATCAGGCTGAACACCATGTTGAGAGGAGAGTGGGGTAAAACTTCAAGGAACTGAAAGTGAATTCAGGGTGGGAAGATGAGAAATGAGAAGAAAAAGAAGCCGACACTGGGGGCCACTGATAATTAGAAAGCATTTTCACCTTGGGCATGGAGAATCCAGTGCCATTTTAGCTGATACTGAGTCCCATAGCTCATCTTATTCAGGAGAGAAGGATGAGGCCTAGTTTTAGGGGCACTGGGGTGGAGACAATGAGATTTTAGATGCAGACAGGGTCATTCAGGGATAATTTAGAGATTATGCCAGCGAAGAGGAAAAGAGTACTTGTTCCTGGAGTACAACAGACTCAAGAAAATGTTGGTGGAAGGTGGTTTTGGTCAAGGAAGAGCCAAAACTTTCTAAACAAGGCATTATTGAGTAGTGAGTACTATTGGTGTTATTCCCTTTAGGAGTAGGGTGGTTAAAATGAAGGAAGTTTCATAGTGAAACTTGAAATAAATACTGAATTCGATAATGATAAGCACTAGGAAAACATTAACTGAAGGTTGAAACAAATATAACAAGTCATAGAAAGTTTGTTTAGAATTTGCTGGAATTTTTATATGTTCTATAATTTTTCATTCAGTTAGTCAATGACTAGTAGGAGGAATCACTATAAATAAAAATATTAAGTACATATATAAAAAGATTACTGATCTTCCAATTTAATTGATTTATATTTTCTAGGTCTGGTTTCCTAAAGAGATTTCCTACCTTTTTTTTTTTTTTTTTACATTTTATCTTTAACTGTAGTATTTGCATAAAGTAACATTTAAAATCTAAATTCAAGCAGAAAGAAATGAATAAAGAGCAAAGTAACTTCAACTCTATGAAAAAATACATATTAGTAACATACATAATTAAATTGGTTTACTAAAACACCAGTGATTTTGACACTATTCTTTATCCTTTCAGGAAAAGACCAGTATCTCAGAGAAACTTACCATGTTAACCTCTGAAATGCTGTCAATGCTTTCAACCTGGACATCTATACCTACTGGCACTGGAGACCCTTCAGAAAGAAGAATGAATGATATATTGAGAAATCATTAAAATTATTTTGGAAATGTTCAAAGCAGAGATAGAACAATTTTGTAAGTGAATTAATTAAAAAATTTTTAACAATAAATTTCTCCATTATCTATTGATATATTATTATATAGTCAATTACAATAAAAGGCACGTGTAAATAAATGTTATTTCAAAAAGCATTGCACATTTGCTTAGAAACAACTCAATATTTTCCTTCTTATAGTATACTTAGAGTATAGAAGTAGCAAGTCCAATTTTTGTTTTTTGTTTTAGCTAGCAGTGATTTAAAATGGAACAATGTTTCAAAACTGTGTCCAAGAGTGTACAGAATTATGTATTCTTGATTGTAAGGATCATATTTTATAGTCAGGGACTGGAGTAGTCGTGGAGCTCATAACTCTGAAAATGTTGGAGCCTTTTCTCCCTTGCCAGAAAATCAGCTTCTTTCATTTGGCAGGGCATGGCAGGCTAGACAAGAGACGGTAGATAGAACAGTGCTAAGCACGGATGCCACACATTCACAATCGTCTCTTTGCAGGACGTCAGTAACCATAATCTGCACTTGGGAGGAAGCAAACATCCTTAGAAATGTGTTTGATGAGAATGTATTGAAAGTCAGAATTGGAGAAAACTCAGATAAGTGCCAAGATTTGTTTGAAGTTGGGTCTCAATGAATCCAGTTCATGGGTCCCGAGAACATGGATGACAATGCCATAAGAGAATCTAGACCAGACCGAGACCAAGGTGTTTCCTTGCTACACCTCACCAAGGGTTTCATCAGTTCCTGTGTGAGGGTAAACCGATGATAACAACTTTCTTCTTTAGTACCGTGCATGGAATTTGGTGTATATATGTTAAATAATTTATATGTTTATACATGTAGTCTTCATATGTTTTCTTTTCATAGTAACCAATTCTCAATGAAATTTTATTGTCTCTGTAGAATTCTGAATTTAAAAAAATGCTTTCAACTATTTTTGAAGAAACAGACATCTTGCCTACATGGATCCCAGATGGCTGTTTTAGTCAAGATTCTAAGAGTGAGACGGTCGGTCTAGAAAACTTGCTCCTTGAGGCTAACTAATGTCTGGATTTGTGATATGTGACATACATGTGCTGATCATTCAGCAGAGTGCCCAATGATCGTCTTTTAAATGCACAACACACGGTCAATTATTTCAGTGGCTGCTTTGGGCTCAGGTCATGATCTCAGGGTCCTGGGATCCAGTTCTGAGTCTGGTTTCTTGCTCATCGGGGAGTCTGCTTCTCCCTCTGCCTGCTGCTCCCCCCTGCTTGTGAGCCCTCACTCTCTCTGTCAAATGAATAAATAAGATCTTTTAAAAAAATAGATAAAAAATAAATGCACAACACATTATAAAATGAGCTATGCCTCACCAGTCTCTGTTCACCATCTAGGACTCCCCTCATTAACTGGCTGAAGTTACTGTCACTTTATCAAGACAGATTTCCTTTTATGTTCCATAATATGTCCTCATATCATTACTTACAGTAGCTCCAGCTGGAGAGGCCCTAGACTTGTCACCCAACTACATTGCTCACTCTGGGCTTCAGGAACACTTTGCTCGCATCTTAACCACCAACGGCTTCCTGCAGTATTAGACCAATTATTTTCTATACATTAATTATGACAATTCTATTTAAGAATTGTTTAATAATAATTATGGTTATGTATTAACTTGGGAACTCTTTGGGGATTACTCTATTACATACTGAGTTCAGCTCTGATGCTTTTGTTTTGTTTACTTTTTTCTTTAATTAGTAGAGAGATCAAAATAGAAATTCATGGCCTTTCAGGATGGCTTCAGGATGAGTAAATATTCCCATTAACTCCAATAGTCCAAGGGATTGAAAGGCTTGGCGAAGTCTTAGAGAGGTAGCAGAAATGTCCTGGTTAAAATTCTGGCAATAGAGTCACAGAGTAGAGTTTGAAACCAGCTCTACCACTCATCCATGATCCAGGGTAAGTGACATTTCTAAGCTTAGTTTCCTCACCTATAAAATCCTAGTAGCAGTACTCACCATGGAGACTTTTTGAGGACTAGAAAAATACACAGTTACTAAACTTAATTGGTGCTCCATAAATGGGACAAAATATATGTTATTGCTATTGCAATTCAGCAAAAATGCAAACCTGTTCATAGGAACACAAGCTACTAGTCCCAATCCTGCACTCAAACATTTAGATAATCAGTCCACTCCTGATGAGAAAATGATTCAGTGCTTCTCACAGAGCACTTATTTTATGAAAAAACCTGTGAACAATTTGCATGTCAAGTCTTTTGACTTGTAAGCAGAGCCCAATTGCTAATGACTGTTCCTGCAAGGCTGGGGAAGTCATATAAAGTCACCACACACGGAGATATTCACGCCACCACTGGAAAGCACTAGACCCTCAGGGTTGTTGGAAGACTGGTCTGGGGTAAAGAGTGGGGCAAAAACATGGCTTGTCTATTAGGAATGGATTCCTGGAAACATTACTGATTTCTTTCTTCATCCATTCAATTCTATTCTTGGGGAATGAGGGCTTCCGTTTTGAAGAAAAGTGTTTGCCCTCAGGTGCCATCTGACTTCATTTTTGGCTCCTCTGGACTTCATGCCCAAGTGTACCTTACTTTGGGGTCTAGGAATCTATATATTCTCAAGGACAGTGTGAGGCGGAGGGCTATGTAAAAGCAAGATGTAAAATTACAGAATTTTGGAGCTGGCTATAGTTGCAAATACCATTCCTTTTACAGATAAGAAGCTGAGTCTCAGAGGGTAGTAATAAAGCGCATGGATTAAAAATTATGGAATTTCTAGCTACTAAACCTGAGTTAAAGCCAAAACTTCCATAAATCCTTTAATTTCTCCAAGTCTCAGTTTGTTTTCTGTAAAATAGGGGAAATAAATCTATGGTACTTACCTAATAGCCTTACTGTGAGACTAAATGTTCAAACACCTTACCGACCAAACTGTCTAGCATTGGTTGGATCAGTAATGTGTAGAACACCACGAACAATAACAATTTCACAAATACATTAATTCCATATATAAAGCATTTGGAATATAGTGTAAATAAGGAAACATTAGCCATTATCATTATGTGTTAATTACCCAGGATCAATACGCAGGTAGTAGCGCACACATTTGTAGTCTTTTTTATATACAAGAAGATAGACCATCAGTCTTTTTTTATCCATGCTGGGATAAAGATTGTTAAATAACAGTCATATATCTTATGTGTATAGTGCACTTAAAATACATGATACAATATATTATCTCATATTATCATCACAGCCGTTTGTTAGGTAGGTAGGTAGAACCCATGTTAGCTCCATCTGACTTATGACGTAACTCACTCGGAGATGTTAGCAGCCTTGCCTGAAACCCAAGGCTAGTTAATGAAGGAACACAGCCAGGTCCCTCTGGCTCCCAGACTAGCCCTTGTGCTTGACAAACATAGATTCCATGGGTGGCTTTCACAACGTTAGCTTTTGTCTTGACTCAGGAACCAGGATCTAGATGCTCAATTGATTTCATTTTAAAGGAACAAAGAAATCATCATCTCTAAGACTGAAACCAAAAGCCCTCGGTGATGAGAGATGTAAAGGGTAGGAAAAACATAAAGAAAATGAGTTGCAATTTATAACCCAAGTTAAACAAAAAGTTCCCCTAAATTTATATCCTCCTGTTTCCACATAATGAGTCAATTAATCTTCTAATGCTTTATAAAAGTAAAAAACACTGCAGTAGCAGCTAGTTTTAATGTTAAAGCTAATTAGGAAAACACATTAAGGCAGGAGAAGTGCTGAAGTTACATTTAGCTCAAGAGGAAAGAAATATGTGCGTGTGTTTATATTATGGACAAGTATAAAGAAGAAGATAAATTAAGCCTGGCTTATATGTCCTGCAGCCTGATTTCCTGGGAAGGCAGCTTTAAGAGAACAGAGAAATGGGTCACTGGTAGAAGCTGTTCTGACCAAGACTAGATATGGTTAAGGACTGGTTTTCGCGGAACTACCAGGCTGACAATTCTGCTTGAATTTATGGATTTTTCTGCCTGAGCTGACTGAACACATAAGACATTTGGACACCATTTAGCCCCAGTCCATGATTGTCAGAAAAATTTCTTCATCGTGGGATGATTTGCCACCTGCCACTAAGTAGCACGTTTCAATTGCATTTTTAATAACCCCACAATGTAGCCTCAGGAAAAATAACTGCTTTTTAATAAAGCATTCCCACTCAAAATAAAATCTTAACATGTATCTCGAACAGATCAAAAGAAGTGGAAATTTAAGGTCAGTTTTATGTTTTTCTGGGGGACCGGGATGATCTAGGGGAGGGAGAATGAAGATTTAAGTGTTTTTTTTTTTTTAAAGATTTTTATTTATTTGTCAGAGAGAGTGAGCGAGCACAGGCAGACAGAGTGGCAGGCAGAGGCAGAGGGAGAAGCAGGCTCCCCACAGAACAAGGAGCCCGATGTGGGACTCAATCCCAGGACGCCGGGATCATGACCTGAGCCGAAGGCAGCTGCTTAACCAACTGAGCCACCCAGGCGTCCCCCAAGATTTAAGTGTTTTAAGGTAAGAGCAGAAAGTCCTCCCCGAGTCTTCTGTCCCAGTGTCTCTCAAATTGTAAAGTGGATTCAAATCACCTGGGGATCTTATTAAAATGCAGATTTTGATTCAGAAAGCCTGAGCGTGGGGCCTGAGCTTCTGTATTTTTAACTAACTCCCAGGTGATTCTGCTGCCAGTCCTTGAACTACATTGAGTGATAAAGCCTTTCTAGAGTGCTTGTTTCAAGGTCCAAATTCAAGGACAGCCATTTTTCTCTCAATCTTTCTGGCTTTCAGTGGTCTCAAATAGATCCACAGAACACTTTCTTCTAAGATAGGAATTCATTTAATTGAGGAACCTAAAGTGACAGGAATTAAAGCGGTTTTTTTGTACTGGTGTTGAAGAGCGTACGTCATTTTGAGCTTCTAATTGCTGTTCAGGGGAGGCCAGGTCCAAGCCATTTCTGTGCGACTGGCGCCCTCTAGTGCCTGAAAGGCCCACGGCGGGGCAAGTTTATCTTCGTAACATTTTCTGCAGCTAAAGGTTGGTAGGAGAGGCTTTAGAAACTTTTTATAGAATCATGGACACCAAGGAACAGAATTATTGCGTGATGGCTGTAGAGTACATGTTCCAAACTTTGGGCAAACTTTCGTTGGGGGAAAGAAACGGTCTGTTGGGAATGGTAGCTGAGGGCTCAGGCATTTTGGGGAGAATTCCAGTAAGGAAGACATGTCTGAGGAGCAGTGATGTTGAAGAAAATAAGATAAAGGAGCAGTCCCAGAAGTAAACACAAACACATCTTTAAACCTGATTAATTGCGAGGCTTCTAAAAGCTTAAATTAAGTTTAATAAGTGTTAGAAATACTCTGGAAAACCACAAAATGAAATGCCCCAAGATTTAATGTGATGCTGAGAATCTAATTCAGCAATTATCAAATGTGGTTCTCAGACCCGCTGTATCAGCATCACCCAGGAGTTGATTAGAAAAACATATTGTTGGCCCCACCCAGATCTGGGAATTGCCACCTGGGTGTGGGGGTGGGGCTCTGCAATCTGTTGTTAAGAACCCCTCCGTGACTTTGATGCTTGTTAATGTTTTAGTCAGGAACCTAATAAAATCAGAGCCAGACCCTCAGAATTGCAACCCAATGGATTCCACGAAATTAAAAAACAACAAACATCCCTCAACATCACAACTCCCTGACCTGCTGTTTTATTTTACCTGCTAACAAGTGAGTTCTCTGAGGTACCTTGCTGTGCTTCCCTTGGTCATAACCACAAGAGAGCCAGTGCCACGGGTGTTACCTCACTCTGAAAACTTAAAGTATGAGTTGTTTATGAAAAAGCTGCACCTGTCCTATAGCTGATCCCTAATACTCCAGTGTGGAAACTGGGGCGTAGAGAGGTTAGGATACTGGAGTATTAGGGATCATGATAGTGCCTACTCACGAGGCACTGGGAAGGTGGAATAAGCTAGGGCATTAACAGGCTCAGCCCAGTGCCTGACACTCCAACAATCTGGAAGGTGCTGGAAGTAATAAAAAGAAAAACCTGAACAGAGGTTTTCATAGGAAGCCATGGCATTTGGTGCGTTAGTCCTTTCACCAAAGCCAGGCATTCAAGCTCATAAAGTTATTCAATAAGATATTATGGCTATCATCACAGAATCCATTTTATAGGTTTTAGTTGGAGAATAAGTTGCTGTATAGGCATGATCTACCCACTCACTATTTACCGAACACACCCTATTTATAATTAGTAAATAGTGTGGATCCATAACTAGAGACATTTATCTTTTTTTGATCAATTTAAAATTTATCAATTTTTCTCATTCAAGAGAATATCATTGTAAGCTTTTTTTCTTAATTGATGGTCTTGTGTTTTGGTCTTAATTGCTTCAAATTTTCTACTTCATTTTCACAGTGCAAGGGATTGCGGCACAAGAGTTTTGTAAAGATAATGCTTACCTCCAAATCCAGGTCTCATTGCAAAGTCGTGTTCCTCTATATGGAGAAGTTGCTCGTATTGCAGGAGCCATGCTTTGGTACTGTCATCTTTCCTCATTCTGGCTTCTTGTTTGTTATCCCTCCAAAAGGGGGAAAATACTTTTGAGATATACATGTTCTGGGTAATTTAATTTAGATTAGCCTTCTGCATTCAACTTGGTATCCTCTGAAATATAACCATTAAAGCTCATTTTCTCAGCTTATACTACACATAACTAAAGAGCTGACAAGATTTACTCTTTATTATATAATGGTGGGCAGGTAAGGTAACCCAAAATTTGGAGCAATTTAGGTGATCAACCAAGTCTGGATGTAAAGCACTGGCAGGTAATGTTTCTCAGAATATAGGTTTTTAGACCAGGAAAACCTTGTCATTACCACCTTGGATTCACGCATCCCACCCCAGATCACTAGGCCCGAGGAAACAGGGCCTAGGAATCAGCATTAAACATGTTACTTAAGTGATTCTTGGGGCCATCAAAGTCAAACAACTTCTGCACTAAGACACTAAAACAAAAACAAAGATAAAAACAAAACCAAAAAACACTGAAAAATTGTAAACTGATGAAAATAGTGTTTTACAAAGAAAAAATGAGCAGAAGGTGTGCGTGCAAGTTGAGATTAGAGCAGAATGTCTGTAGGAGGTTCTAGAACCTGAGGGATGGCAATGGGAATGGAGAGGAATCCAGAACGAAAATGGATGGATTTGGCATTGTGCTTGTTTTTGTATTTGGATTGTACTTGATGTCTGGTACGGTCGTGAAGTAGGTGAAGTCAATTTTCATCTACAGTTCTCTGGGGTAAAGGCAAAGTGGGGTGTGGCCTCTTGCGTGTCCTCCCTGCAACGCTCCCTCCCCCCACCCCCAGAGTCTGAGCTGGGAGTTACTCTGTTACTCCCTGGGTCTGTGAACTTGGAAAAGTTGCTGAATCTCCTTGACTCATTTTTGGTCCTGTGATCCATACTTCGCAGTGGTTTGCTAAGTGTGGAGGCAGGATGTCTGTGGAAACACAGCTCCTCTGGAAGTGGAGCAATCCTCTTGTCCCAGGTGCTCGCAACTCTGCTCAGCTCCTTCCTGAGAAAGATGCCTGCCAACCTCACTGTGAGCAGCAGCAGCTGAAGCAATAACAAGCCAGACACCGAGGGGTCTACTAAGGGAATTTCAGTTACTCTGAATTCCTGATATGCTTTTGCGTTCATAAATGTCTTCTCCAGAAAGCATGGTGAACTCTAATGGAAGACTTGTAGATGCAATTTCTTAGCTCAATAAAGTGCCTGTGATGGTGAGAATTTCACATCCTGAAACAGCTGGATGAAGAAATATGTCTAGGCTTATGGACATCTATCACCATCCAGAATGGTTTTTCAATAGGAAAGTTTCTGGTACAGACCCTCAGAGACTTATTTTTGCCTTTGAGAGAAATGGGGGAAGTTGGAAGACGAAATCTGTCTTGGGTAGAAGACAATGAGTTTGATTCTATACATATGAAGTCATTATATCCTACAAATAACTGAATACATAGAACTATTTCTTCCAAGGATCTCAAATTAATTAGACCATTTCTTTTCAGGAGCAAGAGTGAGCGATTTATTGAAAAAGTAATAGCAGCTAATATGTTTATTAAAAGCCTACTATGTTCAAGGTCTCATGCCAGGATATTTGGTAAATATTATCTTCTTTGGCATGCATTTGAATCACTTGGTTTGCTGGGACCCATGCCCAGAGTTTGCATTTATAACAATTTTTTAGGAGAACCACTGGTCTGGAAAATAGTAGACATTTAATCAAAGCTAGCTAATTGTTACTATCTTAGGAAAAATGAAATATGAATTTGGTGAAAACTCATGAAAATTTGTGAACTCCTTTGGTAATATAATACAACTAAATGGTGAGCACTCATGTGTCTTTTCAGAGCATACATTTTCAGAAGCATCATGAGATTGGAAAGGATCAATCTTAATTAAGAATCCCAAGAACACTGAACACAGAGCCTCTTAAAAAGCCCACTCTTGGCAGTACCGAAAGGACACACACCTGTTCTTACCTCAAGGACTCTTCTGATACACAGTGAGATGTCCCATACCTGTTTATCTTTTACTTTATCTTTACCTTACCTATTTTGCAAAAAGGATTGTGTGGCTTATATACCCTCTAAAAGAATTTTGAAAACATATGTACTCATACATTTAAAAAGATGTCTATAATTTTCTCATTATAAAATTTAAATTTACTCAAATATCGACAAATATTGATAATTTAAAAGAGAACTCCTATTCCTACACTTAATGTATTCAGTGACTCTACATATTCACATTATACATTTTAAAATACATGAAATGGGGTGCCTGGGTGGCTCCAGTTGATTAAGCATTTGCCTTTGGCTCAGGTCTTGATGCCAGCCCACACTGGGCCCATCAGGGAGTCTGTTGCTCCCTCTCTTCTCCATCCCCTCCACTTGTGCTTGCTCTCACTCTCTCAAATAAATAAAATCTTTAAAAAAATACACGAAACAAACTTCTCTTTAAAAATAAGAAATTTTCTATCATTCTTTGCTTTCTTTGAACTTGTATTTCCATTTTATTTTCTTCATAGAATTTTATCACCTCATATATTTCTTTGCAAGAATATATGCATTCACTTTGAAATGAACTCTTTTAGCATCTATGACTATTACAAATGAAGCAAAATATAACTCATATAAATGTTGATACTTATGAAAATTATGAAAATTTATTAGAAAGGTATTTCTTGATGAAATGATTGTATATTTTCCCTAATTACATCATGTATATGGATATTACTCCTTGCTATAATGAAATCAGATCTAGCATAAATTATATTCCCATTCTTTACTTTATAGATGAAATTATTAAAAAAACTTTTACATACATGAATTTTGAAGAAATTCTATTTCAACATTGTTTCAGCAATAACTTAATTAAATTCTTTCTTACTTCCTAAAACTCACATTGTGATCTATCATCAATAATTATTTCTAGTGATTTGTAACCTGACAAATTAATTAGGTTCTTCGATTTTATTGAAAACAAAGAAAAAAAAGTCACCTACTTTGGAAGACCATGTGTTATTTACACTAGCGTCATGCACTACCAATCAACGATAATATTTATAATGATCTCTTTGTACCTAGGAGGATTTTATATTCAGGAAGAGGGAGAGGTATGCCTTTATTTTGCCAAATGAGACAGAGCCATCATGAAGGAGACTGCAGTCCAGTTTTCAGGTAGATTAATTCTAAGAAAGAGGTCAGAGGAAGTCAAAGATCCAGAAATTGATTGTTTTAAAACTATCTGTGCCCACATGCCCCTCTGATAGCTTGCATGTACCTTTAGGAGTATAGGTGTCCTGGCATGAAGACCCTGGCTTATAAAATAAGATATACATAAAAATTAATAAAGTGAAGACCAAAATAGGACAAAGGCAAGAGAAGCAAATATGCTTAATAAGGGGGTTAATATATGATGGAGCACCAGGTTTAGCTCAGAACTTTCTGGTCTAATTCAATATATATATATCACTTTAAACCACTTTGTGTCTCCTGCCCTCTCCCCTTTTCTAGAAAAAGTAACTTCATTTTTAGTAGCTACTGAAAGAAGGTTTTTGGATAACATCTGTCTGGGAAGAGGGTCTTCTAAAAGGCTCAGTGCTGATAGGGTTGAGCAAAGAAATCTCAGTTCACAGAAGAGTCTTACATGAGAACTCTCAATCTTTGTCTTTGCCCACAAAGTGTAACAAATATTGAGGAAGAGTAGGTGTAAGTCTTGTAATAGTCATCACTTTTCGCTTTGAGTTAGAATCTTTTCCTTCCTGGATGAAACAAAGGAAACCTATTTCCATGCTCTCCCTCTTCTTGGTATCAGAAACTCTATTATAATTTTGTGATTAAGAAAGTGGGGGAAGAAAAGACTGGATTTTGAGTGGATTCAGAGAGATTAAGGGAGTCTTTGAGGAGGATATGTTATGCAAAGAATTAGAAAGTACTAGAGCCAGATGAGGAAAAGTAAATACATCTAAGTCATTCTGAGGCATTGGGGTTAAATAAATGGAATGACAAAAACTCATTTTAATTGAGTCACTAACACTCAGCAGGTTATTTACAAAGCTGCTTTCCCAAGGTCTATATATTTGATTAATTTACTAGGATGAAACTAGTTGAAAACAAGTAAGTTGACATGAATAGACTATTTACCCAAGGAAGGATATAATTAACAAGCATACTAAAAAAAAAAAAATGTTTAATCTAGGACTGCCTGGGTGACTCATTCAGTTAAGCATCTGACTTTTGATTTCAGCTCAGGTCATGACCTCAGGGTCCTGGGATCTAGCCCAGTATCAGGCTCTGGTCTCACAGGGAGTCTGCTTGGATTGTCTCTCTCCCTCCCCTCCTGCCCCTCCTCCTTTGTGTTTGAGTGCACACTCTCTCTCCACTAAATAAACCTTTAAAAAATAAAAATAAAAAACATTTAATGTAGAGAGTTAACAGCAAGATATCAATTAAGAACAATACCATTTTATATCTATTAAATGAGCCCCAAACACAAAATCTCAATAGCCAACCATGTTAAAACCATGTTAAAATGGTATGACAAAATGGAAATATTTACACTTTGTAGGTGACAGTGCAAATATTTGCAAAACCCTTTTAGAAATCAATTTCAAGTGCTATGAAGATAATTCATATGCTTTGACTCATAATTCATTTCCAGGAATTTTGTAATTTTTATTGGTACAGGGAAAACTACATGCATAAAAATATTTACTGATTCACAACAGTGCAAAACTGAAAATAAATGTTCAATAATAATTGATCCTTTAATTCAAAGTAATATTATGGAGTGATTAAAATTACCAACCATTATCATGTCTGTGAAACAATGTAGAAAGTGATTAACTTAAAAAAATACAAAATAGTTTCTATACTATAATTTTAAACATGAAAAATCATGGAGCTATATGAATAAGGATTAGAACTTGGAAAAGGGAAAACATAATTGAGATTCTTTTTGTTGTTTCCATGTAAAATTCCGTTATTGAATGTGTAATAAATGCTTTATAAATTATCTGGAACAAGTTGAACTTGCCATCTTGGATCTTTTCCGAAGAAGGATTCAGGCATCACTCTCCACCTTATCATTCCATTCTCCTTGTTATTCCAGAAGCATGTCCTGCTGCTTAACATGGAGTTTTTTGGTTTTTTGTTTTTTTGTTTTTTTTTCTCTCTCACTGGAGCTCTGTTACGAACCAACACACCAAAGGAATCCAGTAGTCTCAAATAATGTGTAGGCAACATTTAAAAACTCCTTGCATAGATTTATTATTTTCCTTTTTAAAAATATAAATGAAGCAAAAATGTCCTATTGGGCTACATAGATGCAAATCCATGAATGCAATAAAGTAGGAACATTAGGTGATCCAGTTTTTGATCACTAGGACCACCTTCATACTTCTGGATCTGATGCTTATATCTAGGTCCCTGAGGCTTTTGAACTATCTTAGGGAGGACATAGTGCATTTTATAAGTCTTGTGGCTTTGACTGAGCTGTTCCTGAATTCTCCAGTTCTGGGAAGACATACCTGACTTTAGTCAACATACCGTCTCTTATAAAGGAAAAAACCCCATACAGAGAAACATTTCTGTGGAGGAGCCACCCAGAGAGAAGGCCCCATTTGAGACATGACAGTTTCTATATCTTACTTGGGTCTCTATCTAATCATGAGCTCAGTGATAAGGCCTCAGTTTCCCTATCTGTGAAATAAGCAAATTAGACCAGTTTAAGAGCTGGTCTGCAGGTATTTTTTTTTTTTTTTTTTGCATAGCCCATATGTTATATTAAATTGGAAAATTTCACATGAAAATCTTACTTTCCTGCGTCTTTTACAAAATCAAAGAATCTGGCAACACCGGGGTCAAGTTTTCTTGCAACAAGAAAAGGCTGGACATGACCAGCTATGGGCTTCAGAGGAGCACTCTGTCTGTAGTTGGCCCAACCTCTACCACTGCCTTCTGTCTTCCTTGCAGGAGCACTTGCATTGCCATCCCTAGGACCATCCCTGTATGTTAGATTCACGGATGTGCTGGTAAATGTTTAGCAAGTTGTTCTCCCCGAGTACAAAAACAAAAACAAAAACAAAAACCCAGCCCTATTTGTAGTGTTTGCTGATTTCCATAATGTCAATACTTCCATGTGGCTGATTTCAAGGTACTGACAATATATATATTATATAAAAATAATATAGTAAAATATAGTAAAGGAATAAGGAAGTGGTGAGTTTTAAGTATTTATTACCTTTTTTTTTTTTTTTTTTAAAGATTTCATTTATTTACTTGACAGAGAGAGAGAAAGAACAAGCAGGGGGAGCAGCAGGTAGAGGGAGAGGGAGAAGCAAGTTCCCCACTGGGCAGAGAGCCTAATGTGGGGCTCAGTCCCAGGACCCTGAGATCATGACCTGAGCAGCCGCTTAACCCACTGAGCCACCCAGGTGCCCCTCATTACCTTTTTAAGAAATAATTATTTAATTGTATGTTTATAAATTATACACATAGTTTAATTTTTAATGATATTTATTTTCAACAGCTAGCAAACAGATTTCTTGGAAATGGTAACACTTGGCTCAAGCCAATAGAGGCTGACTCTGCACTCTACTCACTATTCTTGAGGCCACAGACACTGCATCTTTCCCCTAGCATCCTTAATCCCCGACTGGCACTTGGCATATAAAAGGGCACTCAATACGACTGTTGGAAGAATGAATAAATATTCAATGAGTCTATATGCCTAATCCTCTTTGTATCACCAGGGAGCCAAATCTCTTCCCTAGGTAAAACAGGGACATTTATCACCAGCCAAAATTTACTTTATTCGCCAATTCCCCTTCTCCTCCTGTTTTGTTTTTAAGAAACAAAAGGTATCTTTAGGTAAACAATTTTCACAATATTTGGATAAAAAGAGGAATATTTGGGTAAAGAGTAAGATGATATTCTGAAAGAAAATAATTAATAGCAAAGCATTTAAGGGACTGATTGTATGAAAACCAATATAATACACAGGGATGCCAGGTTATGTAAATACATCCACTTCATAGTTTTTAAAGAAAGATCATGCCTTTCTTCAATGTTTATTCTATTAGTTCTCTTGTGTTATAAAAGAATGGATTATTAATTAACTAATTCATTACTTACTTAGTTACTGATAATCAGATTGGGTGAGGGGCAAAGAACCTCACAGTATTTATTCACATACTAAGATCTGAAGAATCGGGCTCCTTACTCTAGAAACTACCCTAATAGAGTAACTTCTGTGTTTTTGTCAAAAATGCCTTCAAATCTGCATGAGAGACTGGCAAGTGACAGCTCAGAAATTGGCTGGCTGGATTACTCGGTTCACTCAGGGAAAATGATGGCTTTCATTCTAAGTGGCTACTTTTGAACCATGGTTGATGGTTTATTCAATCCTTATTGCCCAAGAGGATTTTTCTCTGAAGAACAAAAGACACTAATAGAAATTTCAATGAGTTATATTCTAGCTTGTTGCTGAAAGGGGTACCTCACTTAGGATATGGAGAAGTGAAAACAGACATGTTTGGCCCCGAGAAGTAGACACCCTGAGATTCCCTCTTCATTTAAATATAGTTAACAAGGAGACCTCCTATACAAGAACAAAAAAATTCGCACCTCACCACAAAGAACTGACGTTCTCCTCTTGCCCCTTAAAGAACACCTAAATGACCACACATAGTAGATGTTTCTGCAGCAACTCTGCCATTCATAGTGGGTCTGTGTGATGGGTTGGCTCCTACGACAATCTCTTTTCCTCAGTCTGGTGGTGTAACCTTATGCTCCCCAAATATTGCTTGCCTAACTGCCTTGAAGAAGACTCAGAAAGTGGCTAAACTGGACGAAACTTCATATTATCTCAGATCCGAGTGTGGGAAAAAAAGCATGGAAAAAGAGTGTGAGAGATGGCCCTTGATTTTTAAGGGCAGAGAAGAAATCAGGAGTCTAGTAAATTTTTCCTGCCTACCCCCTCACCTCCCCGCCGCTTCCTTTGTTTCTGGTCATCAAACCTGAGGCTTCACAAGGATTTATTAAAATTTCATGTTCATTTTCCTGATCTTATTGGGAGTGCCTCATAAATATTCAAGATGAGAGGGCAATCTGGCTGAAACAGCTGTCACCTCATTCATTGCCAAGGCTGGCTGGGTGATGTAACTCACCTAAATTCCTCAATTTCCCCTCCTGGGTATTTTTCAAAGTATTGCGCTTGGTGAAAAGGAGAGACTTCCCCCAAGGCAAGAAGTCAATTTTTGGCTATTAAAGGCACTTGCGTGGGAGGGTGACTAACCATTCCTTTTGCCTGGGACCCCTAGTACTAAAACCCATGGGTGAAGCAGGATGAACACTCTACCAGCTCATGTGCCTTTGCTAGCACGTGCGCACATGCTCTCAATTATTCATGATAAGATAATAATGATAATATATTGACATTCAGTGTAATATTTCAGAGGTATGAAAACTTACCTTGGAAGGCAACAAATGGCTTTAATGCTTTCCATTACTATGTTATCGATATATGGAACTGTCTACTCTTGAAGTCCTTGACATTAGAAGTTGTTGCTTAGACCAATTTCTACTCAAACAAATTTGGGGAAACTTTCAACCTGTGTCATTATCAGTAGTAATAAATGCATTATTCATCGAAGAAATACATTCCCTGAAAGAAGATCTCTATGCAAGCCCTTGTTTTCTCCAAAAATAAGCATATAATTGCCAGAGAGAGACCCAGGCTTCTGCTCTTCCTGATGCTACCCAGAAGTGATTTATTTTGATGGGTAAATGCTATCTCTAGAGACAGTCACCCACAAATATGTGATACCTGTGGAGATTTGTTTCTAGGTTTCCCATAGGGCTGAGGCAGCTGGTGCGGGAGGGCAATGACTGAGGAGAGGATATACTATGACTCTCTTACCGGGATCTTTTCACTGAAGAGGAGCACTGCGGGTGGGACTTCGTGATTTCAGAAGCAGCACAGTTACCCGGCATCAGTGCGATCCAGATGCTGGTGAAGAAGACCAACGGGGAAGCCAGGATCATCTCTTCCGAAAGAAAGGAATGTAGATGGATGCAGCCAATATTGCGATCCGTAGTGCTTCTTCATGCGTCTCTTTAAAAGGAAATAGAGTGCCAAGTAAAAGGAAAAGGAAATAGAGGGCAAAGTAAAGGTATCAAGGAAAAGGGAGAGGCATTGCCTTCAATGCGGTGTCTTTTGTTTTAGTAGATTAAATAGGTTCACATCACTTACAGGCAAACATCTGTCTGGCTCATCTGCAGTTTAGGGAGAACAAAGCAGATCTTTTCATTTTCAGTTTCCATCCTTTAGTTCCTCTTTCCAGGGAAGGTTCTTAGTGGGATGCCTGATCTCCTACTCAATGAACTCTCAGCCGCAGTCCTCGGCAGACAAAGAGAGGTTAGGCATTAAATCCCCTTAATCCAACACAATATCATTTGAATATATTTAATGATCCAGCAAAATAATATGCTTAAAAAGAACAAAGATGATTAATTTAATTTTAATTATTCATTTGAAGACCTTTTTTCTCATGGCTCCCTTTTAACCAGAAATTAATCTTTCTCTCCCTAAATGCATACAGATTGCCATAGCTCATACAAAAAATAAATTATTATTTTTGTTGGGCAAATAACCATATTTTAAGATGATTGTGTATTCCATTGAAAGCATAAGTGGTTCAATTTAAGTTTTAATATGTTAAGCAGCCTGATAAATAAGAAAGAAATTAGCCTTGGGCCATGTGTAAGGAACACTGTCACTGTTAAATTATGATCATACACATTCCTAAAAGTTCTCTGCACCCAAAGAGTAGAAATATTCCCTGGAAACATTTCCTCTATGTATGCGAAGGTCCAAAGAATGAGTATGTCAGTGAAATTAAATTTCTCCAACAGGAATATCACAAAGTGAGCAGATAGCAATAGCTGACCTGTTTACCAGAATTGAGGAAGAATACCATTTTCTTCTCAGAGCTGGAGTTGAAGGAAATTCTTAAATTTCCTGGAATTGATTTGTCTCCTTGACACCTTGTATCCTATGTTATTGCTTTGGCACATTAATTTATTTTTACTTAGGTTACATCTTCTCTTAGCCAATGTCATAAAACCTTCTTGTATGCTTCTTAGCCATGCCTTTTCTCTTTAAAATATGTGCTTACTACAAAATATTTCCAAACCTTTTGTATGTTTCAGAAACTTTAAAAAAATGGTCACCTATTATACTGTTACTTCTGCAACCTACTTTTTCTCTTAACATTTTGCTGAGAGATTTATTATGCTGATAGACGTAACTCTAGTTAAGTCACTTTTTAATTGCTATATGGCATTTCAGTGTGTGTGAATAACTAACATTTAACTTATTCTTTTATTGGCAGACATTATTTCTTCTTTTGCTATCCTAAACTATCTATTATAAACGTTTCTGCAGTGAATACTTGTAAATATTTGCTTGTGCACACGTGTATGAGTTTCTAGGTATGTAGGGTACATACCTAGAAGTAAAACTGGGAGGCTGGACAATTTTCACACCTTCAAATTTACTGGATACTAATATATTGCTCATAAAACCAATATACCAATTCACACCCTGACCCCTGAAACACGAGAGTCCTCATTTTTAAAAATCTTATTTTAAGCTTGGTATTATCAGGTTTTTAAATATTACCTAATCCAATGGCTGTTGTAGTTTTTCTTTTGTTGTTGTTGTTGTTTTTTGTTTTTGTTTTCAATCTGACAGAGACACAGCCAGAGAGGGACACAAGCTGGGGGGTGGGAGAGGGAGAAGCAGGCTTCCCTCTGAGCAGGGAGGTGGATGTGGGGCTCAATCCCAGGACCCCTGGTGGGGGCTTGATCCTAGGACCCCGATTTGGGGCTTAATCCCAGGACCCGGGGGATCATGACCTGAGCCGAAGGCAGCTGGTTGACGACTAAGCCACCCAGGCACCCCGCGGCTGTAGTTTTAATTTTAATTTCCCTACTGGCTAGAGAAGTGTCAACCTTAGAAATAAACTGTCTGTTATTTTAGTGTCAGACACAGGTTTATTCCAGAACAGGGAGAGAATTGCAGTCCGGGACAAGCAAGCCCTAGCAAGGTATCTGCAAGTCCGTAGAAAAAGGGGACGAACTCACCTTTGTGGAGGAAAGGGGAACGTTGGGAAGGGCTGTTATGAACAGTCCACTGTAATCAACTGGGAATTCGAAGTGTAGGGGCTTCTCATTGCCAGAGTTGTGACAGTCTCTTATTGGCCAGCGGCAAGTGAGCCTGTCTTCCCCCTGCGGGGATATTCAAGCAGGATCCTCTGGTATGGTTTCTCTCTTCCTATTGGGTCTTCCTATTGGGTCCTATTGGACAAGGACTGGTTGGTGTGAGAGCACCCCCTGCTGGCCCCGGGATTCCATTCTAAAGACGGTTTCCTTTCACTCCTTTTCTTTTGTCAGCACTTTTCTCATGTATTTCTGGACCACTAAACTTTCCTCTTCTGCAAAGAGCCTGTCAACCGAAGACATACCAGAAGAGTTGTCGGTCTTAAACTACTGTCACTTTGGCTGCTGGAGGACCTCCTTGTGGTCACAGTTTGTTCTGCCCCTCAGTGCTCTGGGGGGATGCAGGACCTGACCCCTTGAGCCTACCACTCTATGCTATTCTCTTCACTTAGTACCATTCTGTTCTCTTCACTTAGTACCATTATCTGCACCAGTATTTCCCAAAGTAGTTCATGGCTACACGAGATATTTTGTGAAAAATTGGTTTGTGCTAAGTGAGTTTGGGAAATAGATTTTTACTACCCTTTCAGGGATTTATAGTTCACATTACACGGTACAGTGGAAGTATTCCTGTCCTATAACAACTTGGAGGTTGTTCGTTCCATGGTCTAGTCTCAGTCCTTATCTTGTTTGGTCTATTAGAAGTATTGACGCACCTGATCTCCCTCCTATTTGAAACGTTTTCTTCACCTGCCTTCTGGAATTCTGTACTCTCCTGTTTTCCTCTCTGGTCATTCTTCTCTAGTCCTGTTACCTGATTCTCTCTCCTCCATCAGACTGCATAATATTGGAAAAGTGCCACCCTCAGTACCCCAGTACTGTAGCACTGGTATTTCCTGTTAACTCACTTCTTTAGGGATCTCATCCAGTCTCAAGGCTTTAAAAACCATACCAACAACTCCCCAATTTATATCATTGATCTTTCTTCCAAAATTCCATCTCATATTGCTATGGTCTCAGTGTTTGTGGCCCCCAAAATTCATATGTTAAAATCCTAACCCCCAAAGGTGATGGTTTTAGTAAGTGGGTCCTTTGGGAGGTAATTAGGTCATGAGGATGAAGCCCTCCAAAAAATGGGATTAGTGGCCTTATTAAAGTGACACCAGAGATCCTCACCCCTTCTACCATGTGAGTATACAATGAAAAATCTGCAACCCAGGAGACTCTCACCTGACCACACCAGCACCCTCATCTCGAACTTTCAGCTTCTGGAACTGTGAGAAACAAATTTCTGTCATTTATCAGTCACCCCGTTGGTGTTACAGCAGCCTGAATGGACTAAGACACACATCTAACTGCCTGCTTAATATTTTTACTTGGATGTCTGATAAGTATCTTAAGTTTAACATGTCCAAAAGTAACCTCATTAATATTTCTGTTCTGATTCACCTACAACTTTCTCTATCTCAACTTATAACAATACTGTCCTTTCTTGACTCCTCTCCCACACTCCATGTCCAATCCACCTTAAAAATACATCCAGGACCCGAATGCTTCTCACTACCACCTCAGCCACTTCTCTGGTCTTCAGTCACCATCTTGCTTGAATTTTTACAGCAGTGACCTAAGTGGTCTGCTTGCTTCTTCCCTTGCTCTGTTTCATTTAATTCATGACAACCAGTGATTCTTTCAAAATAAAGATCAAGTAAAGTCACTTCTCTCTTCCAAATTGGAATGGCTTCTCCTTTTTCTCAATTTACAGAGTCTTTACAATGGCTAGGAAAGCACCCCATAATCTACAACTCCCTCCTCCTCTTTGCTTCTCTGACTCCTACTGTTCCTTCCCTTCCCATCAGCTGTTCTGCAACCACAGACCTCTGTTGTTCCTTGAACATTAGCAAGAATGTTTCCACCTCAGGAAACTGAGATGGAAATAGGTTGTTACACTTGCCTGACTGACACACTCTTTATCCAGATATCCAGGTAACTCCTTATCTTTGCTCAAATGTCATTTACTCAATGGAACGTACCCTGACCACTCTTCAAAAAAAAATGTAGTATGTTCCCTTTCTTCCAACAACCCGTGCTACAGTTGACCTTTTATAGCCTTAGCATGTTTTATACAGCTTAATTGTTATGTTTATTGTTTGTTTTCTGTCTAACCTTGCTAGAATGTAAGCTGTACAAGAAAGCAATCTTTCTTTGTTTGTACCTTGGAGTATTCCAAACACAACGATTTTTGGGAAATAGTTTGTGTTTAATAAATATTTGTTGAATGATTATTAACACATCAAAAGCCTTATTAAAAGAGCTTGTTTAGTTTTCCTGAATTCTGTTTCCCAAACTTGGTTGGCCTCAGATCTCCTTTAAAAAAAAAAAAAATCTAATGTAACCGTCCCTCAGAACAATGTACTGCTTAAAATATAACTTATGAGAAATTATACTAGTTACCAAGCATGCTTAGATATAGCCTTAAGAAAAACATGTACTGGCAACAGGCCTCTGGGGGAGAGGACAATATACGTCCTTGAAACCGAGCAGTTGGGGATGCCCAGCTCACTCAGGGTAGAATGCTGCCTTCTTCCTTTTTCTGTTATCTCCCCTTCCCCAGAGAGCATCAGCAGTTAGTCAGACAATCCTTTCATTTGAGCTTGCTCACTATAGGTCAAGTACTACATGACCAGACATGTTTTGCCTTTCTTCTTACATATGTACAAGACCAGGTATCATGAGGTCAATGTGTAATCTACTCCGGCTTTGTTGATTATTACTCACTTTCTAGTAACTATGAGACTGAGGAGTTGTTCGGGACGACATTCTACTGTTGTCCCCTGCTCCCATTCTCTTACAGCTGACTTGTTTGTGCCTCATTTTTCCCCCATGCACCGTCAGGGGGGGGGACGATCTACAGGACTTACTAATATTCCTCAAATAGAGTGCTTCTCTAGAACACCCATTGGGAAATTCTGATTTATAGGCTCTGCTTTACACATCCTCCCTATCAAAATGTTATGTCCCATCATCTTTAGACTACTTTTGTTGACTGCTGAACTTTTGAATTCATAGCATAATAGTGGTAGCTGATTAAAAAAAAATCAGCTGGGTGGCTCAGTGGGTTAAAGCCTTTGCCTTTGGCTCAGGTCATGATCTCAGGGTCCTGGGATTGAGCCCGGCATCGGGATCTCTGCTCAGCAGGGAGCCTGCTTCCTCCTCTCTCTCTGCCTGCCTCTCTGCCTACTTGTGACCTCTGTCTCTATCAAATAAATAAATAAAATCTTAAAAAAAAATCAAGCAAGACATTAAAAGGGGATTTTGAAGCAGTATTTTGACCTGAAGGAATGAGGCACTAAAGCAGAAATTGTCTACACTTTTGGTGGTAGTGGAGCTATTTTGGAGCACATGTTTTTTAGACACATTGGCAGATCATATGCCTTCCACTACCACTTAAATCACATTGGTGTGCCCCTCTCCACATTGTAGGGATGAATCAATGGTGCAAATCCTTCTGACCACTTTACTGAATTATCTTTGCTAGACCAACTACCCATATCAATACTAACATTAAGGGAGGAATAAAAGTTGTTTATATTTTGTCAGCTATGAATTTTAAGTGGGAAATGGTTTGCATCAAAATAAAAATAAGGCACTGGCCTAGGCTATAAAAAGTTGGCCTGTGGAAGGTCTTAGGGTTTCAGTTCAATTACAATAAGACATCTGTCTCTGTTGATACTGAATTGACTCCTTAACATTATCCCTGTAGTACTTTCTGTGAAAGCCCAGTAAGCTTCTTAAGAGAAAAGCAGAAAACCACATCTGTCAAAATTAGAAAGTGGCAACTACAAGGAAACAAAATGAATCACAAGGTCACTGGAGAATTGTGTAATGGTTTAAGTCCCCCTTGAATAAATTGCCTCTTGTTCACTCTTTGTCCACCCTGATGATATCAGCCAGTTACTATCCCTTTGACAGGGAGCCAAAGAGAAAACTCAGTCTAGCTGTGTCCTCAATATATTCATCATGGGTGAGGAAAGTGGAGAGGGAAAAGGAAAGTGAAATGAAAATCTTATTTAGACTGGGTCAAGAACATCTGAAAAACAACCATAAAGTCCAAGCCTCCAGATATTTCCTGGTGTATCTGCGTGAATATCCTGAGATGAAAATCATAGAGTTGTAGGATGTTGTTATGGAAAAAAAACTTTGGAGATCATTTATATTATCCCCTCCTCTTTTCAATATATGAAGAAACTGAGATTGGAGAGATTATACACATTTCATTTGCATCTGTTTTCTCATTTATTTTACTTTGGTTCTTTGGAAATATAACCTGGCCATGCCAAGAGCAGCCAGTAGGGGGCACTTGCTTCCCCCGAATCTTTGTTCTCATTCAGAAATGGTGTTTTCTCTTGTTTCCCTGAAATACCAAGCCCCAGTAAAGCTTCTATCCTTTTTACCACCATTTTATTCCCCCCTCCCAACTTCAATTCTGAGATACAGAATGAGCTGAGGAAGGAGAGCAGACTGAAGAATCTTGCTCAGCTTTAGAGGAAAGTGGGTGACATTAAATAAAGCAGAGCAATCTTCATCCACCATGCAATAGTACAATATGATCACTAGATGGCAGCATAGACTACACATACCCATCCAGATCCCACTATTAGTGTCCTCTCCCTCGAAAAAGGGGAATCTCAATGATTTGCGCTTAACAGCGCAGACAAAATTAAAGGAAAGCATTAATAGCATAATGCCAAATGACTCAAAGAAAAAAGGTCCCTGTTATCAGAGGAAAAGGCAGTTATTTACCTTGAATGTAGATTGACTAATGATGTAGTTTCTCTGAATAGTGAGCATATTTTGAAGGTTTCACTTCTTACTTACATGTAAGAATGGCACTTTGTTTTATTTCTGGGACCGCTAGGAGGTAGAACTGAACACTGTGGTTGGAATGGAGGCAAGATGGTAGGGACTAGCAGACTGATATGACATCAGGTCCCAGTAGCTCAGCTAGATAGTATCAAACCATTTCAAACACCTACAACCTCAACAGGAGATAGAAGAGAAGAAGAGCAGCAATTCTAGGAACAGAAAATTGACCACTTCCTGAAAGGCAGGACGTGCAGGGAAGTGACTCCAATTTGACTGGAAGATAGACTGAGGGGGAGAAAGATCCGGCTCCTGGCAAGCAGTGGAGCAGCAAAACACAAAATCAGAACTTTTAGAAGTCTGCTCCACTGAGAGACATCACTTCAGAGGCAAAGCAGGGGTGGAACCCTCTTGGGGACAGTGTGGTCTCAGGTCCTGTGGGGTCACAGAAAGACCAGGGGTGCCTGAGTGTGACAGAGTTCCCAGGTATCAGAGTGGGGAAGCTGACTACAGAGACAGAGCTGAGGAGTGAGCTCTCAGATTGGGGTTACCTTAAACTGTGATCCAAGGCACTGCCAGGCCACTGCTCTTCAAGCAGGGACCCCACAAGTGGCAGATCTGGGGAGACTCACCTTCCTCCTCTGGGAGGAGCTGTGTGGCAGCAGTCTGCTGGGTTTGGAGACTCCAAATGGGACTGTGTGCCAGAGGTAAAAATGCTGGGTCACAGGCCAGGTGAGCACAGAGCATAGAAAGAGACCAGGGAGATGGGAGTGATTGACTGCTTATCTCTGAGGGCACACTGAAAAGTAGGGCCCTGAGCTCTTGGCTCCTCTGGGCTGGAGATTGGGAGGCTGCCATTTTCATTCCTGTCCTCCAGAGCTCTATGGAAAGCGTTCAGGGAACAAAAGCTCCCGAGAGTGAACCAGAGCAGGTTACTTAGCCTGGCCCCTGGCAAGGGTGGTCCAATTCCACCTCAGGCAAAGACATTTGAGACTCACTGCAACAGGCCCCTCCCCCAGAAGATCAGCAAGAACATCCAGCCAAGACCAAGCTCACTGATCAAGGAGAACAGCTGAACTCCAGAGCTAGGGGAAAGCAACACAAAGAATTTGTGGCTTTCCCTCCATGATCCTTTAGTCTTGCAAAGTTAAATTTGTAAATTTTTTTTTCTTATTCTATTTTTTTAACTTTTATTCTTTCTTCTTTTAACGTTTTTAAACTAGTCTATCTTAACAATACCATTCTAAAAAAAATCCTTTTAAACCTTCATTGTTATAGTCATATTTTATCCTTTCATTGTATTTAACCTTATTTTTGTATACATACAGATTTTTTTTCTAAAAAATTTTAGAATACAATTTCTTCTAATAGATCAAAATATACCCTGAGTCTAGCACATGGCTTTGTTCTAGTCAGCCTAAGCACATTCTCTCCTCTTTTTTTTTTCTTTTTCTTTTTCCAACAAACTTATCAATTCCTTTTTTAGAACTTTTTAAAATTTTCATCTTTACAGTCATATTACAACCCTTCATCATGTTTACCCTTATTTTTGTAGATATATAAGTTTTTCTTTCTTTAAAATTTTGGGAGGCAATTTCTTGTAAGAGAACAAAATACACCCAAAATCAAGTGGGTGGCTCTGTTCTTTTCATCAATCTAATATATATATATATATATATATTTTCATCAATCTAATTACATATATATATATATATATATATATATATATATACCTATCTATCTATATATATATTTTCCCCCTTTTGTCTCCCCCCAGTTTTGGGTCTCTCTCTCTCTTTTTTTTTTTTTAATTTTTAATTTTTTAAATTTCTTTTCAGTGTACCAGAATTCATTGTTTATGCACCACACCCAGTACTCCATGCAATATGTGCCCTCCATAACACCCACCACCAGGCTCACCCAACCTCCCACTTCCTGCCCCTTCAAATCCCTCAGATTGTCTTTCAGAGTTCATAGTCTCTCATGGTTCATCTCTCCCTCCAATTTCCCTCAACTCCCTTCTCCTCTCCATCTCCCCATGTCCTCCATGCTATTTCTTATGCTTTGGGTCTCTTCTGACTTGGTTAGTGTACATTTTTCTGGGGTCTTTGCCACCCTTTTAAAAATTTTATTTATTATTATTTTATTTTTATTTATTTTAATATTTTATTCTCTCATTCATATATTCTTATCTGGATAAAATGACAAGGCAGAAAAACTCACCACAGAAAAACAGGAGGCAGTACCCATGGCTAGGGACCTAATCAATATGGACATTGGTATATGTCAGATCTAGAGTTCAGAATGATGATTCTGAAGATGCTAGCTGGGCTCAAAAAAGGCATGGAAGATATTAGAGAAGCTCTGTATGGAGAAATAAAAGCTCTTCAGGAGAAATAAAAGAACTCAAATCTAACCAAGTCAAAATAAAAAAGCTATTAATGAAGCACAATAAAAAATGGAGGCTCTTACTGCTAGGATAAATGAGGCAGAGGAGAGAATTAGTGATAAAGAAGACCAAATGATGGAGAATAAAGAAGCTGAGCAAAATAGGGGTACCTGGGTGGCTCAGTCGGTTAAAGCCTCTGCCTTCAGCTCAAATCATGATCCCAGGGTTCTGGGATCAAGCCCCACATCAGGCTTTCTGCTTAGTGGGGAGCCTGCCCCCTCCCCCACCCAGCCTACCTCTCTGCCTACTTGTGATCTCTGTCTGTCAAATAAATAAATAAAATCTTAAAAAAAAAGAAGCTGAGCAAAAGAGAGACAAACAACTACTGGACCACAAGGGGAGAATTCGAGAGATAAGTGACACCATAAGACGAAACAACATTAGAATAATTGGGATCCTAGAAGAAGAGGAAGAAAGAGAGAGGGGGACAGAAGGTATATTGGAGTGAATTATTGTAGAGAATTTCCCTAATATGGCAAAGGGAACAAGCATCAAAATCCAGGAGGTTCAGAGAACACCCCTCAAAATCAATAAAAATAGGTCCACACCCCGTAATCTAATAGTAAAACTTAAAAACCTCAATGACAAAGAGAAAATCATGAAAGCAGTTCAGGATAAGAAGTTTGTAACATACAATGGTAGAAATATTAGATTGGCAGCAGACTTATCCACAGAAACCTCACAGGCCAGAAAGAACTGGCATGGTATATTCAGAGCACTAAATGAGAAAAATATGCAGCCAAGAATACTATAGCCAGCTAGGCTATCATTGAAAACAGAAGGAGAGATAAAAAGCTTCCAGGACAAACAAAAATTAAAAGAATTTTCAAACACCAAACCAGCCATAGAGGAAATATTGAAAGGGGTCCTATAAGCAAAGAGAGAGCCTAAAAGTAGTAGATTAGAAAGGAACAGAGACTATATACTGTAACAGTCACCTTACAGGCAATACAATGGCACTAAGTTTGTATCTTTCAATAGTTATCCTGAATATGAATGGGCTAAATGCCCCAATCAAAAGACACAGGGTATCAGAATGGATTAAAAAAAACCAAAACCCATTAATATGCTGTCTACAAGAAACTCATTTTAGACCCAAAGACACCTCCAGATTTAAAGTGAGGGGGTAGAAAACAATTTACCATGTTAATGGACATCAAAAGAAAGCAGGGGTGGCAATCCTTATATCAGATAAATTAGATTTTAAGCCAAAGTCTATAATAAGAGATGAGGAAAGACACTATATCATACTTAAAGGGTCTGTCCAACAAGAAGAGCTAACAATTTTAAATATCTATGCCCCTAACATGGGAGCAGCCAACTATATAAACCAATTAATAACAAAATCAAAGAAACCCATCGACAATAATACAATAATAGTATGGTATTTAACACCCCCTTCACTGAAATGGACAGATCACCCAAGCAAAAGATCAACAAGGAAATAAAGGCCTTAAGTGACACACTGGAATGGGTGGACATCACAAATCTATTCAGAACATTCCATCCCAAAGCAACAGAATACACATTCTTCTCTAGTGCACATGGAACATTCTCCAGAATAGATCAAATCCTGGGTCACCAATCAAGTCTCAACTGGTACCAAAAGATTGGGATCATTCCCTGTATATTTTCAGTCCACAATGCTCTGAAGCTAGAACTCAATCACAAGAGGAAATTTGGAAAGAACCCAAATACATGGAGGCTAAAGAGCATCCTACTAAAGAATGAATGGGTCAACCAGGAAATTAAAGAAGAATTGAAAAAATTCACGGAAACAAATGAAAATGAAAACACAACTGTTCAAAATCTGTGGGACACAGCAAAGGTGGTCCTGAGAGGAAAATATATAGCAATACAGCCTTTCTCAAGAAACAAGAAAGGTATCAAGTATACAACCAAACCCTACACCTAAAGGAGCTGGAGAAAGAACAGCAAAGAAACCCTAAACCCAGCAGGAGAAGAGAAATCATAAAGATCAGAGCAGAAATCAATGAAATAGAAACCAAAAGAACAGTAGAAAAAAATCAACAAAACTAGGAGGTGGTTCTTTGAAAGAATTAATAAGATTGATAAACCCCTAGCTAGACTTATCAAAAAGAAAAGAGAAAGGACCCAGATAAATAAAATCATGAATGAAAGAGGAGAGATCACAACGAACACCAAAGAAATACAAACAATTATAAGAACATACTATGAGCAACTATACGCCAGCAAATTTGACAATCTGGAAGAAATGGATGCATTCCTAAAGACATATAAACTACCAAAACTGAACCAGGAAGAAATAGAAAACCTGAACAGACCCGCAACCAATAAGGAGATTGAAGCAGTCATTAAAAATCTCCAAAGAAACAAGAGCCCATGGCCAGACAGCTTCCCAGGGGAATTTGCCAAACATTCATAGAAGAATTAATACCTGTTCTCTTGAAACTGTTCCAAAAAAATAGAAATGGAAGGAAAACTTCCCAACTCATTTTATGAAGCCAGCATTATATTGATCCCAAAACCAGACAAAGACCCTGCCAAAAAGGAGAATTACAAAGCAATATCCTTGATGAACACAGATGTGAAAATTCTCACCAAAATTCTAGCCAATACAATCCAACAGGACATTAAAAGGATTATTCACCATGACCAAGTGGGATTTATTCCTGGGCTGCAAGTTTGGTTCACTATCTGCAAATCAATCAATGTGATACAATACATTAATAAAAGAAAGAACAAGAACCATATGATACTCTCAATAGATGCTGAAAAAGCATTTGACAAATTACAGCATCCTTTCTCGATCAAAACTCTTCAAAGTGTAGGGATAGAGGGTACATACCTCAATTTCATGCCAAATATGAAAAACCCACAGCGAATATCATTCTCAATGGGAAAAAACTGAGAGCTTTTCTGCTAAGGTCAGGAACACAGCAGAGCTTTCCACTATCACCACTGCTATTCAAAATAGTACTAGAAGTCTTAGCCTCAGCAATCAGACAACAAAAAGAAATAAAAGGCATCCGAGTCGGCCAAGAAGAAGTCAAACTGTCACTCTTTGCAGATGATATGATACATTATGTGGAACACCCAAATGACTCCACTCAAAAACTGCTAGAACTCAAAAGGAATTCAGTAAAGTGTCAGGGTATAACATCAATGCACAGAAATCAGCTTCGTTTCCATACACCAACAGCAAGATGGAAGAATGAGAAATTAAGGACTTAACCCCATTTACAATTGCACCCAAAACCATGAGGTACCTAAGAAAAAACTTACCCAAAGAGGGAAAGAGTCTGTACTCAGAAAACTATAAAGTACTCATGAAAGAAATTGAAGACACAAAGAAATGGAAAAACGTTCCATGCTCATAGATTGGAAGAAAAAATATTGTGAAAATATTTATGCTACCTAAAGCAATCTATGCATTTAATGCAATCCCTATCAAAATACCATCAATTTTTTTTCAAAGAAAGAGAATAAATAATCCTAAAATTTATATGGAACCAGAAAAGGCCCTGAATAGCCAGAGGGATGTTGAAAAAGAAAGCCAAAGTTGGTGGCATCACACTTCCATTCTTCAAGCTCTATTACAAAACTGTAATCATCAAGATGGTATGGTACTGGCACAAAAACAGACACACAGATCACTGACACAGAATAGAGAGCCCAGAAATGGACCCTCAACTCCATGGTCAACTAATCTTCGACAAAGCAGGAAAGAATGTCCAATGGAAAAGAGTCAATTTCTTCAACAAATGGTGTTGGAAAAACTGAACAGCCGCATGCAGAAGAATGAAACTGGACCATTTCCTTATACTGCACACAAAAACAGACTCAAAAAATGGATGAAAGACCTCAATGTGAGACAGGAATCCATCAAAATCCTTGAGGAGAACACAGGCAGCAACCTCTTCGACCTCAGCCACTTCCTAGAAACATCGCCAAAGGCAATAGAAGCAAGGGCAAAAATGAACTATTGGGACTTCATCAAGATTAAAAGCTTTTGCACAGCAAAGGAAACAGTCAATGAAACCAAAAGACAATTTACAGAATGGGAGAAGATATTCACAAATGACATATCAGATAAAGGGCTAGCATCCAAAATCTATAAAGAACTTATCAAACTCAACACCCAAAGAACAAATAATCCAATCAAGAAATGGGCAGAGGACATGAACAGACATTTATGAAAAAAAGACAACCAGATGACCAACAGACACATGAAAAAGTGCTCCACATCACTCAGCATCAGGGAAATTCAAATCAAAACCACAATGAGATACCACCTCACACCAGTCAGAATGGTTAAAATTAACCAGTCAAGAAACAACAGGTGTTGGTGAGGATGTGGAGAATGGGGAATCCTCCTACATTGTTGGTGGAAATGAAAACTGGTACAGTTACTCTGGACAACAGTATGGAGGTTCCTCAAAAAGTTGAAAATAGAGCTACCCTATGACCAGCAATTGAACTACTGGGTATTTGCCCTAAAGATACAAATGTAGTGACCTGAAGGGGCATGTGCACCCAAATGTTTATAGCAGCAATGTCCACAAGAGCCAAAATATGGAAAGAACCTAGTTGTCCAGCAGCAGATGAATGGATAAGGAAGAGGTGGTACATATATACAATGGAATACTACGCAGCCATCAAAAGAAATGAAATCTTGCCATTTGCAACGATATGGATGGCACTAGAGGGTATTATGCTTAGGGAATAAGTCAATCAGAGAAAGACAAATATCATGTGATCTCCCCGATATGAGGAATTGAGAGGCAGAGTGGGGGGATTTGGAGAGTAGGGAAGGAAAAAAATGAAACAAGATGGGATTGTTAGAGAGACAAACCATAAGAGACTCTTAATCTCACAAAAGAAACTGAAGGTTTCTGGGGAGAGGAGGGATATGGAGAGAGTGGTTGCGTTATGGACTTTGGGGAGGATATGTGATATGGTGAGTGCTGTAAAGTGTCTAAACCTGATGATTCACAGACCTGTACCCCTGGGTCAAATAATACATTATATATTAATAAAAATATTAAAAAATAAGTGAACACTGTGGAACAGAAACTTTCTATCAAACTAAATTGCATTTAGCTCCATGTCTAGTCCATTGAAACATAGCAATCATAATTCATGTTAGCTGCCAATCTTATTGCTCTCTACTAATATAGTCTGCATTTCCAACATCATGATTTAGATCATGATATCACCATTCTCCTGGTCTCCCAGTCTCAAAAATTTGAAATCATCTTTGATCCTTCCCTTTTCAAGATTTTCTTTTTTAAAAAAATTGTTTTTTCCTTCAAAATTTCTTTTGCAGTTCCTTTGTATCCCCTTTGGCATTAGACCTTTTTGCCTTTAATATAAATATATAACTAAATTAGCCTCCTTGCCCCAAGTCTTTCTAGTTACTCTCTTTTCTATGCAGCTGATAGTATATATTAATGATATTTCTTTCTCTAGTATCCTTTCTCTGGCAAAAATGTTTTCCATTGCTTATGGGAGAAATTTTATTCTGTTGTTAGTCTGATGTTATCTCTTTGCTAATACTACACTGTCTTGATAATTGTAGCTTCACAGTAAATAAATTTTAAATTCCTCCAACTTTATTCTTCTTTTCAAAGATGTTTTAGTTATTCTTGTTCTTTTTTCCTTGTTGTACGAGTTTTAGAGTTAGTTTTCTACTTCTACAAAAAAAGAAATTCTGCTAGGATTTTCATTGGCATTGCATTAAACCTGGATCAATGTGGTAGAATCAATCATCTAATCAACAAGCACCTACTTAGATCTTTTATGCCTCTATTTGGGTCTTTTATGATTTCGTCTATCAGTGTTTTATAGTTTGCAGCATACAGATCTAGTACATATTTTGTTATATTTACACCTATATATTTTATGTTTTTGGAGTTATTATAAATAGCATTGATTTAAAAGTTTTGGCTTCCAATTGTACATTGCTAGCATATAGAAAAATGACTGATTATTTCTTCAGTTTTTAAAATTGTTGTAAAAAACATAACATAAAATTTACCATCTTAACTATATTTTGGTGTACAGTTCAGAATTATTAAGTACGTTGGAATTATTGTGCAATCATCACCACTGTTCATTTCCAGTTTTTTAAAAAAATTAAGACAAATTTTTTACAGAAGTTTAAGGTTCACAGCAAGATTGAGAGGGAGGTACAAAGAATTCCTACATAGTCACTTCTCTTACACATGCATAATCTCCCTATTATCAACATCTTCAACCAGAAGAGGGACATTTGTTATAATTGAGACCCCTAATGTAGATACAGCATAGTTACCCAAAGTTAGTAGTTTATGTTATGTTTCACTCTTGGTGTTGTGCATTCTCTGGGTTTGGATACATGAATAATGACATGTATCCACCTTTATAGTATCATATGCAGTATTTTTACTGACCTAAAAATCCTCTGTGCTCTACCTATTTATAGCTTTCCCCTCAAACCCTGGCAACTCAATGTTTTTATTAGTTCTTTTTTTTTTCCCCCCACAATATTATGTATTAGAACCATAGAGTATGCAGGATTTTCAGTTGGCTTCTTTCACTTTGTAATATGCATTTAAGTTTCTTCCATGTCTTTTCATGGCTTGATATCTCATTTCTGTTTAGCACTGAATAGTAGTTTATTGTCTATATGTACCATAGTTTATTTATCCATTCACCAATAATGTGGGACTTCTTGGTTATTTTCTAGTTTTTGCAATTATGAATAAAGCTTCTATAAACATCTGTGGGCAAGTTTTTGTGTAGACATAAGTTTTCAACTTCTTTTGATAAATGCCAACAAGTGCAACTGCTGGATCATATAGTAAGAATGTTTTCATTTTATAAGACACCACCAAACAGTCTTCAAAAAAGGCTGGACCATTTTGCATATCCACCAGCAATGAATGAAAGTTCATGTTGCTCTACGTTTTTGCCAGGTGTTGTCAGTGTTCCAGATTTTGGCCATTCTAATAGATTTGTGGTGGGATCTCATAGTTTTTTAAACTTGCATTTCCCTGGTGACATATGATGTGGAGCATCTTTTTATATTTTTTTAAAAAGATTTTATTTATTGATACAAAATTTGGGTATTCATCCTTTCTGGCAGAGGCATAATATTCCATTGAATGGGACTGGAGATTTTACTGAATGAAATAAATCAAGCAGAGAGAGTCAATTATCATATGGTTTTACTTACTTGTGGAGCATAAAGACTAACACGGAGGACATTGGGAGAAGGAGAGGAGAAGGGAGTTGGGGTAAATCAGAGGGGGAGATAAACCATGAGAGACTGTGGATTCTGAGAAACAAACTGAGGATTTTGGAGGGGAAGAGGTGTGGGGGATGGGTGAGCCTGGTGGTGGATATTAAGGAGGGCACTTATTGCATGGAGCACGGGGTGTGATGCATAAACAATGAAATTGGAACACTGAAAAAATAAAATAAAGTGAAAAAAAGATTTTATTTATTTGAGAGAGAGAGAGAGAAAGAGAGAAAGAGAGAGAGAGCTCACAAGCTGGGGGGAAGGGGCAGAGGGAGTGGGAGAAGCAGACTCCCTGCAAGGTGCCCAAAACAAGGCTGGATCCCAGGACCCTGGGAACGTGATTTGAGTGAAAGCAGATGCTTAACCGACTGGGCCACCCTGCTGCCCCATCTTTTTATATTCTTATTTGCCATTTGTATATCTCCTTTTGTGAGGTGTCTGTTAAGATGTTTGGCCCATTTTTTATTGACTTGTTTATTTTTTTTATCATTGAGATTTGAGAGATCTTTGTAAATTTTGGATACTATCCTTTATCAACTGTGTCTTTTCTAAATATTTTTTCCCAGTCTGTGGCTTGTCTTCTTGTTCTCTTGACATTGCTTTTTGCAGCACAGAAATTTTTAAATTTAACAAAGGATACCTTATCAATTTTTTTCATGGATCATGCCTTTGGTGTTGTATCTTAAAAGGCATCACCATACCTAATTTCATATAGGTTTTCTCTTATGTTATCTTCTAGGAGATCTATAGTTTTGCATTTTACATTTATGTCTGTAATCTATTTTGATTTAATTTTGTGAAAGGTGTAAAGTATGTGAACAGATTAATTTTTGTGCATGTGGATGTCCAATTTGTCCAGCACCATTTGTTGAAGACACGCTCTGTGTTTCATTGTATTACATTTGTTACTTTGCCAAAGATTAGTTGACTATATTTATGTGAGTATATTTCTGGCTCTCTGTTCTGTTCATTGATCTATTTGTCTTTTATATCTCCAATACCATATTGTGTTGATTACTGTCACTTTTATAGTAAGCAATAAGTACAGTAAGTAGCTTACTAGGTAGCATCAGTTCTCCAACTTTGCTCTTCTTTAATATTGTATTGGCTATTCTGGGTTTTTGATTCTCCATATAAAATTTAGAATCAGTTTGTAGATAGCCACAAAATGACTTTCTGAGATACTGATTAAGTCTAAAGATCAAATTGGGAAAAATTGACATCTCAATAATTTTGATTTTTCTACCCATTAGCATGGAGTATCTTTCTGTTTATTATTATTCAACTTCTTTCTTTCTTTTTTTGATTTTATTCATCAGAGTTTTGTAGATTTTCTCATATATATCTTGTACATATTCTATTAGATTTATATCTGAGTATTTTACTTTTTGTGTGATAATGTAAACAGTATTTAGTTCTTATTTTCAAATTCTACTTGTTCATTGCTGATACATAGGAAAAGCATTAAATCCTGTATATTAACCTCATATCCTGAAACCTTAGTATAACCACTTAGTAGTTCTGGGAGTTTAAAATGGTTTTCTGATAGACAACATATAGTTGGCTTCTGTTTTTTGATCTGTTCTGATCATCTCTGTCTTTTAATTGGTGCACTTAGAACACCAGCAGTAAAAATGATTATTGATATAGCTGGGTTAATATCTACACTGTCAAAAATATACGAAGACAAATGAAAATGGAAACACAATGGCCCAAGAATCTATGAAATGCAGCAAAAGCTGTTCTAAGAAGGAAGTTTATAGCAATACAGACTTACCTTAACCTTATACCTAAAGGAGCTAGTAAAAGAAGAAGAAGAAGAAGAAGAAGAAGAAGAAGAACAACAACAACAACAACAACAATAAACCTCAAAGCCAGTAAAAGGAAGGCAATAATGAAGATTAGGGATGAAATAAACCAAATAGAAACTGAAAAACTATTAAAACAGATCAATGGAACCAGGAGCTTGTTCTTTTAAAAAATGAACAAAATTGATAAAACTTTAGCCAGATTCATCCAAAAGAGACAGAGAAAAGGGAGGGGGGGACTAAAATAACCTAAATCAGAAATGAGAGAGGAGAAAAAACAGCCAACACTACAGAAATACAAAAATACAGGAATACAAAAGATTATAAGAGAATATTAAGAAAAACAATATGTTAACAAACTGGACAACCTAGAAGAAATGGATAAATTCCTAGAAACATATAACATATAACCTCCCCAAATAGAATCAGGAAGAAATAGAAAATTTGAAAGGACAGATTACCAGCAATGAAATTGAATCAGTAACCAAAAAACTCCCAACAATCAAAAGTCCAGTACCAGATGACTTCATAGGTGAATTCTACCAAACACTTAAAGAAGAGTAAAAACCTATTCCTCTTAAACTATCCCCACAATAGAAGGAATAAAAGCATCCAAATTTATTCTATGAGGCCAGCATTACCCTGATACCAAAACCAGGTAAAAACACTATAAAAAAAGAGAACTACAAGCCAATATTTCTAATGAACATAGATGCAAATATCCTCAACAAAATATTAGCAAAACAAATCAGCAATAAATTAAAAAATTCATTCACCACAATCAAATGGGATTTCTTCCTGTGATGTAAGGATAGTTCAATATTTGCAAATCAATGTGGTACATCACATCAACAAGAAAAAAATAAAAACCATATCATCAATTCAATTGATGAAGAGAAAGCATTTGGCAAAGTACGATACCCATTCATGATAAAAACTCTCAACAAAATAGGTTTAGAGGGAATATATCTCAACATAATAAAGGCCATATATGAAAAACCCACAGCAAACATCATACTCAATGGTGAAAAACTGAGAGCTTTTCCCAAAGATCCGGGAATAAGAGAAGGATGTTCACTCTCACCACTTTTATTCGACATAGTACTGGAAGTCCCTGACCACAGCAATCAGATAAGAAGGAGAAATAAAGGGATCCAAACTGGTAAGGAAGAAGTAAAACTTCCACTATTTGCAGATGACATGATACTATATATAGAAAACTCTAAAGAAATCACCAAAAAATCATAGAATTGATAAATGAATTCAGTAAGTTCACAGAATACAAAATCAATATACAGAAATCTGTAGTATTTCTATACACTAGTAGGGAAACAGCAAAAAAAGATATTAAGAAAACAATCTCATTTACAATTGTATCAAAAATAATAAAATACCTAGAAATAAACTTAGAAAAGTTTATTTAGAGAGTTTATTTAGAGAAGTTTATTATAGAGAAGAGATGAAAGACCTATACTCTGAAAACTATAAAACACTGATGAAAGAAATTGAAGATGACATGAACAAATAGATATTCCATGTTCATAAACTGGAAGAACAAATATTATTAAAATATCCCTACTTCTCAAAGCAATCAAAAAATTTTTCACAGAACTAGAATAAATAATCCTAAATTTTTTATAGAACCACAAAATGCTCCAAATATCCAAAGCATTCTTGAAAAAGAACAAAACTGGAGGTACCACAATCCCAGAGTTCAAGATAAACTACAAAGCTATAGTAATCAAAACAGTATGGTACTGGCACAAAAATAGACACACATGAATAGAACAGAATAGAGGGCCAGAAAGTAATATGACACTGTATGTTAACTATGCTGGAATTAAAATTTAAAAAAATCTACCATGTCATTAACTGTTTTCTATTTGTTGCCATTGTTCTTCCCACTTTGTCATCTATTGTTTTTCTGGCTTTTGTGGTTTTAACTGAGCATTTTATATGATTCCAACCATTCTTCTTAGCTTATTGATTATATTTCCTTTAAAAAAAAACAACTTTTTAGTGGTTGCCCTAGAGTTTGCAATATACATTTACAACTAATCCCAGTCCACTTCCAAGTACATTTATACTACTTCATGGGTGGTGTGAGTACCTTACAATAACAAAATAATCCTTATTCCTGCCTCTCATCCCTGTAGAATTATTGTCATTCACTTCATATACATATGAAATACATAGATGATATATAAATACATTGTTGGTGATATTATTTTGAATACACTATTGCCTGTTAGATCAGTTATGTATAACAAAAATAGAAGTTTTTATCTTACCTTCACCTATTTCTTCTTTGATCTTTTCCCTTACTTTACGTAGATATGAGTTTCTGACCTATATAGTTTCCCCTCCCTCTAAAGAATTTTAACATTTCTTACAAGGCAGCTCAACTGGGAACAAATTCCCTCAATTTTTATTTGCCTAAGAATGTCTTTATTTGTCTTTCACATTTGAAGGATATTTTGCAGTGTATATATGGATGTTTTTTTCTCTCAACACTTAAAATGTTTCACTCAATACTCATTCATTGCATGGTTTTTGAGGAGAAGTTGGGTTGTTGTAATTTTGTTAAATTAATATTTGTTTAGTAGAGCCTTATGTGGAGTGTTGGATGGTGAGCCACTGGTCAACAAAGACCATAGGAGAAAGTGAGATAGAAAAGTTTATTACTCACAGGTTCTGGAGGAAGTATACAACATGCTTGTGGAGCCACACAAGGATATCAAGGCAGGGTACAGGCAGAATGCTAGCAAAGGGAACTGAGGCTTATGCCTTTATTGAGGTCTTTGGTTAAAGTGTTTCTGGGGTCCCCAACCTAAGCTGGATTGGTCAATTCAAATAAAAAATATTGAGGTTTTGGTAAGCTCTGAGGGGTCTTATCTAAGGAGTGCACAAGAAGTAGCTGGGAATTAAGAGAGACTGTTTATCACCAGGAGTATGGTGGAAGTCAAAGAGGAACTTAACAATCTTTACTGTGTGGGGTATTATCTAGGGCATGTATTCAAAAACTGGCTAGAATCAGTTCAAAGCCTCTGCAGGCATTTAGCCACACAAAATAAATGCCAAAGCATTGATACATATGTAATTCTTCTCTTAATTTCTCTATAGGTGAGGTGTTCTTTCCTCTGGCTTCTTTTGGAAATTTATCTTTGATTTTGTAGAGTTTGAAATGATATGCTTAGGTATAGTTTCATGGAATTTTTCTGTGTGGTGTTTTCTATGCTTCCTGGATCTGTGAGTTGGTGTCTGATATTAATTTTGTGAAAATTCTCAGTCATTATCATTTCAATTCCTGAAATTCTTATGACCATGTAGCAAGCCTATCACTCACAAATTTTAGTAACCACCAGTGATTGTGAGTTGAATATGTATGAAACCACAGAGCATAGCCTTGGTAAGTGCTGAAATTGTAGGTGCTGAAATAAATAAATGCCTAGTAAAGGAAAGATATGACCTTAGTTGTTTTAAATGCAATGATAGGGGTACCAGGATGGCTGAGTTGTTAAGCATCTGCCTTTTGCTCAGGTCATGATCCCAGGGTCCTGGGATGGAGCCCTGCATCGAGCTCCCTGCTTGGTGGGAAGCCTGCTTCTCCCTCTCCCACTCCCTCTACTTGTGCTCCCTCTCTCACTGTCTCTTTCTCCAATAAATAAATAAAATCTTAAATGCAATGATATAAGATTTATACATAGCATTACCATTTAATCTCATATGAATATTCTTTTATTGTTTTTGGAGATCCAACACAACTGTCTCTATGGTAGTGAATTGGACCCGGAATTTGCTGTCTAAAAACAAATATATTCACGAAAAAATTACAGATAACACTAGTTTCTTTCCGTATGTCATCAGATAATCAGTTTGAGGTGAAGGCTATACATATACAGACAGTTCACCAAAACCTAACTGGAATTCTTTCCTAAGAAATATTTCTCTTGCCTTCTAAGAGTCTCATATTTTAGCAGATTTTTTTTTAAATTTCTTTTCAGCGTAACAGTATTCATTGTTTTTGCACCACACCCAGTGCTTCATGCAATCCGTGTCCTCTCTAATACCCACCACCTGGTTCCCCCAACCTCCCACCCCCTGCCCCTTCAAAACCTTCAGATTCTTTTTCAGTCCATAGTCTCTCATGGTTCACCTCCCCTTCCAATTTCCCTCAACTCCCTTCTCCTCTCCATCTCCCCTTATCCTCTATGCTATTTGTTATTCAGCAGATATTTTATTTATGAGGGACAGTTCTCCTTTTTTGTTTTTATTATAATGAAGTATATAGATAAATTCATTGACTATCAGTTGAGATATTAAAAGCATACACGAGTTACTTAATTTATATAATTGGAGTGAAGTGAATAGCCTCTAGTTAGCATTTATAACTGGCCAGTTAAGTGAAGAGAAGCCAATGGTACAAAGATTTTCTTTTGAGGTTTTTGTTCTTAAACTTCAGTGTACATGAGCCCATAGGTATTAGATTTAATAGATCATTGGTGGGCTTGAGATACTGCATTATTGAGAAGAATCCCAGGTGATTCTGTTGACAATGGGATTTTGGTCACATTTTGAGAGACAAGGCACTAAAATTGCTCAAATATTCATAACCATCACTTTAGATTTTGAATTCTTCTTTTTTTCTTAATAGGAAAGTTTACCTTACAAATTAAACAAGAAAAAGAAATAAAAAGCACACAAATTGGGAAAGAGGAAGCAAAACTCTTACTATTTGTAAATGAAAAGATACTATACATAGAAATTCTAACGATCCCACCAAAAATATTTGGAACAAATAAGGAAAATGATTGGGGGATGGGCTAAATCAGTAGCAACTGAGAGCTATAAATTTCCCGTTACAAAATAAATGAGTCATGGAGATGTAAAGTATAAAATAAGAACATAGTCAATAATATTTTAATAACTATATATGATCACAGATATTAACTATACTTAGATGGTGATCATTTCATAATGTATATAAATGTCAAACCACCATGTTGTACACCTGAAACTAATAAAATATTGTATGTCATACTTAAATAAAAAATAGTTTATGAAAAATTATGTACAGTAGTGCCATAATTTTATTTTTATATGTACCTATAAAATGTTTATATACTATATAAATATATGTTAATTACATATAATAAAGTATACATAAATACATGTATGGGTAAATGATAGGAGAAATATACTAAAAAGTTAACTATACTTATCAGTGATTAGTGAAATGAAAGTAATTTGTTGTTTTTTTGCTTTTTTACATTTTCATTTTTTTCCTACTATTAACCTGTAATGCTTTTGTTTGCAGAGAAAAGAAATAAACTACAAAAATAATAGTTACTAAAGAATGTTATAAGTGATTTGTTGATTAGTCTATAATGCCCAGTAGGTTGATTTCATTCTCCAGGGAATCTTTTGGTGCCATTGAGGGAGTTTCAGTATTCTCCTCATAAATGGGTTTGAAGATGGAAAGAAATAAATATCTTTCCTTCCAAACTGCATTTTTCAAGGAAAAGTAATGGGAGAAAAATAGTGGGCTTTGACATTTTTGTTCTTGTATCTTAAGAGCTCTTCATGAAAGTTTATATTTTATGGCATCTCTGCATCTTCTTACAAGAATTGGGTGACAATGCGGTGCTTTATTTTATTACAATTATTCTTTCCATGAAAACATGATAGGAAATATCATTTTAGTACCAAGAGTTTTTCATGATGTAACAAAATTAATGAAAAATATTTTTCAGATGATTTATCTTTCAAATGGAATATCCTGAATTAAATAGATAATAAACATTATGTTTATTTCCTCTGAAAACTTTTGGATATGAAGATATATGTTTGTAGAATGAAGAATTGAACCCATGCAAAAATATTATAACACTGTGTGCTTCACCACCATGTCATCCTACCTACTAAGTAGCAGAGAGGAGTCATGGTCACACAGGCTGTGGGTAGAAATGTATCTGAGAAAATACAGTGCTTTAGAGGAGAATCTCAAAACAAGGGTCATAAAGCTAATAATCATGTGGTGATTTAGAGGTAGAACTGAGATTCAAGGCATCTGAAATTTTGTTACATTTTTATTAGCTTTTTTTTTTTGTGGGCCAGGATAATGAATTACAGAAATAATCTTTTAGTATTTTTTGTGTCTTTGGAAATTAAAATTCATTCTGTCATTTAACTTATATTGGAACTCAAACAGAATGAGGAAGATTTCTGACTTAAGAATCATAGAGTTATGGGGCTTTTTAAGGGAGTCTATGACTTCCCCTTCAATTTGAATCTTTAAGATGATACTTCGCTGGAAATAGCAAAAAAAGAAAAAGTTCACCACAAGTATTGAGAGGCACCACCCATTGTTATAAAGGATAATCAGGTTCTTGCAGGGACATGACAGCAGTGTGCTTGCTCGATGATTACTGCCACTGTGACCAGCCTCTCTGCTGGTGTTTCTTCATGTTTAGTATAAGTCTCAAACAAATTTTCTCTTTTCCTATTTCTAGTGAAAAAGGAGAAGAACAGTTTTGCTCAAACTAGCTTCTCTTTTACAGGTGGGAAAACCTCCAGGTGCCTTTTTATAGAACATACTCCAATTTTTCCATATATTTTTATTGTTCAAGCATTAGTCTCATTAGAACTGAGTTTTTCACAAACGCTGTCTTCCATCAATTTTTGGTACATTTCCTACCTTTGAATGACCAAGCAGGCATGTTAGAGAAATGTTTCAGGCCAGCAGAGACTTGGAGAATAAAGTCTTCATTTCTGTACAGAATTGGTGACTAAGTATAGAAGTTAACATGTGTTGGAATGACACCAACTTGGGCAGGCTTTTCATAAAAGCCTGGGAGCTGTGAATCCAAGACTGGTAAATAGTCCCTTGAATAATTATATATTAGATCAGCTGTGCGTAAATGAGTAGACCCTGCTTTAAGATGGTAAGAGAGGGCATAAAACATATTTTATGTTCAGACTTGTGCATAATTTGTCTTTGATGAAATGCACTGTGATAATGAGGACTGAGGTTTTTTCCTCTTGGGTGTCCACAGGACCCAGCCTTCTCACTTGCTTCCCAGGCTCATTAACCTCATGGATCCATTTGTAGTTAGGGGCTGTTATCTGCCTTGACTGTCTTTATGTTAGTCTTTGCCTATTACTGTGGTTCATCTTTTCTCATTTGATTTGCCTTTTAAACAGATTTTATGATTTTTAGTATTTAAATTGAATCCACCTTTTCAAAACACTGGTTATTTTTTCAACTGTGGTTCCATTTGTAATGTTTCATTCACCCTGATTTTGATAGTCCCACTTGCAATCTCAAAAAGAGCAGGAAAAGAAAAATTTTTTAAATCATTTAAAAAATTTGTGCCTCTGAAATATTAACACGCTCTCAGTTAACTGGATGGTAAATGTCTTATTTGGCCTGAAAATGACAGCCCTTAGATCCTTCCCACACCTGCAAATAAGACAGTAGTGTCTTTGTTTCTTCACTCCTCTTAAAAGAGGGGTATTTTATCATCCTTGGTTTAATGACAGAGGTTCTATGAGCTCAGAATGACAGTGCTTTAACTTAGGAGGTACTCCATAAATAGTTGGTGACTGAATGAATGATTATGTTCACATATGAGAGTTTGTTGGGGATATTTAAAAAGAATTAATTAAAAATTTGGAGGAGTTTGTAGTATGTGTAATCAAAAGACTTGATTAGGAATTTGGGGGTGATTTTGATGAATATATAATCAAATAACAATGATAATGGATAATAAAACAGTAATGGGATATTGATTTACTATTTTATACCTCAACCTATTAATGTCTTGAAAGGACTGAATAATGTATATTGCTGATATCAAAGATAGAGCCCATTTTTCATTCAATAGAAAAGAGGCAAAAGATTTTCTGAGAAAGGGTGATGACAACTTTTGAAACTGAACCACTGCCACTTCTACAGATTTTCTTTTAAAATGTATTTTTTTATTCTTAATTCTGGAAAACAGTTCACTGTTAATATATTCAATTTTGAATATATATGCTTAAAGCCCTCTTTTAAAAATCTTTTTCAAAATTATTTTTATATACTTCATAGTCTTAAGTGTGTTTTTAAAAGAGAGAAAGCTATACCTCCATATCTGTTGAGAAACTGACAACTGAAATAGGGAGCAGACATTACCATCCCAAGCCAGTTTTCCTGATTCTTGATTAAGTTTTTCCTTTACATATTCTCTTCTGGTAGTGATCAGGCCCTGTGCATATGATGGAGACAAACAAGACATGGGTGACCGGGTTCATTCTCACAGGACTTACAGATCTTCCAGGGCTGCAGCCCCCCCCCCCCCCCGTTCCTGGTGTTCTTGGTCATCTACCTCACCACCATGGTAGGCAACCTCAGACTGATTCTTCTCATCTGGAAGCATCCCCCTGTTCACACCCCCATGTACTTACTCCTTGGCAGTTTGGCCTTTGCAGATGCTTGTTCCTCATCCTCTGTGACTCCCAGGATGCTTGTCGACATCTTAGACAAAAGTCAAATGATATCCCTCTTTGAGTGCATCATCCAATTTTGTATTTTTGCTTCCAGAGCCACCACGGAATGTTTCCTCCTGGTAGTGATTGCCTATGACCACTACGTAGCCATATGCAACCCCTTACTTTATCCAGTGGTGATGTCCAACAGGTTCTGTACTTGGTTGATAAGTTTGTCTTATGTAATTGGTTTTCTGCATCCCACAATTCATGTAGGGTTATTATTTAGATTAACTTTCTGCAGGTCCAATATAATACCTCATTTCTACTGTGAAATTTTGCCGCTATATACAATTTCTTGCACTGACCCATCTATTAATGCACTGGTGGTTTTCATTTTTGCTGCTTTTATACAAGCTTTTACTTTCATGACCATCATAGTGTCTTATACCCGTGTCCTCTTTGCCATCCTGACAAAGAAGTCCGAAAAGGGCAAGAGTAAAGCCTTCTCCATGTGCAGCGCCCACCTGCTCTCTGTTTCCTTGTTCTATGGCACTCTCTTCTTCATGTATGTGCGTCCTGGGTCCGGCCCAGATCAATATCAGGATAAAATGTATTCACTGTTCTACACGATTATCATCCCTCTGCTCAACCCCTTTATTTATAGCCTAAGAAACAAGGAAGTTTTAGGGGCACTGAGAAAAATTATAAAGAAATAAATATTTCTCAGGAAAACTTTCATTATTCCTTAGATTTTATTCTGTTTAAATAAAACATGTGTCCCTGGGTTTTGCACATAGTAGGGTCTTAATATGTACTTGTTAAGTTAATGAATAAAAAATTCAGAGTAGATAGACTTGTTATCATCCTAAGTTCTTGTGATCATCAAAATAATTAATGAGCCTCGTAAGGATGGACTCCACTTACCTCGTGTTGTTTTAAATCCATTCTTAAGGATGAAACTAGAATGAAATCTTCAAATTATATATTTTTGTAACTTTAATGAGCTTTGTTTCCAGATACCCACACTTTTTAGAATAAATATTTTATTTATTTTTATTTGAGAGAGACTGAGAGAGAAAGCACAAGCAGAGGGAGGGGCAGAGGAAGAGGAAGAAGACTCTCCACTGAGCAGGGAACCCAAAGTGGGGCTCAATCCTAGGGCCCTGGGATCATGACCTGCACCGAAGGCAGAAGGTCAACTGACTGAGCCACCCAGTCACCCCTCCAGATAAACACACTTTAAAACCCTTTTGCACTTATGTTTTTTTAAGGGAAGACTCAATCTCTGTAAACCTTCTTTTTAAAAAGTTCTCATGCCTGTTAAATAATTCTTGAGCAAGGAATTTTTTGAAACCTTCTCTTGAGGATTTATAATTATCCAAAAAATATGTACATCGAAGTAATATTGTTAGACTGACTGTGACAGTATATAACCTAATGAGGCATTCTCTTCAAGGTTTAAAAGTAATTTTGAAAATTATATTTGCTTTGCAATCATTGAAAGGTATAAAGAATGAACAATTACATATGTAAGAGAAAGTTAGTTTTCCTGCAATGTAATGAAAAGTTCTGAGTTCTTTAAAAACTTCTACTTTTTAATTCATAACCAATCTTCCTAAACATCTTGTGTCTGACCCACATATACAAATTGAATTTTTTTTTCTCCTGGAATGGACATCTACCTGAAAGAGCAGATGTGCTTGGTAAATTTGTAATTATGCAACTTAAATGATTTTTTCTTTATAGAAACTATATATGTGTTCTGTCTGGCCCTTTTGCATTTTTTGAGCTCCTGACTTTATTATATATGGCTCTGTGAATATTTTAGTCAAAAACAAAGGAAAAATAGGTAGTTGGATCCATAGTATGTTATTGATGGAGCCAATTCTCATAACCCTTAGATGTCTCTTATAGGCCATAGAAGGGAAAAGGAGCATATAAACCATGGGTAGTGACCTTGGTGCACTGTAGGAAAAAAAAAAGAAAAAAAGAAAAAGAAAAGAAAAAAGTATTTCTGTATACATGGCCATTCCTCTAACACCTACCCTATTATTTTGATTTGAGGATAGAAACAATTTGCTGAGTCATGGAATGGCAAAGCCTGAGGTGGGGCCGACTGGCTTCAGCACTGTGTTTGGGGCTGTTTCCTCAGAGCCCTGCTCCTCTCGCTGCATCTGGCTCTGTTTCTGATGTGTGGACTCGTTGGAAGCAGGTTACTCCCTGTGGGTGCAGAATCTCTGTGGAAGTTCTTACCTCCACCTCTCCACAGGCAAGGCCAGTGGCAAAACTCTCTCTCTCTCTTTTTTTTTTTTTTCCTTATGTGCCATGAAGCCTGTTTTGGGTATTGGCTGCATACAATTGCTGTCTGTCAATATATAGATGTTCTCTGTCTTTACACCTTTATTATTTCAGGCGGCATGGTGCCAGAGTCCATGCTTTTTAACCACTACCCTATGGTGCTTCTATTAGATCATAACGTCTTATATGAAACCCAACACTGGCTGAAGAGGCATTTGGAAGGAGATGGTACCGGCCAAATCCAGATGTTCCTTTGCTCCACCAGTGTGCCCTGTGGCTAAGAGAATGGAAGTAAGCCTCTAGATGTGCTTCCTGGCTTCTTCTTTTCCTCTAAAGCTCTGGTCATGGTGCTAGGTTTTTATAGGGTACTGTGAGTTCTTTGCAGAAACTTTTATTTTTCATGGTTTTATATTTTATGCAAAAGATGGTTTGGAATCCAACTACTAGCTGCATAATCCATGAGAATGACAGTGTTTCAGGTGTTTCTTGGGTTTATAACATATTGTAAAACTGAATACATCACGCCCTATTGATAACAAGTAGCAGAATTAGTGACTAAATGCCACCAATCAAGTCTTGCATATCTTCTTCCTCACCCTGGTGGTATGGATCCATGGTTCTCACTTTTGGTTCCCACCTCAAACCAAACAAAGTAGGATCTTTAAGAAGAGGGTAGTTTTCTAAACCACTCTGAGTGATTCTAATATTCAGCAAGTGTTGACAGTCACTAGGGAAAGTCCTCATGTGAAACTTGGCAAGCTTCCAATGAAGATTAGGTGATAATTGAGTATAGAAACTTCCCTGTATGACTATTACAATGACTGTTTTGCCAAATGGCTACTTTATCATAGTTTATTCAATTTTTGATAACGTTTTTATCTTTATTCCCCCCATTTTGATGGAACAAAGGGAATCATTATGCATAAATTATATGTTTATTGCATAGTGTGCTTTTTTTTTTAAGATTTTTATTTATTTATTTGACAGATGGAGATCACAAGTAGGCAGAGAGGCAGGCAGAGAGAGAGGAGGCAGCAGGCTTCCTGCTGAGCAGAGAGCCCGATATGGGGCTTGATCCCAGGACCCTGGAATCATGACCTGAGCCGAAGGCAGAGGCCTCAACCCACTGAGCCACCCAGGTGCCCCAACGGTGTGCTTTTTTAAAATTTAAGGCAGTGATTCTCAATCCTTCCTGGAATCATCTAAGGTCCTTAGAAATTAAAATTCTCTGATCCAATCGCAGACCAGTGAATTCAGCTATTCTGGAAATGTGACCCAGCTATTTGTCGACCTTTATCCCTCCAGGTGATAAAAGTATAGCCCAGGTTGAAAACTACTGGCATAAGGGGAAAATAGAATCTTCGTATGGTTCTTGATTCTTCAATTGGTTTTGGAAGTCTGACACAATTATCAATGGGATAGTGAACAGCGATCTGCAGTTTGCTGTCTGAAAACAAATTCATTCATAAAAAAGTTGTAGATAGCACTAATTTCTTTCGAATTCCTACCAGATAATCAGTTTGGGGAGACAGGCTATGCATAGCCAGACAGCTCACAAAAAGTTACTTGCAATTCTTTCCTAACAAATGTTTCTCCTGCATTATTAGAGTTTCATATTTCAGCAGGTATTTTATTTATATTGGACAGTTCTCCATTCTTGTCCATATTGTCATATAGTATAATCAACCCACTGAATGTTAGTGGAGCTATTACAAAGTGTCTACATACTTTATTTGGTTGGAGAGTATAGCCTCTATATAACATTCATAATTGGTTTAGTGAAGCAGAAGAAGAGCCAACAATGTGAAGATTTTTCACTTGAGGTTTTTATTCTTAAACTTTTGTGTGCATGAGCCCACAGATATTGGTTGCAATAGATCGTTGGTTGGTTCTTTACTATTCACAAGCAGCCCAGACACCTCTGAGGCAGGTGGGCCTGGACTACGTTTTGAAAGACGAAGCAGTAAAATTGTTCAGACATACATGATGATCGCTTTAGATTTTGAAATTTGATTTCTTAATAGGAAAGCCTACCTGTTCTCACCTGAATATTTGTGTACTCCCCAAATTTGTATTTTAAAATCCCAACCCCCAAAGATGATGATATGAAAAGGCAGGCCCTGTGGACGTTGCTGAAGTCATGTGGGGGAGCTCATGATAGGATCAGTGCCTTAGAAAAGAGGCTCTGAACAGATCCCCAACCTCTTCCTCCATGTGAGGACACAGTGAAAAGGCAATGTTATGAATCAGGACGAGGACCTTCATCAGAACGTGATGATGCTAACAGCTTGACCTTGGACTGTCAGCCTCCAGAACTATGAGAAATCAGTTTCTGTTGTTTATAAGCCAGCCAGTCTGTGGTATGTTTTATGGAAGCCTGAATGGACTAAGGCACTACCTCCTATTTAAATATTACTTCAGGACTCTTAGAGTGCGTTCATCGGAATCATCTTAATTGATCCTTTCAGTCACTTTGGAAAAATGGAAGGGAGGTGGTATTTCTTCCTTTTACAGGTGAGGCCACCTGGAGTAACAGAAAAGCAGTGTGTGTCAAATCAGATGATCTGTTCTTTTATTCCTGAGTCTTAGGTGAAGCTAAAAGTGACTACAAGTGCCTTCATTAAATCTTCTGGGTCATACAGAGAAGAAAACAATGAGTGTTTGATGATATTTAAATAGGCACTGCCTCAATTTCTTCATTTAGGTAATGGAGATAATAATATGCACTTGTGTCCCTATTTTAAAGGCTGATTGGGAGAGACAGTATATGTGAAGGTACATTACAGAGCACAAATCACTGTACAAATATAGGTTTTGTTTTTATGAGGAAGTTAAGGTCCTACTTTTCTAAAGTTATATAAATAATAAGAGGCTAAGCTAAGAGAAGAAACACTGTTATAAACTGCACTGTCACATGTGGCCAATGTGTCCACACCAGAATTCTTTTCATTATGTAAGGTAATGTGAGAGATGTCAGGTGCTCCAATACTGTTGAGAAATTAAGAAATTTTGTATGAATGTGTTTTTGTTGAAAGTAAAGTACAAAAAATATGTACTTATGATAATGATTATTATATTTTTATTAAATTGTACATTAAAAAATTAGTCTTAGGAGACCTTAAAAAGCAACTGTCTGTAAAATCCCTCTTTGGGAGGAAGGCTTTGAAAAGTAACATTGCCTCAAATGGAATATTTCTGGCAAAAAATAATTTGATCACTCATGAGAGAGAAAAGGCAGTTTCTTACAAAGTGAGAAATAGGAACCATTGACAAGACAGAGCTTGACCCAACATGGATTTTTATTGACTCACATTTTTCCTTTCAAAGAAAACTCCTTACTAGGGTCTACTATACCAGACACTTAAATATATTTTTGAATGAATTACAAAGCTATTCAAAGTAAGCCTTTTAAAATCACCAACAATTTGCCTCCAAGAAAGAAGGTGGGCTTATGAAACTATGTTCTGGCAAGGTCAAATAAAACTAAACAAATGCTTGGACATTTGTTTAAAAATTTTCATGATAAATGTCAAAACATTTGTCCTATGTTCCTCTTTTTTTATAGTTGTGTTAAAGTATTAAGAAAATGTAGAACAGGGGGTGCCTAGGTGGCTCAGTTGATTAAATGTCTGCCTTTGGCTCAAGTCATGATCTCAGGGTCCTGGGATTGAGCCCCTCATCAGGCTTCCTGCTCAGTGGAGAGCCTGCTTCTCCCTTTCCCTCTGCTGCTCCCTCCCACTTGGGCTCTCTTGCTCTCTCTCTCTCTTTCTCTCTCTCTCATCAAATAAAATATTTTTAAGAAATTGTAGAACAAATGACATAATTAAAAAATTACCGTTTAAAAATCCCTAATAATATAATTGGTTCTGGCAAGAGTCATCAAAGAATGCTAAGAACTTTAACTAAATAAATGGATGGGAACCTGGATAGCTGGAAGGTGTGAAAGTATCATATCACGAGTTACTTGCCTGATGTAAGGGAAAACAGATAAACTTTATAGTGGAGAGATGTGACTATTAATACCTTAACCCAGGGATCACACTGAATGCAACCAGTAGTGAAACTAACAGGCTCCCTGCACTTCCTGATGTTATGCAATATGAAATTTATTAGCATCATTTATAAAGAATTCTTGCCAAAATCTTTAATCAGACCTTTCACTATAAATTCCACTGAGAATGGAAAAATACAAAGAGTAGGAGAACAAGTTAAATAAGGAAGCTAGAAAAATCCAGAATGTGGGAAATTTCATAATACAATGGGCCCACTCTTTCCATGTCATTTCATTAGGGGGAAAAAATAAGAACGCCATTATGACTAATAGCAACAACCAAAAAGTAAAGAAAGGGGAAAGAAATGACACTGTTTTGGATTAAAAGAATCTTGATAGGTAGAATAAACAAATGCAATGCTGTAAAAAATTGGTAACAATTGGAGAAATTTGAATATAGACTGGTTATTTGATGGTATTGAAAGAATAGTATTCATTTTATCTGATGGCCAAGTGGTATCATGGTTAGGAAAAAAATGTCCTTTCTTCATGATGTAATGTGAAATGTTTAATTATGAAATGTATCTGTAATTTCCATTAAAATAAAGGTTTCTCTTTAAAATGTGTTATGCTTATAAGTTCTTTCTTCTAGAAGTTGTGACTCCACATAAATCACACTACTTACTGGTCTGTGTGCCAACCTGCAGATGGATTGAGCTAACTGTAAAAGTATTTTATGTAAAAAATTAAACTGCCATTGTTATAAGTTGTTATAAACACATCTCAATTTTCTCTCTCCAAAACCATTCTTTAGCAAAAGAGCTTAACTGCTTTACTTCTGCATAATTAAAATAATTATCACAAATAGATAAAATTGCCAATTAATAAGCCTTTTATTTTTAATCTGCAAGTATAGTGCTAAGGGCTTGGCCTTAATCCTCTCATCTGATTCTTGCAACAACCTTGTAAGGGCACTTTATTTATTTATTATTATTTTTTGTTATGTTATGTTAGTCACCATACAGTACATCATTAGTTTTTGATATGGTGTTCCAAGATTCATTGTTTATGTATAACACCCAATGCTCCATGTAATATGTGCCCTCCTTAATACCCATCACCAGGCCAACCCATTTCCCCCTCCACAACCCTCAGTTTGTTTCTCAGAGTCCACAGTCTCTCATGGCTCATCTCTACCTCTGATTTCCCCCCCCCCTTCATTTTTCCTTTCCTTCTCCTAATGTCCTCCATGTTATTCCTTATGTTCTACAAATAAGCGATACCATATGATAATTAACTTTCTTTGTTTGACTTATTTCACTTAGCATAATCTCCTCCAGTCCCATCCATGTTGATACAAAGTTTGGGTAGTCATCCTTTCTGATGGCTGAGTAATATTCCATTGTGTATATAGACCACATCTTCTTTATCCATTTGTCTGTTGAAGGGCATCTCAACTCCTTTCACAGTTTGGCTATTGTGGACATTGCTGCTATGAACATTGGGGTGTATATGGCCCTTCTTTTCACTATATCTGTATCTTTGGGGTAAATACCCAGTGGTATAATTGCTGGGTCATAGGGTAGCTCTATTTCTAATTTTTTGAGGAACCTCCACACTGTTTTCCAAAGTGGCTGCACCAACTTGCAATCCCACCAATAGTGTGAGAGGATTCGTAAGGGCACATTATTAATATCATCTTGCAAATGAGGACGTCAAAGCTTAGAAAGTTTGTTACTGATCAAAGTCATAGAGGCAAAGCCCAGTGAAACAAAATCTGTCTCTTTCCAAAGTTAGTCAAAGTTGCTACTCTTTTTCCCCATGTTTAGAAGTAGATATTCAAATTTTAGTGAATTTGTATCCATAGTGAATCTTGGTAACATCAAGCATAGTTTCAGTTATTACAGTTAACTTTATGATATATTGCAAACCTGGCATGGAACATCTCCCTTATTTATTTTTTTAGAAGAATTCTTAGGGCATTAAAAAAATCTCTTTGCTCTTACAGATGAATTAATTTTCTAGTTCAACTATTTCTCTATGATTTTATGTAATATTTCATTAAATTTATAAATTAATTTAGAAAAATTAATGTCTTTTCTAGCCAAGTCTTTCTGTTTGATAAAATGATGAATTTTCACATAGTAAACACATTTTTTATACCCCTCAGTAGTTTTTTCATTTCTACCAAATACATAAAGGTCAGGCATATTTCTTGCCAAGTTTAATCATATACATAGATATATACACATATGTGTATATGTATATATATATTTTTCCAAGAAATATGTTGGAAAATTTTTTGTAGATTTGTGATAATTTGAAAAAACTCTCAGATGAACTTCATAGACTGGAAGTATCAAAAAAAATTAAGAAAAAGATATGTTACAGATGCATAAAATATATGTGATACTAGTCTATTTTATCACTTACTACCATAAAATGTACAAAAATCCATTATAAAAAATTAAGGTTTATCCAAACCAAACACTTAGAGACTGTACATGGAACCAATGGCAGTTAGGAGAAAGCAGCATTAAATCATAACTGCATGAAATTAACTGAAGTACATACTGCACTACTATAATTTCATAGTCACCTTCTTTTGCTGTTGCAGTGAGCTCAAGTGTTGAGTACTTGCTTAAAACAACTTACCATGTTAATCTCTACATGAGCAATTGGTGTCTGTAGTAAATTGCATATTGCAGTACAAACTGATCTCTTGGTTCTCATGTATTTTTCGTGTTTAAGGCAATCACCATAAACCTTGACTAACACTATGGGACTCCTATGAAGTACCAGTAGTGGTGCTGTTAGTGTCCCGAAGAGGCAGAGAAGAATCATGACACTACAACACAAAGTTGAATTGCTTAAAATGTACAGTGGATTGAGGTCTGCAGCTGTGATTGCCACCATTTAAAGCAGTGTAAGGACCATTATCAGGAAAAAAAAAAAAAGAAGAAGAAGAAAATAATTTTTTTTTTGAGAGAAACTAAGAAATAGTGAAAGCCGGGAGGGGCAGAGGGAAAGAGAGAATTCTAAGCTGACTTCACACCTAGCATGAGGCTTGATGACATGGGGCTTGATCTCATGACCCTGAGATCATGACCTGAGCCTAAATTGGTTGCTCAACTGATTGAGTCACGCAGGAGCCACCCCACCAAAAGAAAATTCTTGAAACCATCATTATGGCTATGCCAGCAGACACAAAAACCTTCCTTTTTTTTTTTTTTTTTTTTTTTTTTTTGCAAAATACCTTTTTATGTCATATTAAAAATGCAGCTTTTATGTTGGTGCAGAAGTGCTATAAGAAAGGCATGCCTATATACTCTAATTTGATTTCAGAAAAAATAAAGTCATATGACAACTTAAAGCAAAAGGAAGGTGAAAGATCTGAAGTTGGAGAATTTAATGCCAGCAAAAGATGGTTTGATAATTTTAGAAAGAGGTTTGGCTTAAAAGATGTCAGGATAACAGAAGAAGCAGCTCTGCCAACTAAAAGGCAGCAGATGAGTTCCCAGATGCCATTAAAAAGAAATCATTGAGGAAAAATATATTTGCCTGAACAGGTTTTTAATGCAGATCAAAGTGTCCTATTCTGGAAACAAAATGCCACAAAGGATATCTATTAGAAAGGAAGAGAAGTGAGCACTGTGATTTAAGGCAATAAATGATGGGCCAAATCTACTGTTTTGCACAAATGCAGTTGGGTTTATGATCAGGATTGCCCTTATCTATAAAGCTGCTAACTCCTGACTCTTGAAGGGAAAAGAGAAACACCAGCTTCCCTGTCTTCTGGTTGTAAAAGAAAGCCTGGACAAAGAGAAGAGTTTCTTTTTTTTAATTGGTTCCATTCTTGCTTTGTTCCTAAAGGCAGAAAGTACCTTGACAGTAAGGGATTTCATTTAAAGTTCTTTTGATATGGACAATGCCCCTGGCCACCCAGAACTCCACGAGTTCATCACCAAAGGCATTGAAGTGTGTTCTTGCTCCCAAACACAGTGCTTCTAACTCAGCCTCTAAATCAGCAGTTCAAAAAACTTTTAAGGCTTGTTATACACAATAATCTATGGAAAGGATTATCAACAGTTTGGAAGAGAACCCCTAAAGAGAAAATATGATAAAAGTCTGGAACAATTATACCATGGAAGATGATACCGTTGTGATAGAAAAAGCCATGAAAGCCACCCAGCCCCAAACAATATCTGCTGGAAAAAACTGTTCAGCTATTTTGCACAACAGGATTTATGACAGAGCTAGTCAAGGAAAATCATGAAAGAAATTCTGTGTATGGCAAAAGAAAAAAAAATGGTGGGTAAAGGGTCTCAAGATATGGATCTTAGAGAAATTCAAGAGCTGATAGACACCATACCAGAGGAATTAATAGAAGACAACTTGATGAAGATGAGTGCTACTGAACCAGCTCCAGATGATGAGGAAGAAGACATAGAAGAAACAATGCCAGAAAACAAACTAGCACTAGACCATCTGGCAGAAGGGTTCAAATTATTCAAGACTGCTTTTGGCTTTAATGATCTGCACCCTTCCATGATATGGGGACTGAAAATAAAGCAATTGGTAGAAGGAGGATTGGTACTGGGTAGCAACACTTTTAGAGGAATGAAAAAGCAAAAAAATGAGAAAGAAATTACAAGGTATTCTAAATTTTTTTTCTATAACACAATGCTATTTTTAATTAAAAAGCACAAATTTTAAAACCATATACACAAAGCAACCCTGTACAATTTGTAAAGACATATACAAACTTAAAAAGATAAACCAGACACATCAGTGGGTGCCAGAGGGTGGGCTATGCAGGGAGGGAGTGGGGGTGGGGAATCACTCTAAAGGGGAAAGTAAGGGAAATAAAATGAGAGAGACCTTGCACAGCCCATTGATATTTCACTATACATTCTTTTTAGAGATCTAATGAGAGTGGGCCTGCCTCTCCTGCCACCTCCTCTACTTCCTCCACCTCTTTCACCTCTGTGACCTTGGGACAGCAAGACCAACCCCCCTCTTCTTCCTTCTCCTCAGCCTACTTAACGTGAAGATGAGGATGAATACCTGTATGATGACCAACCTCTACTTCATGGACAATAAGTAATCATCATGCCAAACCATTAAAAAATCTGTTTTTTTTATGTGTCTTTGTGTGAAAAACTTAATAGCTGTACAGCAAGAATTGTGTGAGATATTCTTCTGTCATCATCATGTACTCATCCTGTACTCATCAGTGGGTACTCATCCTGTAGAACATCATGTGCAAGTCCTGTGTGGAAGAAGACAGCTTATCCTTACACAGGAATAAGGTAAGTGATATTTAATATAAAATTAATAACTTGTTAGTTTTACAACTTTGCTTTCAAAGAATTACATTATCATATAATATGTCTCTTTCTCTTTCATAATTGGAAAAACTTCTTCTCAGCCTATCATCACAGGTAAGTAGTTTTTAAAAAATGTAACAATGTTTCTAATATAATATTATGAATATGGTGATAATATGGTATGCCATAAAAAATTAGTAACAATTCATTCATTAGTGTATAGGCTAGACTACCATGAAGCAGTCATGTTAATTATAGTAGGCTACCATAAAACAATAATATTGCTACTTCTTTGTATCAGTGCATGCATTGTATTCTTGCAAATAAATATGAATTTCTTTTTCACATCTTTCTATATTCAATGTCTAGTGTTAGTCACACATATAACATCTATAGTGTTTTATATCATAAGACAATATTAATGTAGGTACTGACAGACTATGCATTTTGTAAACAAAGGATGTCAGCTTAGAATATCAACAAATAGTACATAACTATAAATGTACTTTCTCATAATTTTATTAATAATACCTTTTTTCTCTAGTTTACTTTATTGTAAGAAAATAGTGTATAATACATGTAATATACAAAATATGTATTAATTGTGTTATTGGTCAGGCTTACAGTCAACAGCAAGCTGTTACAGTAGTTACATTGTTGAGGAGTTGAAAGTTATACACAGACTTTCAACTGCACAGATGATCAGTGCCCCTAACCCTCATGTTGTTCAAGAGTCAACTGTATCTCAACATGGTTTTGTTTAAAATCTCCCTGATGGCTAATGATGATGAACTTTTTTTCATGTGTCTGTTAGCCATTTGTATGTCTTCTTTGGAGAAGTGTCTGTTCATGTCTTCTGCCCATTTTCTGATGTGATTATCTGTTTTGTGCATGTTGAGTTTGAGGAGTTCTTTATGGATCTTGGATATCAGCCCTCTGTCTGTAGTGTCATTTGCGAATACCTTCTTCCATTACATGGTTTGACTCTTTGTTAACTGTTTCCTTTGCTGTGCAGAAGCTTTTAATTTTGATGAAGTCCCAAAAGTTCATTTTCATTTTTGTTTCCTTTGCCTTTGGAGACATGTCTTGAAAGAAGTTGCTGTGGCCAATGCGGAAGAGGTTACTGTCTATGTTCTCCTCTAGGATTTTGATAGATTCCTGCCTCATGTTGAGGTCTTTTATCCATTTTGAGTTTATCTTTGTGTATGGTGTAAGAGAATGGTTGAGTTTCATTCTCCATAGCTGTCCAATTTTTCCAGCACCATTTATTAAAAAGACTGTCTTTTTTCCACGGTATATTTTTTCCTGCTTTCTCAAAGATTAGTTGACCATAGAGTTGTGGGTCCATATCTGGTCTCTCTCTCTGTTCCACTGGTCTATGTGTCTGTTTTTGTGCCAGTACCATGCTGTCTTGGTGATCACAGCTTTGTAGTAAAGCTTGAAATTAGACAATGTGATTCTCCCAGTTGTTTTTTTTTTTTTTTTTTTTTCCAGCATTTCCTTAGCAATTCAGGGTCTCTTCTAGTTCCATACAAATTTTAGGATTGTTTGTTTCAGCTCTTTGAAAAATGCCAGTGAAATTTCGATCAGGATGGCATTGAAAGTACAGATTGCTCTAGGCAGTATAGACATTTTAACAATGTTTATTCTTTCAATCCAATTAGAATGCCCAAAATTAGCAAGATAGTAAACAACAACTGTTGGATAGGATGTAGAGAAAGGGGAACCCTCTTACACTGTTGGTGGGAATGCAAGTTGGTGCAGCCACTTTGGAAAACAGTGTGGAGATTCCTTAAGAAATTAAAAATAGAGCTACACTATGACCCTGCAATTGCACTATTGGGTATTTACCCTAAAGATACAGATATAGTGAAAAGAAGGGCCATCTGTACACCAATGTTCATAGCAGCAATGGCCACAGTCACCAAATTGTGGAAAGAGCCAAGATGCCCTTCAACAGAAGAGTGGATAAAGAAGATATGGCCCATATATACAATGGAATATCATGCCTCCATCAGAAAGGATGAATACCCAACTTTTGTATCAACTTGGACGGGACTGGAGGAGATTATCCTGAGTGAAATAAGTCAAGTAGAGACAGCCAATTATCATATGGTTTCACTTACTTGTGCAGCATAAGGAATAACATGGAGGACATTGGGAGATGGAGAGGAGGAAGGAGTTGGGGGAAATTGGAGGGGGAAAGAAAGCATGAGAGACTGTGCACTCTGAGGAACAAACTAAGGGTTTTGGAGGGGAGCGGGATGAGGGGTTAGGCGAGCCTGGTGGTGGGTATTAAGGAGGGCACGTATTGCATGGAGCACTGGGTGTGGTGCATAAACAATGAATCTTGGAACACTGAAAAAAATAAAATAAAATTTTAAAAAATAAATAAATTAAAAATAAAAAAAAAAGAGTCAAGAGTAATGATATAGAAGACTATAAATGGGGGCACCTGGGTGGCTTAGTTGGTTAAGCATCTGTCTTTGGCTCAGGTCATGATTCCAGGGACCTGGGATCAAGGACTAGGTTGGGTTCCCTGATCAGTGAGGAGTCTTTTACCCCTCTCCCTCTGTCTCTCCCCCAGCTTGTGTGCTCTCTCTCTGTCGTGCATGTGTATGCTCACTGTCTCTCTCAAATAAATGAATAAATAAAGTTAAGAAAATAAAATTATAAGTGGTGTATTATTAAGTTAAAGGTAGTTTATGAAAAACCATGTATAACAGAGGCATTATTTTATTTTAAAATGTTCATATAAAATTATGTATCTCTCTATAAGTATTATATATATATATATATAAATAGTAACTACACACATGGGTAAATGATAGGAGAAATATACACCAAAAACTTAACTGTATTCATAGTGTTTAGTGAGATTACAACAAGTTGGTTTCTTTGTGCTTTTCTACATTTTAATTTTTTGCTCCAATTAATCTGATTTTGTTTGCAGAAGAAATAAGCTATAAAAATAATAGCTAAAAAAAGTACATTAAAAATGATTTGTTGACTAGACTATAATGCCCAGTAGGTTGACTTCATTGTACAGGGAATCTTTTGGTGGCATTGAGGAAATTTCAATATTCTCTTTGTAAACAGGTTTGAAGATGGTAAGAAATAAATATCTTTCCTTTCAAACTGCATTTTTCAAAGAAAACTAACATGAGACAAGTAGCTGTCTTTGACATCTTTCTTCTTGTATCTTATGAGTTCTTCATGAAAATTTATTTCTTATGACATCTCTGCATCTTCTTATAAAAACTGGGTGAGAATACAGTGCTTTATTTTATTGTCATTATTCTTTCCACCAAAAATGACAGAACATATCATTTTAGTACCAAGAGTTTCTCATGAGCTGTCAAAATATCTGAAAAGTTTTTTTGAGATGTTTTATCTATCAAATGGAACAGAAAGGAATCCTAACTGAACAGCTAAATAAAAATTATGTTCGATTATTTTAACCCCTTGTGGCAAGAGACTATATAATTGTAGAATGAGGGTTCAAACTATTAAAGCATCTGTGTGCTTCACCACCATGCTATGTTACCTACTGAATAACACTAGAAGTTAGAATCTCACAGACTGTGAGCAGAAATGCACCTCAGCAAATCTAGTGCTTTACAGAAGAGAACCTTAAAATGAAGGTCATAAAATGGTTTAGACACCTCACTTACTAATTTAGAGGCAGAATTGAGACTCCAGCTTTGGAAACATTATTACATTTCTGTTAACATTTTCTTTGCCAGGACAATGAATTATAGAATAAACCTAATATGATTTGAAAGTAAAATTCATTCTTTCACCTTATTATGGAAACCTCATAGAAGCAGGGAAATTTTCAAATAGATAAGAATTAGAGAGTTATAGACTTTTAAAGAGAGTCTATACTTTCCCCTTCAGTGTGGCTCTTTTTTACATAGTTCTTGTCAGGAAATCTGCAGAACAGAATTCACCGTGTTTGCCAAGACCCACACCTTACTGTTGTATTCTTAGAAGAGTGTGAATAAGGATAATCTGGTACTTGCAGTGACTTGACAGCAATGTGCTTACTTGATGATAACTGCCAGTGTGACCAGACTCTCTGCTGGTGTTATTGGTGTCTAAAATCAATCCCAAATTTTGTCTTTTTCCACTGGAGATGAAGAACTCTGTTCCTCAATATAGCCTCCTTTTTAAAGAGAGAAACTCCAGGTGCCTTTTTATAGAAAATATCCCAATTCTTCTCTATATTTTTACTGTTCAAAGATTATTTTTATCAGAACTGAATTTTTCACAAATACTGTTATTCTTTCTTTTGAATTACCAAATGGGAGGTTTGAGATATTTTAGGCTAGCACATACAGGGAATCTTCAGCTATGTGGAATTGGTGTAGAAGTAAATGTATATGTTGGAATGACACCCACTTGGATGATCTTGTCATCAAAGCCCGGAAGCTGTGAATCCAAGAGTGGTAAATAGTCCCTTGAATGGTTATATATTTAGATCAGCTGTTTGTAAATGGGTAGACCCTGCTTTAGATACTAAGGGAGACATAAAACATTTTATGTTCAGACTTGTGCATAATTTGTCATTGATGAAATACACTGTGATGATGAGGACTGAGTTTTTTTCTCTTGGGTCTCCACAGGACCCAGCCTTCTCCCTTGCTTCCCAGGCTCATAAACCTCATGGATCCATTTGTAGTTAGGGGCTGTTATCTGCCTTGACTGTCTTTATGTTAGTCATTGCCTATTACTGCGGTTCATCTTTTCTCATTTGATTTACCTTTTAAACAGATTTTATAATTTTTACTATTTACATTAAATCCACATTTTCAAAACACTGGTTATTTTTTCAACTGTGGTTCCATTTGTAATGTTCATTCACCCTGACTTTGATAGTCCCACTTGCAATCTCAAGAAGAGCAGGAAAAAAAATCCTATTAATCACTTTAGAATTATGAGCCTCTAAAAAAAATTATGAGCCTGTAAAATGTTAAAAACATTTTTGGTTAACCACGTGATAATTGTATACATGTGCATATTTAATGGGGGCTCTCAGATCCATTCCAAATGTGCAAATAAGCTGGCTAGTGTTTTTGTTTCTTCTCTAGTCTTGAAAGAGTGGTTATTTTAGTTTCTCAAGTATGACACCAGAATTAGAAGATCTAAGAATGATAATGCAGAAGGCACTAAATAAATATTTGTTAACTGAATGATTATGTTCACATATGACAATTTATTGGGAAAATTAAAGATTCTATTAGAAATTTGGAGTGACTTTGAAGAATGTAAAGTCAAAAGGGTCTTTTAGGAACCTGAGGAGAATTTGTTGAATATAGACTCAAATGACATAATGGTAATAGAAAATAGCTGAAATGGGATTTTAAGTTACTCTCTCATTATTCTATACAGTAATGTCTTAGAGAGAGAGAGAATGATATATATCAATACCAAATATATAGTCCCAGTTTTTATTCAATAGAAAAGATATGAAAGAGTGCCTGAGAAAAGGTGAAAATACATTTGAACCTGAACCAGTGTCTCTTCAAGTATTTTACACACACACACACACACACACACACACACACACATAAATTAGTATATACACACATTTAAAAGTCTTTTTAATGAATTTTACTTCCTGAAACTACTTATATTTAACATTATTAGTGTGTTTTAAAAAAGAGTAGCTCTAAACTTTAGTATTTGTTGAGTAAGGGCCATCAGAAATAGAGGGATATGATATTGACATATAATACAAGTTTTCCTGATCCTTGATTAAGTTTTTCCTTTACCTGGATGGGACCGGAGGAGATTATGCTGAGTGAAATACGTCAAGAAGAGAGAGTCAATTATCATATGGTTTCACTTACTTGTGGAGCATAAGGAATAGTATGGAGGAAATTAGGAGAAGGAATGGAAAAGTAAATTGGGGGAAATTGGAGAGGGAGATAAACCATGAGAGACTTTGGACTCTGAGAAACAAACTAAGGGTTTTGGAGGGGTGAGGTGGGAGGTTGGGTGAGCCTGGTTGTGGGTATTAAGGAGGGCATATATTGCATGGAGCACTGGCCGTGATTCATAAACAATGAATTATGGAATACTGAAAAAATAAAAGAAAATAATTAAAAAAAAGAGTTTTTCCTTTACATATTCTCTCCTGGTAGTGATCAGCCCCTGTGCATATGATGGAGACAAACAAGACATGGGTGACCGGGTTCATTCTCACAGGACTTACAGATCTTCCAGGGCTGCAGTCCCCCCTGTTCCTGGTGTTCTTGGTCATCTACCTCACCACCATGGTAGGCAACCTCGAACTGATTCTTCTCATCTGGAAGCATCCCCATCTTCACACCCCCATGTACTTACTCCTTGGCAGTTTAGCCTTTGCAGATGCTTGTTCCTCATCCTCTGTGACTCCCAGGATGCTTGTCGACATCTTAGACAAAAGTCAAATGATATCCCTCTTTGAGTGCATGGCCCAATATTATTTTTTTGGTTCCAGTGCCACCACGGAATGTTTCCTCCTGGTAGTGATGGCCTATGACCACTACGTAGCCATATGCAACCCCTTACTTTATCCAGTGGTGATGTCCAACAGGTTCTGTACTTGGTTGATAAGTTTGTCTTATGTAATTGGTTTTCTGCATCCCATAATTCATGTAGGGTTATTATTTAGGTTAACTTTTTGCAGGTCCAATATAATACCTCATTTCTGCTGTGAAATTTTGCTGCTATATATAATTTCTTGCACTGACCCATCTATTAATGCACTGGTGGTTTTCATTTTTGCTGCTTTTATACAAGCTTTTACTTTCATGACCATCATAATGTCTTACACCTGTGTCCTCTTTGCCATCCTGAAAAAATGTCCAAAAAGGGCAGGAGTAAAGCCTTCTCCACATGCAGCGTCCACCTTCTCTCTGTTTCCTTGTTCTATGGCACTCTCTTCTTCATGTATGTGCGTCCTGGGTCCGGCCCAGATCAATATCAGGATAAAATGTATTCACTGTTCTACACGATTATCATCCCTCTGCTCAACCCCTTTATTTATAGCCTAAGAAACAAGGAAGTTTTAGGGGCACTGAGAAAAATTATAAAGAAATAAATATTTTTCAGGAAAACTTTCACTATTCCTTAGATTTTATTCTGTTTAAATAAAGCATGGGTCCTTGGGTTTAGCACATAGTAGGGCCTTAATATACTTGTAAAATGAATGAATAAAAAATTCAGAGTAGATAGACTTGTTTTTATCCTAAGTTCTTGTGATCATCAAAATGATTAATGAGCATGGTAAAGACAGGTTCTATTTACTTTGTGCTCTTGTTTATAATCCATCCTCAAGGATAAAAATGAAACAGAATATCCAAATTATTGTATCTTTGTAACTTTAATGAGCTTTGTGTTTCCAGATACACACATTTTAAAACTTTTTGAACTTATATTCTTTTTTTTTTTTTTTTATTTGAGAGGGAGAAAGAACATGAGTGGGGAGACAGGCAGAGCAAGAAGAGAGAAGACTCTTTGCTGAGCATGAGGTCCAAAGCAGGGCTTAATACCGTGATGCTGGGATCATGAACTGAGCAAAGATCAAGAGTTGGACACCCAGCCAACTGAGCCACCCAGGTGGCCCTGAACTTATATTCTTTTATAGGAAGAATTAACTTGTGTAAATCCTCTGTTTAGAAACTACTCATGCCCTCCTAGATAATTCTTGAACAAGTAATTTTCAAGAGTTTGTAGATATAAATATCTTTGATAGATGTTTATAATGATGCAAATACTATATATGCCAAAGTAATATTGTTAGACTAAATATGACAACATATATTCCTCATTTAATATGAATATATCTAGGAGGTTTATAAGTAATTTTGAAAATTAACTTATATTTGCATTGTATTCACAACACTTTAGCAATTAAATACTTAAAATAATTACTTCCTGCAATATAATGAATAATTCTGAGCTCTTTAAAAATTTCTACTTCTTAATTTATTGAATAATCTCACTAGGCACCTTCTTTCCAGCACAAATATACCAGTTGAATACATTCCCCCCCACCTCTCCCGCCCCCAGAATTGACAACAACCTGAAATAGCGGGTGTGCTTGATCATCTTATAATTATGTAAGTTAAACCATTTTTTTTTCCTTACAAAAGTCTTCTGTGTTTTCTGTCTGGATTTCTGACTTTATTACATATAGACTTGTGAATACTGTAGTGAAAAATAGGAAAAGATATCCCCATATTCATGACACATCCCTATTATTTTGATTTGAGGATAGACACAATTTGTTGTCTCATGGAACAGCAAAGCCGGCGGTGGGGCTGACGGGCTTCAGCACTGTGTGTTTGGGGCTCAGTTTCCTCAGACTCTGCTCTTCTCACTGCATCCGAGCCCAGCTTCTGCTGTGTGGGCTCATTCGAACCATGTTGCTCTCTGTGAGTGCCAAGTCTCTGTTAACTTTCTGTCATCACCACTTTACACTCCAGAGCAGTGGCAAAACTTTCTCTTTCTCCCTTTATGTGCGATGCAGACTGTTTTAGGTATTGGCTGTGTATAATTGTTATCTGTCTATATATGTCAATATATGTCAATGTCTTCTTTATTTTTTCAAACACTGTTACTAAGGTGGGGTGTAATCCAGTAGTAAATTGTTACATTCTCCATGTTTTTGTCAGCACAGGTGATATATAGCTGAAATTCCATCTTCACAGTTACCCTGGAGAAACAACCACAGAAGTTCCATAGTCCTTGGGGATAAATTTCTTGCAAATATTAAACCATGCAATTTAAATATCCCATTTTAGGGACACCTGGGTGGCTCAGTCGGTTAAGCAACTGCCTTCAGCTCAGGTTATGATCCAAGGGTCCTGGGATTGAGTCCCTCTCCCTTTGCTGTTCCCCCTTTTGTGCTTGCTCTCTCTGACAAATAAATAAATAGAGTCTTTAAAATAAATAAATAAAGATCCCATTTTATGTTTCTTTTCATGGTATTTAAAGTTGGAAAAAGCTAGTTCTTGACTGTTTAGGGATTCTTTAAGTGGAGACTATCTAAATTTATTTATTTCCTTCTTTTCACTAGGGATATACCAGGTTTGGTGATCTCACCTCTTCTTGTTTTCTTCTATGATTAGAGGGTCTTATACTTTCTACCCTGTTACAAGGAGGACATGTCCTAAAAGGGGACAAGTTTACCTCTTCTGGCCCTGGGAGGTTATAAGGAAGACAGAGGATGGCAACAGTAGAGGAGGAATGAGATATGTTGTTTTTAATTTCCCCCTCTGGAGAGGACTGGTATTTGGAAGGCAGGGAGGCAAATTAATAGTATGAGGTATTGTATTCTCTATTGCTGTTAAATAACCATGAATAATGGCTTTAAAAATATATACACGTATTATATTAGTTCTGTTGTGCAGAAGTCTGACATGAATTTCACTAGACTAAAATCAAAGTAGGGTGAATTCCTTTCTGAAAGGTTTGGGTAAGGCTTTGTTTCTTCCCCTTTTCCGACTTTGAGAAGTTGTCTATATCATTTGGCTCAGGGGCCCCTTCTTGCAGCTTCAAAGCCAGCAAGGTTGCATCTCTTGGTACCTGCCTTTTATTGTCACAGTTTCCTTAGACCCTGATTCTTCCCCCTCCCTCTTCCACTTTAAGGACCTTTGTGATTACATTAGACCTTTCCAGATAATTCAGGAAAATCTCTTTATTTCAAGGTCAGCTGAGGAGCAACTGTCATTCTGTCTACAGCCTTCATTCTTTTTTTTTTTTAAGATTTATTTATTTATTTGACAGAGAGAGAGAAAGAGAGATCACAAGTAGTCAGAGAGGCAGGCAGAGAGAGAGGGAAGCAGGCTCCCCGCTGAGCAGAGAGCCTGATGCAGAGGCCGATTCCAGGACCCTGAGATCATGACCTAAGCCAAAGGCAGAGGCCTAACCCACTGAGCCACCCAGGCACCCCCATTCTTCCTTTCATGCAACCTAACGTATTTTCAGGTTCATGTCATTGATGGCAGTTATTTTGCCCATCATAAGTAGCCTTAGAAGAGAAGAACTTTTGCCTAGATTCCCATTTCAGTCACTGGAAAAAAAACTATTTCTCACTGTGTTCCTTCCAAATTTGGCTACATCACAATGAACTTTTTCCTGCAGAGTGTGCAGGCAGGACAGCCTTGATGTTTAGTTCTGGAGGATGCTTCCCATTACTGCACTGAATGGCCAACACCTGGAAATTCCTGCAGTGTTTGAGAGTGGCTGAGAGACTTACTCCTCAAAAGTGACTGTAGAGGATGGGTTGGGGCATGTAGAGAGAGGGTATAAAAGAGGGGCTAAGGGGTTACCAGACCAAAGAAAGCTGGAAGAGGCAAAAAGCCTTTCAGGATAGACAAGCCCTATTCCATTTAAGAGACCAGATCACAAGTTCCAACAGACTTCGGTGCAAAAGCTGAAAACACGAACAGTCCATAAGAGTGTGAGGTTATTAGTAGGACAAACCATTTTAGGGACTGTCTTTCTACTTCCAACATTTCACATGCTACTTCCCCATGCCCATATTTTCATATACCATCTCAGAGACAAAGATGGAAAAGATTTAAATTAATTTCTTTTCTGCCATGTGGAATGCAGTGGATATTGCTGTACCTATTCCATGCATTGCTCAACAAATTATTGACTAGAGTCGTAGATCTAGGTCATCTCCAGGCTGAAGACATCACCTCATGACAGAAAGAATGGGAGGTAGCAAGACGAGGGACAAGGAATTAAATCCCTTTCTTGGACTCTGAATTTTCGAGACTCACTTTTTCCTGAGAACAGACCAATTCCAACAGTGATAACTCAGTTCAGAGAGATAGCCTGGGATATATTTGTGAAGACCAGATGTGGGAGGACATGACCAGAGTCTCTAGTCAAGTGTGAAAAAGAACCTGAAGCTTGTCAGGCAGCAGCCAAAGCCAGTGTGGGAAATCCTGTGAAATTAGCAAGTGAAGTCATATTAATCTTCCAACAATCAGCTCATCCAGTACCTGTTTTCACTCAAGCCAGACAAGTAAGGCAGAGATGGGGCTACAAATTGGGAGTAGGAATGAGCATGTAGGAGAGGAGAACCCACAGAGAAATTGGGGTTGGGGTGACATTCTACACTTTCTGACATCTTATCAGAGACAACTGCCAAATCTCCAGATATTTCAGACCCACCCTATATCTATGCCTACACAAGGGTAGCCTTGCTGGCCACATAGTGAGATCCCTGGAATAGAGACAGGCTAAACACTGGGGTTGGGGACAGCTTCTGAACATCCAATATCCAGTTTAACTCAGCAAAATGTTGTTAATCTGTAACATAGTCAGAAAATCAGATTAAGGACAGAGGTCTTCTTGCGGTGGATAGATCCCTCAAAAAAAGTAAGTCTTTTGAGCGGTGTAAAGTTTACCTTAGTAAAGAGAATGTAATGGGTTAAGAGGACAGAAGGAATATTTATTTGGGGTACATTTTGTAGAGCACAGGGTGGTTCATTTATGTTGACAATATTATGTTGATAAAGACTGGATATTGTGCAAAGTTCATGTTCTCCAGAGGATGACAGATAAATCCTACAAAAATTGCATATTGTCAATGTGTAATTATAACATGTGCCAAAATACTAAAAAAATTATTGGTTTCCAGACACAGAACAGCTACACCTGGATTTGATGGAGAGACCAGAGTATCAACTGGAGATCTTAGCTTTTTCTTGGATTACAGGCTAGATGGAAATTGGATTTGACTCCCTTGGGAAGATGTTGAAAGTATTGTCTACAGGGGAAGGAGGGTAAAACAGGTAAATGAGAATCAGAAACTATAGTCAAATCAGGAGAAGAAACTGTTAGGTGACCTCCAAATCTATTTTCTTTTCATCCTAGACACACAGACCCCCTTTTCAGTTGACTATAGTGATATGATTGAGTTTAGGATTGAAAGTGATGTATATCACTTACATTTCTGGGTCATAAGAACCTCACATTTGGAATCCCCTTGAACTTTCCCGTTTTAGCTTGATTCAAATGAAAACACAAACCCTGAAGGAAATCATGTGTGGAAAATGCTTGAGTGACAAGTTGGAAAGAGTTTGCTACTCTGAATCATCAAATGGAAGGAACAGCTGTTCAGTTAAGAACATGTACTTCATACTTACATAAAGGAGAACTAAACTTCTATTATGTCGATCCAGTAAAATATTGGCTATTATTTGTGAATTCAATTAGTGTTACTGTAAATAATATATGCATGTAATACAAAAAACCTTCCTCAACTGTATACAGTTAATTACTGGGTCTATTTCTCAGAAATATCCAGAAATGGATATTTAGGATTACCAATTTTAGTTGTTATTCTATGTGGAATGAGAAGCTATTTATACATGTCGAGTGGGGAGAGTGTGTAGGGGATGATGGTGAAATGGTGTGCATTTTATAAAAATCAGTCTGGCATCAGTGTGGAAAATGGAAAATGAAGTGGATGACTATGTGAGCAGATACAGATAGTGTTGCTAGGAATTTATTTAGTAAGTCCAGGCAGGAGATGAATGCATTATGGATTTAGGATTAACTGTACAAATAGTTGGACTTAAGACATCTTTGGTACATAACATCTAGAGGTAGTAGTCAAAATGGAATTGAGGAAGAAGTTAGTTTCATGAATATGTTCCTGATTTATGGTGTGCACAAATACTTGTTTGCAGACCTTATTCCCTGAGACAGGGAACATTGGAAGAATACCAGGTTTGGGGATGGAATGGAGGAAGATCTTAATTTCAGATTTGGATATGTTAATTCTAATGTACCTTTGGGATTTTCAAGTGGACAAGAATGTATTTGGGTAGTGGGACCATTAAAAGAGACAAGAGGAAGGAAAACAAGCTTATTCTAAACTCTATTCGGTGACATTTTATAAACATGCCCCTATGGTAAACCCTGAGGACAGAATGTACCGTTTTAATTGTTATAACTATTGGTGTTTAGATGATTTGAGGATTAGCTCACAAGGCCCAGTAGAATAACTTTGACTTCACCCTATTGGGAATCCTTCTGAAGCGTTAAGGGAATTTCAGAATGTTTTAAAGAGTAGATTTGCAGATTGCAGGAAGAAATGCTATCTATTTCCAGTTTGGAGTTTCTAAGGAAAATCAATGCACAAATAATACTGCTTCATTTTTGTACCTTTTATGTTACTTCAAGAAAACATTTCCAATTTCCCATGATTTACAGGAAGTAGGTGAGAGAGCAGAGATTTTCATTAATATAGTGTTGCAATTTGTCTGTATGATAACAAACACCTAAGTAAGAAATTAACATCCTGGAAAGGACTTTTTTCTTTTTAAATCAGCAACCAAAATCTAGACAGACAGAAGTAAATGTCTGTCTGAACATGTATATTTTGGTTAGAATTTTTACTCGATAGATAAATAACACATTTTGGAGGGAGTTTTTATTTTTCATTTTTCATTTTATTTTATTTTTTAAAGATTTTATTTATTTATTTGACAGAGAGAGAGAGAGAGAGACCACAAGGAAGCAGAGAGGCAGGCAGAGAGAGAGGGGGAAGCAGGCTCCCTGCTGAGCAGAGAGCCTGATGTGGGTCTTGGTTTCAGGACCCTGAGACCATGACCTGAGCTGAAAGCAGAGGCTTAACCCACTGAGCCAGCCAGGCATCCCTGGAGGGAGTTTTTAAATAATAAACTTTGGTTAACAGAAGAAAGAAAAATAGAAAAATTCAATAATTGTGGTAAGAAAAATTCAGAGTTCATTTCATAACGTGAAGTTTGCTTAATTGAGATATAAGCTAAGCAGCTCAAATCTAACTTATTTGTAACTTTTTCAGACTGGGAACTTCTGGTCTAAGGTTTGTTGCTGAGTACAACACAAATTCTTTAATTTCATGAAATCACAAGAATATGGGCTAAAGTCACTGGTGGTAACTTCAAAATTGCTCCTTGTCTCATTTATCACATAACTTGAGAAAAAAAATTCACAGAGATTACTAATTGGTCAAGTTACACGCTATAGGAACTAAAACTAGGAAAACCAACATTTGGTTATTTGAGACTATAAAGTTGGACCAGTGTATGCAGAGCAAAAATCTCCTATGTTCTAAATTTTCAATATTTTGTCTGTGTTGTATATTGGGGTTCCTGGTGGGTATACACTCAAAAGTAAAAATTCTAAAGCTCATAAATTCTTCCTTTATTTTTAGTGGGGGTAGAATAATATCTCACAGTCTTCTCTTACGCTGATCACTGATTCATTGAAAAAGAGCCTTTGTTCCTATTTCTACATTAAACAAACTCAATTTTTCAAATATATTCTAATGGTAAAAAAATTTTTTTTGTGTTCTATCAGTACTGAGAGATACGACTATAAAATTATAAAAATGTTTTTTTCATCCCAGGAAATACCATAACAATCTGTATATCTGAATGTTTTCCATTTTCTTTTTATGGTAATATAAAAGAAACTGTATTCACTGGAAAACTCCTTTTTAGACTTCTTTCAGAGACTATTTATAAATCACGAAAAAAAAATCCATGTCGGGGCGCCTGGGTGGCTCAGTGGGTTAAAGCCTCTGCCTTCGGCTCAGGTCATGATCCCAGGGTCCTGGGATCGAGCCCCACATCGGGCTCTCTGTTCGGTGGGGAGCCTGCTTCTTCCTTTCTCTCTCTGCCTGCCTCTCTGCCTACTTGTGACCTCTGTCTGTCAAATAAGTAAATAAAATTCTTAAAAAAAAAAAATCCATGTCATTACTTCATACAAACACCACATGTTAAATTCACAACAGTGACTAAAAAGTAAGTATGAAGAAATAAGATTAATAAAAATATTACTAAAATTGAAAAAAAACCCTCTAAAAAACTCTTGTTCTATTTGAATCCCTATTTTATACAATTACAGGTAATTTTGGGGTATTAAAAAAATTGTATCTACACTCAATGGTTAAAAGTTGTCTCCCATTGACAATTTCTAAAAGAAAATGTTAATTTCTCTGAAGACTATTTCTGTCCTTAACTGATATATACATGCAAAAATTAACAGATAATTGCATCCTAATTTTATAATGCACGTTTCAGTGAAAATCTTGAAAAAGAAAACAATAGGATTTCATCATTCTTGTTTCTTTTCCCCATTATTAACATGTTGGAGACTCTTTCACACATCTCTTTATGTATGTATAAAGGCCTACATAGACATACACACAAATAAATCAATTACATAATTTTATGTGAAAGAGATCATAATATATATGCTGCTGTTCTCATAGAACTTTTATTTTGACTTCTCTCTTTTCCTCTTCTCCTTTTCCCTCATTTCTACCTCTACTTCTATTCTAGAAAGCCCAATGCTATCAACTTAATTTCTAATATCCACATTTTTTTCCAGGTAGAAGATTTAAAAATGCATTGCTCATCTTACAATAATGAAATCTTATTTACACTTCTCTGTATCATATTCTTCTCAGGTAAAAATTACATCATGAAAATTCCCAGTTCAAGTGGAATGACTCCTTTTTTCATGGCTGAATTGTATTACAAAACATAAGTATACATAAATATGATTTATTTAGCCATCTCACTGTAGATGTGTCTGGTCTTTGCCACCTTGAAAAATAATTCATTGGATAGTCTTTGTATATCTATCTTTGTATAGTTGTGCTTTTATTTCTAGGGTATATGTAAGGCAAAATTTTAAGTCAAAGGGTATATGTATTTATTAAAAACTTAAATGGTATCATATAAAATTGCTCTTTCTAGAAGACTGTTGCAATTCATAGATCCACAATTAACATGAAAGGAGCACTTTTCTCACCTCAGTCAGCAGTATTTATTCACTTTAATTTCTGCTAATCTGATATGTGAGAAAGGAAGTATCTGTGTATGTGTTTGTGTGTGCATGCCTGCACTTGCACATGTGTGTTTATGTGTGACACATAGAAAACTAGGCATCTTTTCATTTTATTTGTTGGTTATTCATCTGTAAACTTGCTTGTTCATATCCTTTATTCATTCTTCTTTTAGATTGTTTGCCTTTTTCTTATCTATTTTTATGTTATTCTTATATTATGTATTATGTCATTCATAAATCTGTATCTTCCATATACACTGTAAAATGTATTTCCCAACCTATTATATGCCCTCTGACTCTGTCCAATACTCTTTTCTGGATAAGAATTTCTCTTATCACTATGTTATATTGTTGTCTCCCAAATTTCTTAGAAAATATCCATGCTGTGAGTTAGGAGCCTAACCTGTTCATATCCAGACAGATAGCCAAGAATGGCAGCACAATCCATTAAATCCATCATCTTTCTCCTACTGAACTGAAACATCGTATTGTCTTATGCCACATTTCTGTATATAATGGAATCTATTTCTGAGCTGGCTGCCTATTATTGCATTGACCCTCTTGTGTATTCTTATTCTACTATATTAATGTTTTGATTATTATATCTTTATGTTGTAGTTCAGTAGAAATTAAGGTACTCTTGACTGTTCTTAACTATTTACATTTTTCTTGGGTAAAATGGGAAATTTCTTTCTTTCATATAATGTTTAGATGAGCATATACAGTTCTTAAAACCTCTGTTGGATTAAGAAGGATTTGTATTTAATTTTCTTGTTACTTTAGGTGAATTATCATTTAAAACTTTTTATTATGGAAATTTTTGAATGTATATTAAAGGACATATATAAAGGTAAAAATTTAAAAATTGGTAATCATATGAGAAGCACCTTTTACATCAGTTACACAAAAAATACACGGTTTTTATGATTATTTTGTGACTGTTTCAACAATATTTTTCTTTTATTTTACCATCTGGACAGGTTGGATATGGCAGAAGAAAATAAGACACTCGTGGCTGAGTTTGTTCTCACAGGACTCACAGACCTTCAAGGGCTGCAGGTCCCCCTGTTCCTGGTGTTCTTGGTCATCTATCTCACCACCATGGTGGGCAACCTTGGACTGATTTTTCTCATCTGGAAGCATCCCCATCTTCACACCCCCATGTACTTATTCCTCAGCAGCTTAGCCTTTGCAGATGCTTGTACTTCATCCTCTGTAACTCCCAGGATGATTACACATTTTTTATCCAAGAATCATGTGATATCACTTTTTGGCTGTATGGCTCAATTTTATATTTTTGGTTCTAGTGCCACCACAGAGTGTTTCCTGCTGGTAGTAATGGCTTATGACCGCTACATAGCCATATGCAACCCTTTGCTTTATCCAGTCTTAATGTCCAGGAACCTCTGTACTCAGTTCATTGGTGTTTCATATTTCATGGGTTTTCTACATTCAGCAATTCATGTGGGTTTGTTATTTAGATTAACTTTCTGCAGGTCCAATGAAATACATTATTTCTACTGTGAAATTTTACAACTTTTCAAAATTTCTTGCACTGATCCTACAGTTAATACACTTCTGGTTTTAATCTTTTCGGCCTTTATACAAGTCTTTACTTTTATGACCATCATGGTTTCTTACATCCGTATCCTCTTTGCCGTCATGAAAAAGAAGTCTGAAAAGGGCAGGAGCAAAGCCTTCTCCACATGCAGTGCCCACCTGCTCTCTGTTTCGTTGTTCTATGGCACTCTCTTCTTCATGTATGTGCGTCCTGGTTCTGACCACACTGATGATCATGACAAAATGTATTCCTTATTTTACACAATAATAATTCCTCTGCTAAATCCTTTTATTTACAGCTTGAGGAACAAAGAAGTTATAGGTGCCTTGAGAAGAATAATGAAGAAATAAATAGTTGCCAATTTTCAAAATGTTTCTTTTTTATAATCTGCTGAAAAAACACCCCAAGTCCTGACTGCCATTCCACCAGAAGGCTAATGGTCAGAGGAGTTAATAAAGTGTGTGTGAAGCATCCCAGCTTCCCAATAAGCTTTCTTGGAATGGGTCCAGTGAAAGTTTGGGAACATTACCTCTAGAACTTGCTTAATTAGAAATATTGTGCTTTATTTTTATCTGAAGCATTTAGTTTTTGCAAATTGGTTATTTTCTAGGGCTTTCCAAAATTTCAGATAGATACAGACAATTATGGAGAGAAATAGCTGTAATAGAGGCTGGCATATAGAGTTAGTCTTTTAGTTCATGAATGAGCCCAGCCCATTGCTCTGCACTTGCAAATCAATAAGGCTTTGTTGTTTTCTGCCACACATAGTTACTTCAGTTGACTAATAAAATAAAATTCTGCTTCTTGGAAAAATATTTCTTAAGAAGAAATGTACTGTTTGGTGATAAAGTTAAGAAAAAAAATGAAAATTTCTAAAGAAAATTGTGGATGTTAGGAAGAAAATGAAAGTTGGCATGAATTAAAGAATGAGATATCAAAATTAACCACAGCTCAGAGCTGTAATTTCATGCACTGTTTTTATTTTTTTTAAATCAGGGATACTGCATGCAGCATGATATTCAATAATTTATAAATTTAGGAATATTTGAGTGCAATATAAAGCAATTTGGATCAGCCTCGTGGTTGCATTACTATTCCTATCAGTTTTAGTTAGAGTAACTAAGGGAAAGGCAAGGAGGTTATATCAGAGATAAGAACCTGACTTTGCATGTAGAGATATACAATTATCAGTGAATTTTCTTTCACTAATTTACTTCCAATTCAGGGATATGATCACTTAAAAGATATATATACATATATATATTTCTATATGTATATATTCTAATTTACTTTAATCAAGTGTGTCAAGTTTATCAAGATTGTTCATTGTAGAGCCTGTTTTTATGGTATGCAGCTGCACTAAAATTGGATGTGAGGCAAACATCCCTTTAAGTGCTTGGTTATAAGCAAGTTACCTAAGCTGGGAGACCCCCAACATGGTACCTTTCCTGTGCTGAGTGATCTGTGCATACAAGAGTTTGTATTCAGTGAATGAGGCTTTGGAAACTATCAGAATATTCAAAGCTTCTGTCATGTGACTGTTATGCATGCTGCTGTTTTACTTGTTCTGTATTCTTGCTTAAGCTATGTGAACTTGGGTAATAAACTTGGGTAAATAAACAGTGGATAAACCTATTTTATCTTGTGAATTTGAAGTCATTCTACACTTGAAATTTACTTAAATGGCCCTTGTGAAGAAGGATGGGTAGGGGAAAAAAACTCTTTTGAGACTTTGGTGCTGGGATAGCTGAAACCCCTGGTTCACGATAGTGGAAAATTTTTTTTTTTTTGAGGCAAATTACAGTATATATCTTATCAATGGAATTTAAGTTACATAGTTTCAAACATCTAGGATTTAGCAAAATGGTTTGGTTAATAAACCACTTTGGAAAACAATGTGGAGATTCCTTAAGAAGTTAAAAATAGAGCTACCCTATGACCCTGCAATTGCACTACTGGGTATTTACCCCAAAGATACAGATATAATGAGAAGAAGGGCCACCTTTACCCCAATGTTCATAGCGGCAATGGCCACAGTTCCCAAACCGTGGAAAGAACCAAGATGCCCTTCGATGGACTAATGGACAATAAACAAAGACAAATAGGGATAATGGCTAGAAACATTGCTTGTTGGTTATCAATAGCATTAACAAAATGGTAATTCTATCAGAAGAACACAAAGAAGTAGACTGACTTAGGAGAGATGAGACAAATACATAAAATAGAAGATGAGTCATAAAGTTTTTTGCTTGGCTGATATTATATTCACCTGGAAGCCAACATATTCACTGTCCTTGAGAATGAAGGACAAAACCAGGTTACCATAGAGATGGGGGGACATTGTTAAATAAGTGGGACATTTTTCCAATAAATAAACACTAGAAACCTGATGATTTTTTGTTAGTCCAGACACTCAAACCACATGATCAAGGGAATTGTATTTCAATGGTAGAAAATCCATTGAGTTTGAATGGAGATGATTAAATGGCCTGATGAATGTGGACTTCAGTATACATTTTCTTTCTAAATAATGATACTACCATGGTTAAGGTAGAAATCTAACAAGCTTCCATTGAAAAGGGTAACTGCGCTTTTTTTTTTTAATGATTAATGCTTTTTAAGAAAAATTATTTTATTTTTTCAGTGTTCCAAGATCCATTGTTTTGCATCACACCCAGTGCTCCAGGCAGTACATGCCCTCCTTAATACCCACCACCAGGTTCACCCATCCCCCCACCCCCCTCTTTCAAAAACCCTCAGTTTGTTTCTCAGAGTCCACAGTCTCTCATGGTTTATCTCCCCATTTTTTTTTAACCTAATGATACATAAAATATCCCTGCAGAATTGGTAGTGGAAATGTTCTAACTGGAGATACCTTAGATTGTATATAGATAACAATAATATCACTCCTAATGAAAAATGCCTCCATGCAAACTTTGAGAATTCAGTGATAAGGACAGTTCATTATGCTTGGAACCCTTATACAATCTTGTAGGAAAACAAAATATAAAGACAGCTATAGAAAATTGTTAGCAATCTCTTTTTCCTGGATCTCAGTGACAGAAGAAAGTTCTGTGCTTTTCAAAAGAAAAGGAATAACCAATGATGGCATAGTCACATGGATTTATTTTGGTGCCACATGGAAGTTGGATCAAAAAGAAATAAATTGGTGAAGGTACTATATAATACCTGATGGTGATTACTGGTTGGGAGGTGGAAAATACCTGATAGTTTGGGCAACTACACTTGCCTTGCTAAAAAGAACAAGACAGATTTGTTGTATGGGATATGTTGTTTGGGATATGTCAAAATGTACGTGGTAAAATAAAGTGAGGGAGCATGGGTGTGGGGATATTCCATTTGTTAAGGCAATAGAATAAGAAGATTGAGCTCTACTTACAAAATATCAGCAGGGAAATCCAAACATGAATGACTGGTCTAAGCTGAATGGCTTTAAGGTGGTGAACAGAGTTTTCTGGGATTACCAGAAACTAGAACATAGTACATGATGATATCAACAAGAGGCAGGGAGTACAACATTGGAGAGCCAAAGATAAAACTCTGAGGATAATGTGATGCTGTACTAGAAAGTACCAGGGTTAGAGTAAATTGTAAATTGGAATACGTGAGTGTAAGAATAACCTGTAGAAATGTCACCTCTATCTGAGTGTTTTATTGGATTTGATATGTTGTGAGACTGGAGGTTTTTTTTTTTAAATTTTATCTTATTTTTTCAGTGTTCCAAGATTCATTGTTTATGCATCACACCCAGTGTTCCATGCAATACTTGCCCTCCACAATACCCACCACCATGCTCACTTAACCTCCCACCCCTCTCTCCTCCAAAACCTTCACTTTGTTTCTCAGAGTCCACAATCTCTCATCGTTCATCTCCCCCTCCAATTTCCCCTAATTCATTTTTACTTCCCTTCTCCTAACGTCTTCCATGTTATTCCTTATGCTCCGCAAGTAAAAGAAACCATATGATAATTGACTCTCTCTGCTTGACTTATTTCACTCAGCATAATCTCCTCCAGTCTTGTCCGTGTTGATACAAAAGTTGGGTATTCATCCTTTCTGATGGCATAATATTCCATTATGAAGGCATAATATTCCATTGTATATATGGACCATATCTTCCTTATCCATTCATCTGTTGAAGGGTATCAAGGCTCTTTCCACAGTTTGGTGATTGTGGCCATTGCTGCTATGAACATTGGGTGCATATGGCTCTTCTTTTCACTACATCTATATCTTTGGGGTAAATACCCAGTAGTGCAATTGCAGAGTCATACAAGAGAGACTGGAGGTTTTTGCCATTGCCTGCCAATATCTAATCAGGTCAAGACTGCCTCCATCCATTTCTAATTCTACACACAAATAGAACCTGTAGAATTGTGCAAACTCTCCTCTGTAGTGAATATTAAACAATATGAAATCCTTGGAGGACAATAACCCATTCCTGCGTTAAGATATGGTGGAAATAGGGATATTAATGCCTTATTGACTAACTATATAAAGATCCTGTCTGGTACTTAGGAAAAAAGAGTTAATGAAGATTTATTATGACTACTGAGGACTAAATAAAATAGTTTCACTGTTAAGCTTCTCTCCACTAAGTCTGGTAAAAGCCATTTAAGAAGAAGGCCAGCAAACTAAAGGTGACTGGTATGCTACTACAGATTTGGTCAAAGATTCACGTTTTTATTCCAGTTTCAGAAGAATTTTGAAAATGAAACAATTTTCTATCATTTGACAAAGTCTCCCATACATGTTTGAGATATGTTAATCACTCCAGTATAGCCTTATACCCTGGTTAGATAAGATATAGATTCAATCCTTATAAAGAAAATACTAGCTCATTACATTGAAAATATATTCTATTATAATTTATCTCTGAGAAGAGGAAGACACCTAGGAACTAAGAATTGTGGTGACACATGACTAATCCAAAATGGTTGATCTATCCAGCTAAAATATAGGGCCTTGGCTTAGCCATAAAATTTGGCAGAATAATTTGAACTGGAGCCACAATAGACATTTTACAGATAATACAGAATAAATTACTGTCTTTTCAGAACCTCGAGATAAGAAGAGGTCTATTTACATGTTGGTAAGAGTATATACCGCACTTGAACATTTTATTAAGCCATGTATTTAGGTATTCAAATAAATCTGAATTTTATTGGAGTTGGGGGAAAAAAAAGACAACTCTTAGAGACTCACACTGAGCCCAGACAGTCTCTCTGGAATCACATCCTCCCAAGTTACAAATGATTTCGAGGGCATTTGTTACCCAGTTACATGAAGATTGGAGTCTCTGGCAAACATCAATACTACCACACACATGGCATCCATTGAAAGAGATTATAAATTACTTGGTGCACAACAAGGAACAGCCCTTTTGAAAGCTAAAGGCAGTCTGTTATTAGGCTCTGGTGGAAATAGAAAGACAGCAGATAATTTTAAAACTTGAGATAACTACTGTGTATGATCAATGCCAGAGAAATGTCTTCCAAAATAAGACAATTCAAGATAGCTCATTAATTAATTGAAAAGTGTATATAGGAATGCTCATTGACAGTGGTTTAGTGAAGTGGGGGACACCTTTGTCAGGTTGCTGAGATATAAAGATAGGAATGAGGGAGTGAAGCTTTTCTACACTTAAAAAAATTCATTTGAAATTTATCTTATTTTCTTTTTTACAGAAGTATAACAGACATACAACATTGTGTTAGTTTTAGATGTATAACCTAATGATTTGATATATGCATATATTGGGAAATGATTACCACAATAAGTTAGTTAACACCCGTCACCACATATAGTTACATTTTTTTCTTGTGATGACAATTTTTAAGCTATACCCTCTTAGTTTCAAATACACAATACAGTATTGTTAACTATAGTCACATGCTGTAAACCACAGCCCCAGAATGCCATCATTTTATAACCGGAAGTTAATATGTTTGACCCACTTCACTCATTCTGTCCATCCCTCAGCCTCTGCCTCTAGTGATGGCCAATCTGTTCTCTGTATCTATGAAGATTTGTTTTGTTTATTTAGATCCATATATAAGTGAGATCATATGATATTTCTTTTCCTCTTACTTATTTCATCCTAGCATAATGCCCTCAAGGTCCATCCATGTTGACTCAAATGGCAAGATTTCCTGCTTCTTCATATGGCTGAGCAATGTGTGTGTGTGTGTGTGTGTGTATCACAATTTCTTTATGCATTTTTCTGTTGATAGACAGGTTGTTTCCATGTCGTGGCTATTGAAATAGTGCTACAATGGACATGAGGGTAAAACTATCTTTTTTTTTTCAAATTTTTTGTTCTTATTCAGTCATTTATTCATAAACATTTAGTAACTAACACAATCCCTTATTACCAGCAGATAGAGAATATTTTCTACTCAATTATAATTATGCATTTTAGCCTATGAAATTTTGACTTTTTAAATTTTGTTTTTATTATGTATTATTTTTTATATTGTGTTCGGTGATTCATTAGTTAAGTATAACAACAACTGTATGCCAACAAATTAAGCAACCTGGAAGAAACAGATGCCTTTCTGGAAACTTACAAACTACCAAGACTGAAACAGGAAGAAATAGGCAATCTGAATAGACCAATAGCCAGTATCAAAACTGAAGCAATAACCAAAAACCTCCCAAGAAAACAAAAGGTACAGGGCCAGATGGCTTTCCAGGGAAATTCTACCAAACATTTAAAGAAGAAATAATACTTATTCTATTGAAGCTGTTCCAAAAAATAGAAACAGAACGAAAATTTCCAAACTCACTCTATGAAGTCAGCGTTCCTCTGATCCCCAAACCAGGCAAAGACCCCAACAAAAAGGAGAATTACAGACTAATTTCCCTGATGAACATGGATGCCAAAATACTCAACAAGATCCTAGCTAGTAGGATCCAACAGTACATTAAAAGGATTATTCACCATGAGCAAGTAGGTTTTATGCCTGTGATGTGAGGGTAGTTCAACATTCGCAAATCGATCCACTTGGTAGAGCACACCAATAAAAGAAAAGACAAGAACCATATGATCCTCTCATTTGATACAGAGAAAGCATTTGACAAAATACAACATCTGTTCCTGATTAAAACTCTTCAGAGTATATATAGAGAGGGAACATTCCTCAATATCATAAAAACCATCTATGAAAAGCTCACAGTGAATATCATTATCAATGGGGAAAATCTGAGAGCTTTTCCCTTGAGGTCAGGAACACAACAGAGATGCCCACTTTCACCACTATTGTTCAGCATAGTGCTAGAAGTCCTAGCCTCAGCAATCAGACAACAAAAATAAAGGCATGCAAATTGGCAAAGAAGAAGTAAAACTCTCCCTCTTTGCAGATGACATGATGTTTTATGAGGAAAACTCAAAAGACTCCACTTCTAAATTACTAGAACTCATAAAGCAATTCAGCAATGTGGCAGGATATAAAATCAGTGCACAGAAATCAATGGCTTTTCTATACACTAATGATGTAACTGTAGAAAGAGAAATTAAGGAATCAATTCTGTTCACAATAGCAACAAAAACCATAAGGTACCTAAAGAGGTAAAGGGTCTATACTCTAGAAACTACAGAACAATTGTGAAAGAAATTGAGGAAGACACAAGATGGAAAAATATTCCATGCTCATGGATTGGAAGAACAAACATTGTTAGAATGTCTATCCTCCCCAGAGCTATTTACACTTTCAATGCCATCCCTATTTAAATACCATTGGTATTTTTCAAGAAGCTGGAACAAAAAATCCTAAAATTTGTATGGAACCAGAAAAGACCCCAAATTGCCAAGGGAATGATGAAAAAGAAAAACAAAGCTGGGACCGTCACATTGCCTGACTTCAAACTATATTACAAAGTTGTGATTACCAAGATAGCATGGTATTGGCACAAAAACAGATACATAGACCAATGCAAAAGAATAGAGACTCCAGAAATGGACTCTCAAATCTATGATCAGCCAGTCTTTGACAAATCAGGAAAAAATACCCAATGGTAAAAAAGACAGTCTCTTCAATAAGTGGTGCTGGGAAAATTGGCCAGCTACATATAGAAGAATGAAACTGGACCATTCCCTTACATCATACACAAAGATGAACTTAAAATGGATGAAAGACCTCAATGTGAGACAGGAATCCAAAAAACCCTAGAGGAGAACATAGGCAGTAACTTTTTCGACATTGGCCACAGTAATTTCTTTTAAGATATGTCTCCAAAGGCAAGTGAAACAAAAGCAAAAGTGAACTTTTGGGACTTCATTAAGATAAAAAGCTTCTGCACAGCAAAGGAAACAGTCAACAAAACTAAGAGGCAGCCCATGGAATGGGGGAAGATATTTGCAGATGACATTATAGATAAAGGGCTGATAACCAAGATCTATAAAGAACTTCTCAAACTGAACATTCAAAAAACGTATAACCCAGTTAAAACAATCTCTTTAAAATAAGAGTTTCAGTTCCTTCAGACACATACCCAGAAGTGAAATTCTTGGATCATATGGTAGTTCAACTTGTGACTTAAAAAAAAAAAAAAAAAAGAACCTTTTTACTGTTTTCCATAGTGGCTGTACGAATTTACATTTACATCAACAGTGCACAAAGGGTTCTTTCTTCTTCACATCCTCACCCACATTTGTTTATTGGATAATAGCCATTCCAACAGGTCTGAGATGATTTTACACTGTGGATTTCATTTGCATTTCTCTGATGATTAGTGATGTTGAGAGTCTTTTCATGTAGGTATTGGCCATCTGTATGTCTTCTTTGGAAAATTCATTCATTCATTCATTCATTCATTCATTTTTAGGCTCTCTGCCTATTTTTAAACTGGATTTTTTTTTTTTCCCCCATTAAGTTGTATGAGATTGTAATATATTTTGGATACTAATTCCTTATCAGATATATTGTTTGCAAATACCTTTCCTTTTGTTTGTTGCCTTTGCAATTGTAGTCAACTCCAAAAAGTCATTGCTAAGACTGATGTCAAGGACCTTACTCTCTGTTTTCTTTTGGAATTTTATGGCTTCAGGTCTTACATCCAAGTCCTTACTCTTTGTTGAACTAATTTTTTTGTATGGCCTCAATACACAATATAGTGGTCTTATTTCATTCTTTTGCACATGGCTGTCCAGTTTTCCCAACACTCTTGAAGAAACTGTCCTTTCCCTATTACATATTCTTGTCTCCTCTGTAGTAAATTAATTGACCATATACACATGGTTCTTATACTTTTTACCCTCCCCCTTTTTTTAAAGTAGGGTCCATGCCTAGCATGGAGGCCCAACATGGGGCTTGAACTCGTGACCCTGAGATCAAGACCTGAGCTGAAATCAAGAGTCAGATGCTTAACTGACTGAACCATCCAGGGGCCACAATTCTTATATTTTTCAATACCCCAATTTCTAAATATTTGATGGATTAAAAATAGACAAATGAAAACTACAAGAAAAAGCAGGAACTATATCATCCTTTTCCCCCATTATTCATTATTACTTAAAATTCCTGTAGATATAGAATAGAAGCATTCAATTGTATATGTAATTTTCACTAAGCTAAATTTACCTTTTCCTCCCAGATGTATTTTAAGATTACCTTTTCCAGATGTATTACACAAACTAGAGAGTAAGGATAATTTCCCAAAGTATCTTTTCATGCAGAGGGTTAATGTCTAGATAATTTACATTTTAATTTCAGTTTATTTTTTTAAAAGATATTATTTTTTTATTTGAGAGAGAGAGAGTGAGACAGAGAGTGAGAGAGAGCATGAGGGGGAGAAGGTCAGAGGGGGAAGCAAACTCCCTCCCCATGGAGCTGGGAGCCCAATGCAGGACTTGATCTCAGGACTCCAGGATCATGACCTGAGCTGAAGGCAGTCACAACCAACTGAGCCACCCAGGCGCCATTAATTTAGGTTTATATGTGAACCACCAAATACTGTATTTCAGCATCAGTGTGAATTTGAGATTAAAATAATGTTTAGGGGTACCTGGGTACTCAGCTGTGTAGTCTGTTTCTCTCTCTCTCCCTTTGCCCCGACTCCTGCTCACATTCTCTCTAAAATAAATAAATCTTTAAAAAAATAAAATAATGTTTGGTAAATAGTATTATGTCAGCTAATATTATGATGCCATAATTAACACTTAATTCTAGTTATTATGTTGCTACAAAAGTTTCCATTTTATTAAAGTCCCATGTATCATTTTTTTTTTTTTTTACTGGTCACTGCATATTTTATCATCTGAGAAACCTATGCCTTACCTTAAGGTCAGGGAAGTTTTGTCCTCTGTATTTTTCTAGAGGTTTTAGAGTTTAAATTTTAACATTTAGCTCTGAGAATTATTCTAATTTGCTTTTTATTTATGGGATAAGTGTTGAGGTTTATTTATTTTCAAACAAATATCCAGTTTTTAAAAATCCTTTTTTTTTTATTTTTGGAAAAGATTATCTTTTTGGATTTTTGGAAAAGATTATCTTTTTTTGATTTTGGATTATCTTTTTTTTTTTTTGGATTTTTGGAAAAGATTATCTCTTCTATCATTGAATTACACTGGTACTCTTGAAAAAAATTATCTGACCATATATATCAGTTAGAGTTCTCCAGAGAAGCAGAACCAATAAAGATACTTATTTTAAGGAATTGGTTCTCATGATTGTGGGGACTGGCAAGTCTGAAATTCACAGGGCATGCTGGAAACTCAGGCAGTATTTCTCTATTATAGTCTTGAGGAAGAATTTCTTTATCTCCAGGAAACTTCAGCTTTTGCTCTTAAGACCTTCTACTGACTGGATGAGCCTCACTCAGATTATTTACAGTAATCTCCTTTACTTAAAAGTTGACGGACTGTAAATGTTAATTTGATCTAGAAAATACTTTCACAGCAATATCTAGACTAGCATTTGACTGAACATGACAAGGCTCACTTCATATGTTCTTAGGTGTCACAGCAGTTCTATGCTGCCTCTTGTCTGCTTTCTGAAACAGCTTTTCATATATTTGTCCAGCTTTCTATCTGTGTACAGTGGAAGTTCAAGCCTCACAACAGTTACTTTTTCCCTGGGGAAAACTGAAATATAAGACATTGTTTTCTATCATTTGTTACCTCTGACTAAAATCTCCTAGTACTTTTTTGGCTATGTAATAGAGTCTACATTTATTAGCATACTGTGAAGATCCATAAAGGAACCAAGCAAATATTCTGCATTCTTGCATTAAATATGTAATTTACTTGTTTCTGTGACTTTGGTCCTATTGCTCCCTTCTTTCTCAAATGGAAAACCTTCTTCATCTTTCATTTCTAAAGTGTGTCCTTCAGAAGCACCTGGGTGGCTCAATTGGTTATGTGTCTGCTTTCAGCTCAGGTCATGAGCTCAGGGTCCTGGGATTGAGCCCCAGGTCGGCTCCCTGCTCAGCTGGGAGCCTGCTTCTCCCTTTCCCTCTGCCTCTGCCCCTGCTTGTGCTCTCCTCTCTCTCAAATAAATAAATAATAAAGTGTGTCCAGTAGAATTCTAAGAAGCTTGACCATCCTGAAAGCATTCAGTTGCTTCTTTCAACTTTATTCTTTATTACTCATGCCAAATTAATTAGTTCATTCATTCATTCATTCATTCATTCATGTATTTGTTTAAGAAAACTTATTAAACATCTAACAGATAAATTTAGCCAGTTATTATTTTCAAAGAACTTACAGTCTAGAGAAAGAAATGCATTTGGAAAAATTTTGACTGTAATAGAGAATGAAAGTGCCATAAAAGAAGTATAAGGGGGACACCTGGCTGGCTCATTTGGTGGTATACAATTCTTGATCTTAGGGTTGTGAGTCCAGTCTCCATGTTGGATACAGAGATCACTTAAAAATAAAATCCTTTAAAAAATTATAAAGAGGGGCGCCTGGGTGGCTCAGTGGGTTGAGCCTCTGGCTTCGGCTCAGGTCATGATTCCAGGGTCCTAGGGTCGAGCCCCACATTGGGCTCTCTTCTCAGCAGGGAGCCTGCTCCCCCCCCCCCCCCGCAGCCGCCTGCCTCTCTGCCTACTTGTGATCTTTGTCTGTCAAATAAATAAATAAAATCTTAAAAAAATTAAAAAGAAGTACAAGAAATAGAGTTGGTATAAAAGAGATGCAGCTCAAGTCTACTTTATGGTAATAATGGGGGGGGGATCATAAATAACTTCCTAGAAGAGACGGCATTGATATAGGACTAGAAGCATATGAGTTAGCAAGAGTCCACAAGGCACTCATGCCAGAATGAGGGAGCATAATATATAAAAATAATGCTCCAAGTTTGAATCTTGTGGTTAAATCTAGCTGAAACAGAAGGTGATGGAAGATGGTGATATCATAGATAATACTGGAGATGTAAGCAGGGATTAAACAATGGAAAACGACTTATGTCATGCTAATGAATTGGATTTATTATAGGCAAAGGAGGTACAACTGAAAGGTGATGAGCAAGATAAAAAAATACATTTTGGAAGTTCATTTCTTGTGATAGCATGAAAAACAGATTGAAACCAGGGTGAGATTAAACACAAAGAGAAAAATAAGGTCATAGATACAAATCATTAAAAATTCTTTTCCCAAATTTCTAGAAATATTGCTCCACTGCATATGTCTGGATTTATATATTGCCATTGAAAGTATCTCATGCCAACCTGATATTCTTTCTTTTGTCTGGAAGCCCAGAGGGTATTTATTCCTTTTATTTTAAAATTTAATAGTTTTAATATACTATGACTCAAACAGATTATTTAATTTTCCAAAGCATATAATTAACTTATTAATAATGCATAATATATTCTTATTTCTGAAAAGTATTCTTAGATTATAATATTCATGATTCTATTTAATTGATTTATTTTTCTTCTTCAGGGACTCATTACATATATGTTGGATTTTATTTGCATATCAGCTATATCAATAATTTTTTCTCTAATCATTTTTACCTCTTTTTATTTTTGTTTTTCTCCCTTGGCTTTTTTCATAAGTTTTCTGAATGTTTCTCTTATTTATTTATGTGTAAAAAATCACCAAAATTTAGTGACCTACCAACAATCTAATTATTATCTCACAATTCTGTGGATTGACCAGGCTCAAATGAGCTGTTATTTTGCTCCATGTAATGTCAGCTGATCTGCAGTAATCTGTAGGCATAATTGTTTTAGATTTTCCAACATGGCTCATTCATATATCTGTTCCATTGGTGAAGATGGCTAGAACACTGGGATTAGCTGATATATTGGAGTCTTTGGGCCTCTCTCTCTCCATGTGATCTCTCAGGATCCAAAAGTAAAAGCAACTCCTTAGGCTTGAATCTGCACTGCATCACTTTTGCTGCATTCTATTGTTTAAATAGAGTCACTGGGCCAGCCCAGATTCCATGTAGGCAGGACTACACAAGATCATGAGTACTAGGACATGTAGATCATTTTTTGGAAACTGGCTATCACATTCAATTTTTTGCAAAAAAATCTATTTTTCTTGGCACCTTATATATAAGTCTATATCAAAGAATGTTTTTTCTTTAATTCTTTCCTGAATCTGGTCACCTTATTTCAGATCTTAATATTGGTCCATATCAGTTGCTAGTTTAAGAAAAATAATTATTAAAAAAAAAAGAATTTTTTATTTAAATTATTTTTCTTATATATTTGCATATTTAAGGATGTTTAATTTGAGTTTGTATCATGTGATTCTATGTTATAATCATGTTGTCCTGTTTGGGTGTTTTTAGGGGGAAAATGTAGGAATGAATTAATTTTTATATTGTCATAGCTTACTGTGTATATTCTCAGTTGTTTTCTGGTCTTTTGAAAAGTTATTTTCCCAGGACCATCACTTATAGGTGTTGACATATGTATAGAATGGATTTAGTTAGTTTACTAGATTTTTGTAGTTCACCATATCCTTCTGGTGGTCTAAGTAAAATGAAAGTTTCAAATTTCTAGGACCTGCCTTGGAGGAGAGTTCTAAGTATCTTCTGATTTTGTGATTTTCTCTTTGCTCTTAACTATCAAGTTTCAGGCTGGTTCTTGGTATTTTCTTCACTCAGGATGGAAATTTATATTTTTGGGATTGAATTTATCTGTGTCTGTATGTTTTTTTTTTTTTTCCCTCTTTCTCTCTTTTTCCATGTAGAGTTTCTGTCTTTTCTATAGTCAGGTCCAGGCTCCAGAGTGAATTTTTCGGTATAATTTACTGCTTATCTGTAAATTAAAGTTCATAGTATTCTCTGTTTCCTAGGTATATGGGAGATGTGTTTTATGGCTATTTTTAAAGAGATTTGTTTATTTATTTTAGAGTGTATGCATGTATGCACATGTGAGTCAGGAAGGGGCAGAGGGAGAGAATCCTCAAGCAGACTCCCTGCTGAGCATGGAGCCTCATGGAGGGCACTGCAGAGGGCTCCAACTCACAATGCGTGAGATCATGACAGGACCAGAAACCAAGAGAACCAAGAGTCTTTTACTTAACCAACTGAACCACCCAGGTTTCTTTTTATGGATATTTTTGTTTTCTTTTTTTCAATAGTATTTTTTTTTAATTTGAGGATGTGTGGGAGAGATTTATATTCTTCTGGTTTCCAGTATCTCATGGAAACCCTATGGATGAAAAGGATTAAATTAATTTTTAGGAGCCAACATTAATTATGTTTAGATGACACAGGGCACAAATAAATCAACTAAATCTATTGTATGCCTTTAAAGAAAAAAAACTTTTCTGGTATGAAGGTGAGTCAAATCCACTTTAAGGGCTCAGGATAGAAGCCACTATATTTTTCTACATGATAATGATGTTAGGGACATTTTGACCTTCACAGATCTCCATATTTTACTATATATCCTTTAGAGCAAAATAAGGAACTCCATGCGTTCTTTACTGTTTAAACAGAAATAATGTCAAGTCTTGGGTTTATAATTTCCCAAGTCTGTGTCAACCATGGTGTCCATTCCTAAAGGCCATAGCTGGGCTATAGTACATTTACTTTATTCTTTTCAGAGCTTTTATCTTCATCAATGGAAACTGGATTAAGGAGATGTTGAAATTCTGTTGCTGCCTTAGGAGAATTCTGTACACCTCTTGACTATTATTTGTCAATCTAGTCTTAAATTCCACAGAAATTACACTTAGTGTAATGTTAAATACATCAGGCACTGTTAACAAGCAGAGAACTAAATCAATATGGTGATCCTGTTCTTAATGGAGTGGATAGTGGTAATTAATAAAACCTGGTATCAATAGGATATTAAAATTCAAGTGAAGGACAAAGAAGTCAAAAATGTTAATGTTCTCTATGACCATAAAAGTTGAGTCCTCAGACAATATGATACTTGGATTCTACAGCAAGACTGATCCATGTCATCTATAAGTTCCATAACTATTTATTCACATTAAACAACATATAAAGCTATCACTAGTCAGACAGCACTTTTGTTTTGGTTATCACTTTGTAACCATAGAGGATTGGTCCTCTTTAGGGTAACCTTAAGAGGATGTTAAACAAAGGTAGGGAGGGCACATGTAACACTTGAAAATTTGCATATGTATATACTTTAGGACAAATATACTACTGTCAGATTTCACACTTATTTAGCTGTCAATATGTATATAACTCTTATTAATGGATTCTTGGAGCATTGAAGACTATAAATTATCGTGTATCCAATAAGGGGAATGAAGATAAATTAGGGATAAAAGATAAAAAACCTTATATCTCTTACTTTGGTGAGCTATAAAACTGAATTTTTAAGCCTGTTTTTAAATGGCTCAGGAAATGTCAGAGCCAGTCTTTTGGGTTAGTTAACTACCCTCTGAACAGGTAACCTTAGGTCAATATCCAAGGTGGGTAATTAAGTGAGAAGAGACTAGCTCAGGGAAAAGTCACTTGGTCTTGATCTGAGGAGAAACTGGCACAAGGGAGCTCTCCTTTCAGTGCAAATTTATTTAGGGCTCTTAGAGAGTTAAGTATGAAGTCAACAATTATAATGATTGAAATATAGCTTATGTTATGACTTCTGTTATACTAGCCTTGAGAGTGATCATCTTTGCTTCTATGGGGAATAAAAAAGTTTAACAGGGTGCCAAGAGAATGGTAATTATTTGAAATAATGAGGAACTACCTAAGGGAAATTTGCAAAAGTTTGGTGACAGGAAATTAGATAACAGTTTCACTAAATAACTCTCCAATTCTTGTGTGAGGAGCAATGGACATTATTAGCCGATATTTCCATTACCAATCCCCAAACATCTCTTCTAAATGAGTGCTGGGCTAATAATGAGAGACTTTAAATTGGGATTCAAATTACATAGGCTTTTGATTAATTCAATCATTATTAATATCAATCCTTATTAATCTTGATTCAAATCAGGTCCTTGTCAACTATGGATTCTCACTTGCTTCTTCTTTCCTGAGCTCCATCAATGTCAGCATTCATGGCCCTTTACAACTCAATTATGGAATAAATTGATAGCTATAGTCAACTGGCTTCTACAGTATATTTGGAAATGACCAGTTCTCAATGCATAATATGCACATATTGTCAAATTGGTATTATTGACTTCAGAAACTTTCTCAATCCTTTTGACCCTCCATTCAAAAATGAACCTCTTCAGAAGATACTTCTGAGAAGCAAGGTAGCAAAACAATATTTAAAGTGAATATAGCTATAACTTGGTTTGTCAGATTCAGGGAGGAACTATTGTAATGTGTTTTTCTTTATTTCTGCAACTTTCAAAAGAGAACAGAAGAAAAATTAATGAAATAATTACATCACACTTATTCTAGACTGCTGAACATTAAAAAAGATCCCTATGATGTTCCTTTATTTGACCTTGTTTGCTCTATATATTGTTTGCTCTGTAACATTTTTAGTTCACATATCTTCTACCAGGTATACCAAAGAGAAAAGCAAAAAATCTTGTCCAAAACTTTCTCAACTCTGCTTAGGTAAGTAGTTATTTAGCTTCCTTTACAAAGTATCCTGCATCCACCCTCCTACATCTAAAGATGTTTGGCTAATTTATTCTGCCATGAAATTCCCCTTTTTATTTTCTTAGTAGCTTCCTACAATTCCATATAAATTTTTCTGTCTTCATCCTTTAATTCTTCAACCTATATTTTTTGCTTTCCATAATGTTCTTTTTTGTTGTAGAAAATTTTAATCTTGAGCATTTTACAATTTTTTTCTCCACTCAAATGAACATCATTGTATTCAAGTTATTTTTCTTCGTGCTTCACATTAATTTTAAATTCCTTTAAAGAACATTACATGATGACAATAGCCTCCTGTATCATTCATGAGTGCAGAAATCCTCAGTAACATTTTTTTAGGTTCTACTGATACCCAGCATTTTAAGCCCTCTCCCTCTCCCAGAGGGTGTATATCCCAGCATACTGAGAAGAAGTAGACTAAAAGATTCATTCTAAATTACTTATGGCACAAGGTACATTTCCCAGTTACATATGTACTTTGTTACTCTAATCATAGTTATTTGGATTGTACTGGCTAGATTTTTAGCAGAGTGAATAAAAGGACATAAAACTATTCAGTGAAGTCTGGAAAACTATTTATATGCTTTTTTTTCTATGCCGTTCTCTCCTTTCATAGATTGAATAAAATGTTTTCTTGGAAGGAACATGTGCTAAAGTGAATTTCTAGGGAACTACTTTATAAGAATTTACTGAGCTATTTCTTCTTTAAGTAGTCACTAATGGGATTGAGTTGAATATTCTCAAGTGGCACAGCTTACCGTAAGTCTCAGAATATAGAAGGCTCATACATAGATATTTAGTGAAGAATGCATTATGTTCTTTTTTTAAAAAGAATATACATATGTTTTTATGTAATTTTAAAGTATAAACATAAAATTTACACATTTTGAAAACATTTTTACCATATGGGATATACCATATAAAGATCTATTTATTTAGCAAACATTTATATGACATCCATTTAAGGCAGTGTTCCAAGTATAAGTATTACCTCATTTAATCATCAGAGAACCTTATAAAGTAAAACTGTTTTGTTCTCATTTTACAAATGAGGAAACTGGAGTTTGTGGTGGAAACTGGAAAATGTGAGTAGGAGCATTTCAGGTGCTACCAGTTCACAGGGTATTTTAAAGCTATATAATCCTCTTACTCATCAGACCCTGGAGATAAGCAGTAATGTAATTAATGAAAAGTATTGGATTTTGTCTTGTTTGTTTTCTTTTACCATACCTTCCTCTAAAAAAATAAGTTGGTGGTTCTCATTTTTGATTACAAAAAGAATTACCTGGAGCAACTGTAAGAAATAGTAACATCAGGACCCAACAGGTTAAATACGATCAGAATTGTTAAGGGTTAGGCTCAGTATTTTTTCGAGGTTCCCTGCATGGCTCTAATGTCCATCCAGGGTTGAGAATTCTCTATAATGATTGTTGGAATACAATTTTCCGTGGGTCTTAAAGTTTCAAGGAACTGGCACAAAAGCTGAGTAATGCTGTGAGTAATAAAATCCTTTGCCTCTAACCTGGTTGGCTCATATCTTCTGGCAGCATGAACACAGCAGACTAACACCAGTTCTTGACAATAGTTACTTCTTAAAGCTTGAGAAACAAGTTGCTCAAGATTAGGTGATTATAATTAAGTCAGAACTTTTCCTGTTTAATGACTATTGTGACACTTACATCAAAATGGAAATTTCATGGGGGATTTAGCTAAGTTCCTATGGTACCTCTCTTCATTGTTCTGGGTTTTTATGATTAATGAAGCATAGAGTTTTTTTTTTCTAAAAAAGTAAAAAGTATATTCTTTTACATGAGGGGAGGAGAAAAATCTTCAAATGATTGTAAATAGTAAAAATTGACACAAAATTTAGTTTTCTGAAAGGAAATATGTATAAAAATTGCTAACACTGATTTCTGTTCAATCATCAAATAGTCATAGACTATTCAGATAAAGTGAGTGTAGTTCTTTCTGGAATGATTATTTCTTAGGCCTTTTCAGAGTTCCTTATTGTAGAAGGTGTTTCATTTTTGTTAAATAGTACTCCATTTTTGTTTATATTATAGTGAAATAAATTAATTCACATCAGTTGAGTTCTTAAAATGTGTCTATTTCCTACTTGTTTATATACACCTATGTAACATTTGCAATTATTTTTATATAACATTAGCAACCTTCAGCTTAAGGGAAGAATTGCAAATGGTAGAGTTTATTCACTTGAGTATATTCTCATATTTTAGTATGCACATATTTAGACTTATTTGATTCATCAGATCTTTGATAGAGTCAGGGTTTCTGCATTGTAATAAACATCTAGGTAATTATGATTCTTATGGACTTTGGATTATGCTTTAAGAAATAATCTACTGCAAATTATTTAAGCAATCCTGGGATAACTGTAATTATAAGTTTTTCATCCTTAAGTCATATTTAAATAATAGTAAATGGCATTTAAACTCCTCCATTAATCAGTCTTCAAAATAAGGGAAGGCAGCTTGCATTTATTCCATTTTTATTTTATTTTATTTTATTTATTTATTTCACTGTCAGACTTTATTGCTACAATTTAAATGTGTCAAATGTTGTAAGGTAAAAACTTAGACTTTTATAGAAACAAGTACACTAGAAATATTGACAGTGTCTCTTTCAAAGTTAAAACAACATTGAATCATTTCTCACACTGTAGCTGCTAAATTGTACTCTATGATTCTATCAGTTTAGTAGTAATTAATATCCCTCAGTAAGGTAGAAGTTTACCTCCCCCTGCACTTTTTTTAATTATCAAAAAGGATTCAAGAATATTTTTCATTTTACATGTTATAGCACCATAAACTTCTTGGCTCCTCAAGTTGTTTCAAATTTTCACAGTAAGATTTCTTTCATGCTGGCCTCTGCATTTTCTTGAAAAGTCTAATGATTTTTGGAAAAATACTTTTCTCTTTTTTATGAATAAGATTTTCCATACTCACTAGATACTAATGTTCCTCAAGCATAAAAGTAGTTATTGTTCTATGGAACATCATTTCTTCATGTGAGGAACAGTGTTTAGAAACCAACATCTTGGGGTACCTGGGTGGTTCAGTGGGTTAAACCTCTGCCTTCTGCTCAGGTCATGATCTCAGGGTCCTGGGTTTAAGCCCCCTGTCGGGCTCTCTGCTCAGCGGGACCCTGCTTCCCCCTCTCTCTTTGCCTGCCTCTCTGCCTCCTTGTGATCTCTGTCTGTCAAATAAACAAAATCTTAAAAAAAAAAAAAAGAATCTGGCATCTCATACCAGCACCTGCAGTTTCCATTGGGTGCTCAGAATTTGGCTTTCCTCAGACATTCCATATTTACAAATTCATTCTTCACATGAAAATCATGGTTCTTCAAAAAAATAATTGTGACCTTAAGAATGTTGTGAATTTGGGATATAGGTCTTTTTCTTTAAATTTGTAGTCAGTTGGCCAATGAGACTTTTTTGCACATTTCCTCTTTCTCACTAATCTTCTAATCTCAAAATGTGTCTTTATTACTTGATAAATGCACAAATAGATTCTTCACATTATCTACTTCTCTCATGATATATGTCTCTGTACTTAAAAAAAATGCCAGTATAGTTAACATACTGTTATATTAGTTTCAGGTGTACAATATAGTGATTAAACAATTCTATGTATTACTCAGTGTTCTTTATGATAAGTATACTCTTAAAACCTTTCACCTATTTCCTACATTCCCTTAACCCCCTCCCTTCTGGTAACCATTTTTTTTTTCCCTCTCTGTAGTTAAGAGTCTATTTTTTTTGTTTATCTCTTTTTCTTTTTAAATTTGTTTTGTTTCTTAAATTCCATAAATGAGTGAAATTATATGGAATTTATCTTTTTCTCACTGCCTTTTTTGGTTTAGCATTATACTCTCTAACTCCATCCATGTTGTAGCACATAGGGTAGTCCTAGTTTTAGTTTTTTGATAAATTTCCACACTGTTTTCCACAGTGGCTGCACCAGTTTGCATTCCCACCAACAGTGAGTGAGTGTTCGTTTTCCTCCACATCCCTGCCAATACTTGTTTCTTGTGATTTTTATTTTAGCCATTCTGACAGGTGTGACGTGATATCTCATTGTGGTTTTTATTTGAATGTCCCTGATAATGAGTAATGTTGAGCATCTTTTCATGTGTCTGTTGGCCATCTGTATGTCTTCTTTGGAGAAATGGCTGTTCTTGCCTTTTGCCCATTTTTAAATTGGATTATTTAGTTTTTGGATGTTGAGTTATAGACGTTCTTTATATATTTTGGATACTAACCCTTTATTAGATATGTCATTTGCAAATATCATCTCTCATTCAGTAGGCTGCCTTTTACTTTTGTTGACTATTCTTTTGCTGCGCAGAAGCCTTTTATTTTGGTGAAGTTCCAATGGTTTATTTTTGCTTTATTTTTCCTTGCCTCAAGAGACACATCCAGAAAAAATTTGCTATGGCCAATGTCAGAGGTATTACTTCTTGTGCTCTCTTCTAGGATTTTTGTGGTTTCAGATCTCACATTTAAGTACTTAACCCATTTTGAGTTTATTTTTGTGTATGCTGTAAGGAAGTCATACAGTTTCATTCTTTTGCATGTAGCTGTCCAGTTTTTTCAATACCATTTGTTGAAGAGATTGTCATTTTCCCAATGCATATTCTTGCCTCCTTTGTTGAAGATTAACTGACTGTATAATCATGGACTTGTTTCTGGGCTCTCTATTCTATTCTTTTAATCTATGTGTCTATTTTATGTGTACCATATTACAGCTTTGTAGTATATTTTTACATCTGGGATTGTAAAACTTCTAGTTTTGTTCTTTTTCAAGACTGCTTTGACTATTTGGGGTATTTGTGGTTTTATAGAAACTTTAGGATTATTTGTTCTAGTTCTGTGGAAAAAAATGTGCTCTAGTTCTGCTGGCATTTTGAATGGATTACAATAAATCTGTAGATTGCTTTGGGTACTATGGACATTTTACCAGTATTTGTTCTTCCAATTAATGAGCATGGAATATCTTTCTATTTGTGTCATCTTCAATTTCTTTTGTCAATGCTTTCCATTAAAGTTTTCAGGGTACAGGTTTTTCACCTCCTTGGTTAAGTTTATTCCCAGGTGTTTTATTATTTTTTGGTGCAATTGTAAGTGGGATTGTTTTCTTAATTTCTCTCTCTGTTGCTTCATTATTAGTGTATAGAAATGCAACAGATTTCTGTATATTGGTTTTGTATTCTGCAAACTTACTGAATTCATTTATCAGTCTAGTGGTTTTTGGTGCAGTATTTAGGGTTTTCTATATAGTATCATGTCATCTGCACATAGTGAAAGTTTTACTTGCTTATTCCAGAAATTTCTATTTTTAGATATGGCAGCATGTTGTAGTAGATAGAACAAAATATTTAAATTGTAAAATATGTCATTTTTCCTGAGCCTTAGAAGATGATAGGAATATGATTCCACAGATTTTGTTGATCACACTAGTCTTAGCTATATTTTTACACACATAGATATAAGTAATAAAAACAGTATTTGATGTCAATCCAAGTGGCCAAATGCTTAATTTCTTCAGTGATGTGATGTGATGTGATGTGAATGACAAATAGGATAAATGTAAATGACAAAAGAAACCCCCATCTTTCTTGGAGGGAGACTGCCAGAATGATGTGAAGAACATGGCTCAATTAGCAGGGTGATCATTCAAAGTCTCTGGAGATGAACAAAGTGCTTACAATAAATCGAGAAGCACTTACTTAACAAAATATATGAAAACTTGGTAAGAAGTATGGAAGTCCATGAAACTTGAGTTGGGTACTGCACGCAACCAAATCTATGTTGTCAAAGAGCTATTCCAGCAAACTTAGCAGCTAAATGGTATTTCCTCCAGATATTAGAGTTGAAGAGGTATTTTGAGTGGATCTGGCACTCAGAGAATATTGAAAGATTTCCTTTCCCCCAGGTCCAGAATTTTATATAGGGCAGTGGTGTTGGCAAAGTGGTAGCACAGTCTTTGCCATTATACCCCTAACCTTTATAGGTTCTCCTCCATAGAGAGAATATGGGTGGAAGCTGGTGAAAAGTGACTTTTCTATCCTACACTATTCTCTTTCCTAAGACAGAGATTCTGCCTACAGGAGATAGGATAAACCCTCAAAGACTGGCACAACTTTCCAAATACCATGAAAAACATGGTCAAAATGTGTATGATCAATATGCACAATGAGGAAGATTAACAAACTCAATGTAGGATAAATGCAGAGATTTATCTCTAGACACATATTTAAAATGTTGAAAGCCATAAATTAAGAAAAATATTGAAAGTAGAAAGAGAAAAATACCTCATAATGTATAAGAGAACCACAAAGATTAACAGCCAACTCTCCTCAGAAACAATAAAGACTAGAATGAAGTAAGATGATATATTCAAAGCACTTAGAGGAAAAAAAAACTCTCAACCAAGTATCTTCTATCCAGCAGAACTATCTTGTAAAAATAAAGGTAAGACAGAAATACTCGAGAATAAACAAAAAATGAGAGAATTCATACCTAGTAGTAGTAGACTTGTCTTAATTAAGGAAATTCTTTAGGCTAAAAATAAGTAATACCAGACAGTAACTTATATCCACATGAAATAACAGAGTGGCAGTAAGGTAACTATGTTCTAATTAAAAAAGCATAGTACATTTTTCTTTTCCTGTCTTTTGTGAGCTGATTTAAAAAGCAATGCATTAAATGATATGTATGAAATTGAATTATTATGTTTATATATGAATTACTATATATATGTACATATACATACATATACATATATATGTATGCATGTATATATACATAACATTCCATGTTATGTATATATATTTACATACATATATATACATAGAACATACATAGAACATACATTCTATGTTATGTATATATACATAGCATAGAAATGTAATATATTTGACAACCAGAACCAAAGGTAACATGTGGGAACAAACATATACTAGAATAAGGAAATTATACTCTATGGTAACTGAAGATAACCAGAAACGGTAATTAAGAAAGTTAATAAAACAAATTTTATAAGTATATACTTTCTTTCCTTTTTATGTCACAGCTAACTTAAGAGTCAAAACATTATATTAAGCAATCATTGTAACAATGGGTCTGTTACATATAGATATATCAGTATATTTCTTTCTTATCTCTATGGTCTTAAATTAGTATAAGTCTGAAGTAGATTATGATAAGAGAAGATACATATTATAAGCTCTAGACCAATCACTAAGAAAATCACTCAAAATATATTAAAAAATCATTAAAAGTATTGAAACACTAGGAAATATCCACTTAATATGAAAAAGATAACAAAAAATGGATGGGGGAAAAATGACACAAGATGTAATCAAGTGGCAGAAATAAATCCAACTATATCAATATAACATTCAATATGAGTAAATTAAACAAGATACAACCATGTGCTGTTTACAGGAAATGTACTTTAGATTCAAAAACACAAATGGCGGAGGTGGGGGGAGGAGTCAAGATGGCGGAGAAGTAGCAGGCTGAGACTACTTCAGGTAGCGGGAGATCAGCTAGCTAGCTTATCTAAAGATTGCAAACACCTACAAATCCAACGGGAGATCGAAGAGAAGAAGAACAGCAACTCTAGAAACGGAAAATCAACCACTTTCTGAAAGGTAGGACTGGTGGAGAAGTGAATCCAAAGCGACGGGAAGATAGACCGCGGTGGGAGGGGCCGGCTCCCGGCAAGTGGCGGAGCAACGGAGCACAAAAGCAGGACTTTTAAAAGTCTGTTCCCCTGAGGGACATCGCTCCAGAGGCTTAACCGGGGTGAAGCCCACGCAGGGTCAGTGTGGCCTCAGGTCCCGCAGGGTCACAGAAGGATCAGGGGTGTCTGAGTGTCGCAGAGCTTACAGGTATTAGAACGGGGAAGCCAACTACAGAGACAGAACCGAGGAGTAAGCTCTAAGCTTGGGGTTACCTTGAACTGGTCGCAGGCTCAGTCAGCTCGGAGCGCGGCCGGAGGCCAGGGTGATGGGAGTAATTGGGTGCTGTTCTCTGAGGGCGTACTGAGGAGTGGGGACCCGGGCTCTCGGCTCCTCCGGGCCGGAGACCGGGAGGCTGCCATCTTCATTCCTGCCCTCCGGAACTCTATGGAAAGCGCTCAGGGAACAAAAGCTCCCGAAAGCAAACCCGATCGGATTACTCAGACCAGCCCCGGGTAAGGGCGGTGCAAATCCGCCTGGGGCAAAGATACTTGAGAATCACTACAACAGGCCCCTCCCCCAGAAGATCAACAAGAAACTCAGCCAGGACCAAGTTCACCTACGAAGGAGTGCAGTTTCAATACCAAGGAGAGCAGCGGAATTCCAGAGGAGGAGAAAGCAAAGCACGGAACTCATGGCTTTCTCCCCATGATTCTTTAGCCTTGCAGTTAATTTAATTTTTTTCTTTTTCAATTTTTTTATCTTCTTCTGCTAAATTTTTTTAACTTTCACCCTTTTCTTTTTTAACATTTTTTAACTAGTTTATCTAATATATATATATATTTTTTTTTCCTTTTTATATTTTTTTCTTTATTGGTTTTCTTTTTTTAATTGTTTCTTTTCTTTTCTTTCCTTTTTTTTTTTTTCTTTCTGAACCTCTTTTTATCCCCTTTCTCCCCCCTCACGATTTGGGATCTCTTCTGATTTGGCTAAAGCATATTTTCCTGGGGTTGTTGCCACCCTTTTAGTATTTTACTTGCTCCTTCATATACTCTTATCTGGACAAAATGACAAGGCATAAAAATTCACCACAAAAAAAAGAACAAGAGGCAGTACCAAAGGCTAGGGACCTAATCAACACAGACATTGGTAATATGTCAGATCTAGAGTTCAGAATGACGATTCTCAAGGTTCTAGCCGGGCTCGAAAAAGGCATGGAAGATATTAGAGAAACCCTCTCAGGAGATATAAAAGCCCTTTATGGAGAAATAAAAGAACTAAAATCTAACCAAGTTGAAATCAAAAAAGCTATTAATGAGGTGCAATCAAAAATGGAGGCTCTCACTGCTAGATAAATGAGGCAGAAGAAAGAATTAGCAATATAGAAGACCAAATGACAGAGAATAAAGAAGCTGAGCAAAAGAGGGACAAACAGCTACTGGACCACGAGGGGAGATCAAGAGATAAGTGACACCATAAGATGAAACAACATTAGAATAATTGGGATTCCAGAAGAAGAGGAAACAGAGAGGGGAGCAGAATTCTCTCCAATAGGTATATTGGAGAGAATTATTGGAGAGAATTTCCCCAATATGGCAAAGGGAACAAGCATCAAAATCCAGGAGGTTCAGAGAACCCCCCCCCCTCAAAATCAATAAGAATAGGTCCACACCCCGTCACCTAATAGTAAAATTTACAAGTCTTAGTGACAAAGAGAAAATCCTGAAAGCAGCCCGGGAAAAGAAGTCTGTAATGTACAATGGTAAAAATATTAGATTGGCAGCAGACTTATCCACAGAGACCTGGCAGGCCAGAAAGAGCTGGCATGATATATTCAGAGTACTAAACGAGAAAAACATGCAGCCAAGAATACTATATCCAGCTAGGCTATCATTGAAAATAGAAGGAGAGATTAAAAGCTTCCAGGACAAACAAAAACTGAAGGAATTTGCAAATACCAAACCAGCTATACAGGAACTATTGAAAGGGGTCCTCTAAGCAAAGAGAGACCCTAAAAGTAGTAGATCAGAAAGAAACAGAGACAATATACAATAACAGTCACCTTACAGGAAATACAATGGCACTAAATTCATATCTCTCAATACTTACCCTGAATGTTAATGGGCTAAATGCCCCAATCAAAAGACACAGGGTATCAGAATGGATAAAAAAACAAAACCCATCTATATGTTGCCTACAAGAAACTCATCTTAAACGTGAAGACACCTCCAGATTTAAAGTGAGGGGGTAGAAAAGAATTTACCATGCTAATGGACATCAGAAGAAAGCAGGAGTGGCAATCCTTATATCAGATCAATTAGATTTTAAGCCAAAGACTATAATAAGAGCTGAGGAAGAACACTATATCATACTTAAAGTATCTGTCCAACAAGAAGATCTAACAGTTTTAAATATCTATGCCCCTAACGTGGGAGCAGCCAACTATATAAACCAATTAATAACAAAATCAAAGAAACACATTGACAATAATACAATAATAGCAGGGGACTTTAACACTCCCCTCACTGAAATGGACAGATCATCCCAGCAAAAGATCAACAAGGAAATAAAGGCCTTAAATGACACACTGGACCAGATGGACATCACAGATATATTCAGAACATTTCATCCCAAAGCAACAGAATACACATTCTTCTCTAGTGCACATGGAACATTCTACAGAATAGATCACATTCTTGGTTCTAAATCAGGTCTGAACCGTTATCAAAAGATTGGAATCATTCCCTGCATATTTTCAGACCACAATGCTCTGAAGCTAGAACTCAATCATAAGAGGATTTGGAAAGAACCCAAATACATGGAGACTAAGCAGCATCCTTCTAAAGAATGAATGGGTCAACCAGGAAATTAAAGAAGAATTGAAAAAATTCATGGAAACAAATGATGATGAAAACACAACGGTTCAAAATCTGTGGGACACAACAAAGGCAGTCCTGAGAGGAAAATATATAGCGGTACAAGCCTTTCTCAAGAAACAAGAAAGGTCTCAGGTACACAACCTAACCCTACACCTAAAAGAACTGGAGAAAGAACAAGAAAGAAAGCCTAAACCCAGCAGGAGAAGAGAAATCATAAAGATCAGAGCAGAAATCAATGAAATAGAAACAAACAAACAAACAAACAAAAAATAGAAGAAATCAATGAAACTAGGAGCTGGTTCTTTGAAAGAATTAATAAGATCAATAAACCCCTGGCCAGACTTATCAAAAAGAAAAGAGAAAGGACCCAAATAAATAAAATCATGAATGAAAGAAGAGAGATCACAGCTAACACCAAAGAAATACAGACAATTATAAGAACATACTATGAGCAACTCTACGCCAGCAAATTTGACAATCTGGAAGAAATGGATGCATTCCTAGAGACATATAAACTACCACAACTGAACCAGGAAGAAATAGAAAGCCTGAACAGACCCCTAACCAGTAAGGAGATTGAAACAGTCATCAAAAACCTCCAAACAAACAAAAGCCCAGGGCCAGACGGCTTCCTGGGGGAATTCTACCAAATATTTAAAGGAGAACTAACTCCTATTCTCCTGAAACTGTTCCAAAAAATAGAAATGGAAGGAAAACTTCCAAACTCATTTTATGAGGCCAGCATCACCTTGATCCCAAAACCAGACAAGGATCCCATCAAAAAAGAGAACTACAGACCAATATCCTTGATGAACACAGATGTGAAAATTCTCACCAAAATACTAGCCAATAGGATTTAACAGTACATTAAAAGGATTATTCACCACAACCAAGTGGGATTTATTCCAGGGCTGCAAGTTTGGTTCAACATCTGCAAATCAATCATTGTGATACAACACATTAATAAAAGAAAGAACAAGAACCATATGATACTCTCCATAGATGCTGAAAAAGCATTTGACAAAGTACAGCATCCCTTCCTGATCAAAACTCTTCAAAGTGTAGGGATAGAGGGCACATACCTCAATATTATCAAAGCCATCTATGAAAAACCCACCGCAAATATCATTCTCAATGGAGGGAAACTGAAAGCTTTTCCGCTAACGTCAGGAACACGGCAGGGATGTCCGTTATCACCACTGCTATTTAACATAGTACTAGAAGTCCTAGCTTCAGCAATCAGACAACAAAAGGAAATTATAGGCATCCAAATTGGCAAAGAAGAAGTCAAACTATCACTCTTCGCAGATGATATGATACTATATGTGGAAAACCCAAAAGACTCCACTCCAAAACTGCTAGAACTTGTACAGGAATTCAGTAAAGTTCAGGATATAAAATCAATGCACAGAAATCAGTTGCATTTCTATACACTAACAACAAGACAGAAGAAACAGAAATTAATCCAAACAGGATTTGGTCCCATTTACAACTGCATGCAAAATCACAGGATACCTAGGAATAAACCTTACCAAAGAGGCAAAGAGTCTGTACTCAGAAAACTATAAAGTACTCATGAAAAAAATTGAGGAAGACACAAAGAAATGGAAAAATGTTCCATGCTCATGGATTGGAAGAAAAAATATTGTGAAAATATCTATGCTACCTAAAGCAATCTACATGTGTAACACAATCCCTATCAAAATACCATCAATTTTTTTCAAAGAAATAGAACAAATAATCCTAAAATTTATATGGAACCAGAAAAGGCCCTGAATAGCTAGAGAAATGTTGAAAAAGAGAGCCAAAGTTGGTGGCATCACAATTACATACTTCAACCTCTATTACAAAGCTATCATCATCAAGACAGTATGGTAATGGCAAAAAAACATACACATAGATCAATGGAACAGAATAGAGAGCCCAGAAATGGACCCTCAACTCTATGGTCAACTAATCTTTGACAAAGGAGGAAAGACTGTCCAATGGAAAAAAGACAATCTCTCTTCAACAAATGGTGTTGGGAAAACTGGACAGCCACATGCAGAAGAATTAACCTGGACCATTTCCTTACACCACACACAAAAACAGACTCAAAGTGGATGAAAGACCTCAATGCGAGACAGGAATCCATCCATGTTACAGAGAACACAGGCAGGACCTCTTTGACCTCAGCTACAGCAACTTCTTCCTAGAAACATCACCAAAGGCAAGGGAAGCAAAGGAAAAGACGAACTATGGGGACTTCATTAAGATCAAAAGCTTTTGCAGAGCAAAGGGAACAGTCAACAAAACCAAAAGACAACTGACAAAATGAGAGAAGATATTTGCAAACAACATATTAGATAAAAGGATAGTATCTGAAATGTATAAAGAACTTATCAAACTCAACACCCCAAAACCAAATAATCCTATCAAGAAATGGGCAGAGGACATGAACAGACATTTCTGCAAAGAAGACATCCAGATGGCCAACAGACACATGAAAAAGTGTTCTACATCACTTGGCATCAGGGAAATTCAAATCAAAAGACAGTGAGATACCACCTCACACCAGTCAGAATGGCTAAAATTAACCACTCAGGAAACAACAGGTGTTGGCGAGGATGTAGAGAAAGGGGAACCCTCTTACACTGTTGGTGGGAAAACAAGCTGGTGCAGCCACTCTATAAAACAGCACGGAGGTTCCTCAAAAAGTTGAAAATAGAGCTACCCTACAACCCAGCAATCGCACTACTGGGTATTTACCCTAAAGGTACAAATGTAGTGATCAGAAGGGGCATGTGCATCTGAATGTTTATAGCAGCAATGTTCACAATAGCCAACCTATGGAAAGAACATAGATATCCATCAACAGATGAATGGATAAAGAAGAGGTGGTATATATATACAATGGAATACTATGCAGCCATAAAAAATAAATGAAATCTTGCCATTTGCAACAACATGGATGGAAGTAGAGGGTATTATGCTGAGCAAAAGAAGTCAATCAGAGAAAGACAATTATCATATGATCTCCCTGATATGAGCAATTTAAGAGGCAGAGTGGGTGGTTTGTGGGGTAGGGAAGGAAAAAAATGAAACAAGATGGGATGGAGAGGGAGACAAAGCATAAGAGACTCTCAATCTCACAAAAAAACTGAGGGTTGCTGGGAGGTGGAGGGCAGGGAGAGGGTTATGGACATTGGGGAGGGTATGTGCTATGGTGAGTGCTGTGAAGTGTGTAAGCCTGATGTATTACAGACCTGTACCCCTGGGGCTAATAATACAATATATGTTAATAAAAAAAAACCCACAATGAGATACCATCTTACACCAGTTAGAATGGCCAAAATTAACAAAGTCATTTAATGACAGATGTTGGCAAGGATGGGGAGAAAGGGGAACACTCCTACACTATTGGTGGGAAATCAAGATGTGCAGTCACTCTGAAAAACAGTGTGGCAGTTCATTAAGATGTTAAAAATAGAACTACCCTACCACCCAGCAATTTCACTACTGGGTATTTACCCCAAAGATACAGACATAGTGGAAAGAAGGGGCACCTGCACCCCAATGTTTATAGTAGCAATGTCCACAATAGCCAAACTGTGGAAGGAGGCAAGATGACCTTCAACATATGAACGGATACATATGTGATTCATATATACAAAGGAATATTCCTCAGCCATCAGGAAGGTTGAATACCTACCACTTGTATCAATATGGATGGAACTGGAGGGGATTATGCTGAATGAAATAAGTCAGGCGGAGAAGGGCAATTACCATATGATTTCACTCATATGTGGAATGTAAGAAACAGTGTGGAGGACCATAGGGGAAGGGAGGGAAAACTGAATGGGAAGAAATCAGAGAGGGAGACAAACCATGAGAGCCTGGGAACCAAACAGGGTTACAGAGGGGAGGGGCATGGGGTAACAAGGTGATGAGTATTAAGGAAGGCACATGTTGTGATGAGCACTGGGTGTTACACACAACCAATGAATCATTCAACACTACATCAAAAACTAATGTACTGTATGATGGCTAACTGAACATAATAAAATTAATTAATAAAAATTATTGGTGATCAAAGTTTATATAAACTTCTAATCTTGACAGATAATGTCAGATTCAAAAGGCTGTTAGAATTTGTATTTTTACCAGCTACAATAGAAAATGCTTCTTTTCTCACTTTCCTGTTATCAGTAGATATTATCTCTTATTTTGGTTTATTGTTTATCTGACAACTGAAAATTATGTATCAATTTAAAAATATTACTAATGAATATGGAGGATGAACATTGTTTCATATATTTATTGGTCAAGTCAACTTACTCTCCCATAAACATGTCTCTTTGTATTTTTTTCCCATTTTTTTCCATTGGGTTATTTAACTTGTTTTTACCTAGTTGTAAGAGGTTGTGTATGTGTATGTGTGTGTTTTATAAGTATTAACCCTATATATGCAGAATATATTTCAAATATGTTTTTGTCCTTTCCCTTTGTTTAAGAATCTATGTAATAAAAATTATTACATGGTCATATCTATGTAAAAGTTATTAGTCTATTTCTCTTCCACATACAAGAGTTTTACATTTGCATCTCTTCTACTTGTGATAGTCTTCCACATAGTTTTAATATTGCCTCAAAATTTGCATTTATTTCAGGTTTTTTCAATTTTGGGGTTAGATACCTAAACAAAGAATTTTTAAACCATCCTACTATAGGCTGAAAGTTAAATTTGAGAGACTATGGACTCCAGGAAACAAACAAAGGGTTTCAGAAGGGAGGGGGATAGAGGGATGGGTGAATCTGGTGATGCATATTAAGGAGGGCACTGAATGCATGGAGCACTGGGTGTTATGCACAAACAATTAACATTGGAACACTACATCAAAAACTAATGATGTACAGTTTGGTGACTAACATAACAATAAAAATAAAAAATAAAAAAATACTAATTAAGTGGAAAACAACACTAAGGTACAATGTAATTTGCAAACAAAATGTCATTATTTTGTGTTATCTTTAGTAAATTTCTTTGATACATATTTTCTCATTACAGTGATCAAGTGTGGATATGTCAGAAGGAAACAAGACTCTAGTAACTGAGTTTGTCCTCACAGGACTTACAGAGCAATCACGGCTGCAGCTCCTCCATTTCCCTCATGTTCTGGGTCATCTACCTCATCACTATGGAGTGCAGCCTCAGACTGATTCCCATCTTCACATGCCTACGTGCTTCCCTCTTGGTGGTTTCAGCCTTTGTAGATGCTGCACTTCAACCTTTGTAACACCCAGGATGTAGGCCGATTTCTTAGACAAGATGCAATGAAATCCCTACCTGAGTGCATCACCCAAATTTATTTTTTTGGTTCCATGCAACTACAGAATGTTCCTTCTGGTAGTCATGGCCTATGGCCACTATGTAGCCATATGTAACTCCTTGATTTATCCAGTGATAATGTCCAACAGACTCTGCACTCAACTGATAAATATTTCATATACAATTGGCTTTCTGCATAGCCTGATTCATGTGAGAAATTAAGAGGTTATAGGTGACTTCAGAAAAGCTATGAAGAAGTTAACAGTTCCCAAAGGAAATTTAAAATTGTTTCTCTTTTCACTCTTTGCATAAATAAGTTAAGTCTTGCAGATTAGCCATGGTCTTGCCCTTTTACTAAAGAGCTAGTCGTCAGTGTAGTTATTGGGCACTGGGTGAAGGAACTCAGGTTAACACAATGTTTACTTGGATGAGGGTCCAGTTATGACTCATATTACCAATAGTTGATTTATTTAAAAACATTGTAATTTTTTATGGGAGCATTTAGTCTGAAAATTTGATATCTTTAAGGGACTCCTTCAAATTCCATTCAATAACTGACAGTAACAGGCTGTTATGTAAGTGGGAATCAAATTTAGCTCATGACTGATCCTTGCTCACTGAACTAGATCTGCATGTTAATAAGACTCTGTGATGGCTTACCACAACACGATAAAATGAAAAAAAGACTTAGATTTTTGGCAAAAAAAAGTTTCTGAAATAAAAATGAGGAAAATTAAGAAAAACGAGGTTTAAAAAATCGGTGCATCTTCTAGATGTCCATCAACAGATGAGTGGAGAGAGAAGATGTGGTATATGTATATACAATGGAATACTACTCATCCATCAAAATATTGAAATCTTGACATTTGCAATGATGTGGATGGAACCAGAAGGTATTATGTTAAGCGAAATAAGTCAGTCAGAGAAAAACAATTACCATATGATCTCTCTCATATACGGAATTTAAGAAACAAAACAGAGGATCATAGGGAAAAAGAGGAAAAACAAAACAAGACAAAATCAAAGAGGAAAACAAACTATAAGAGACTCTTAATCATAGGAAACTGAGTGTTGCTGGAGGTGAGGGAGGTGGAGAGGTGGGGTAACTGGTGATAGAACATTAAGGAGGGCAAGTGATGTAATGAGCACTGAGTATTATATAAGACTGGTGAGTCACTTGACTTCAACCTCTCAAACTAATATTTAATGTTAATTAATTGAATTTAAATAAAAATATTTAAAAATTGGTGCATCTTAGTAACAACAATTTAAAAAAAGGAAGTTGGTTTGAATTAAATAGTGGAGCATCAAAATTTAATCTATTTAGAAGTACACATACTAACTTTCGTACAGAACATCATAATACAATGGTATTCAGGAATTTTCAGATTTGGAAATATTTCAAGATAAATCTTTCTCAAATATTATAGATATCCTGAACGACTCTATTTATATGATTATTTTGTTTGCAATAGTAAGCCTGGTAAACATTTGCATAGGGATTGTGTTGCTATCCTTACAATAGATAGAAGGCAAAGCAGAGAGCAAGGATGAGAAACTGGTTAAGTATATACTGATGTAGGGGAAAAATTGAGGTAGTGGTCTCAAAGCTGAGACTAGGCTCTTATGATCTCAGCCACCAATTTACTTCTAACTCAGTGGCAGGACTATATTAGTACATAGACTAATTTATTTCAGTATAATAGGATTGATATAGATTCCTTTTTCTTTTTTTGGGAAGACTTAATTATGTTCCCTGAGCAGTCTGTTTGTTTAATCACTGTGGTTAGGAAAGGAGGATTCATAGAAAATAAAAATTAAATTCTAGTTGTTGAAGCAGGAGTGAAAATGGTCCTCTTTTTTGAAGTATTTTAAAAGTTATATTTAGATTTTTTTTCCTATAATTCCAATGAACATCAAAACACTTATCTAAGAGGACATAGTAAGCAACATAAATTTATTATTTGACTTATGAATATAAATGAAAATATTTAATTCATTTTTATAGGTCTACAGTTTTATTCCTATAGGTTTTCACTGGCAAATGATTTTTTAAAAAAGTTAGACAACTGAATGCATTCTTTTGAAAAATACTATTGACTGCAGAAAATTCTGATTAATTTTACTCTCTTGGTGGTTAACAATAATACAGGATATTTTTATTTCATAATTTAGGATTGATTTTTGCTATTATATTTTCTTTACTGTTGATTAGAGCCCTATTCTGATAATTTACTGTTATATCCTCTTACAATCTCTTAAATTCTTATTATTTTGAGAAAAATAAATTTATTTCCATATATGCATCTCAACATTTTTTTTTTTTTAGTTTGAGTTTATGGCCCTACATAATGTTTCTAATTTCTGCAATATTTCATGACAGAATTGTTAAATCTACAAACTATTATTAAAAAATTGTTAACCTTTTAGTACACGTAATGCTAAGTAAAAAGACTGTGTTTTAACATAACCACAGTACAGTTATGATACATAACAAAATTAATTGCTTAACATAATTTAATATTAATCTGTGTTCAGTATTCCCAATGTGTCTCAAAAATTTTGTTGTTTCTTTGTTTGAATCAGGATTTAAACAAAGCACACCCAGTGCATTTTGATGATTGTTTAAAATTATGTGTCATGTCTTTCTTTCTTTCTTTTTTTTTT